>NC_133344.1:29557120-29890453 GCF_030506205.2 Paramisgurnus dabryanus
TTTATAAAAAAACAACCAATCAGCACAGTCCTTTCGTAGCTAGGCTAACCAATCAGAGAGTCTCATCTTTGCTTGCATGAGCAGATGGCTAATGCTTATGGAATGCTACAGACCCACAATAGGCAGAATAAACTTCACATCGTGGAGCTTGGTGCAATTCGGTAAACACACTGGACCTTATCACGCTAGCAGCTGGAGGCAGCCACAGTCTGACCTATTGTCTGCATACAGAGCTCAGTGCTGCAGGCGGCATATATATGTGTGTGTGTGTGTGTGTGTGTGTGTGTGTGTGTGTGTGTGTGTGTGTGTGTGTGTGTGTGTGTGTGTGTGTGTGTGTGTGTGTGTGTGTGTGTTGTGTGTGTGTGTGTGTGTGTGTGTGTGTGTGTGTGAAGGCCCTAGGTTGAGAAACAGTTTACATAAGGTTAGCTGCAACACAATAGATGATGCATGGCTAACCATGAAGAGGCAGACAGCCTAAGAGATGTAATCTTTTCATATCTTAAAGCCTGGAAGGGTTATACTGACAGACTCCATTTCTCACTGTTTGTTTCTTCTGAAGGACGGCTTTTGCTGATTTTATCACTTCACGATTTTTACAAGAGAGGATTTTGCACAAATCCCAGCAGCAAGATTTTTAGCAGCATGTCAGATTTTGTCAGGCATTGTCTATCCTGAAGCAGTGCAGTTACCCTATGTGAGATACTTTATAATGTAAGAAAAACACCTTTTGGTAATAAAAACTGTTTGTCCCACTCTTAAAGGAATAGTTTACCCATAAAATAATATCACCCTTTATTATATTATATAATAATAATCATAATACCCTATGTCAATATTCAAAAAGCATCCCAAAAAGTCACATTGTTACACATGTACTATTTTAAGTATTTTAAAGCAGTATAGCTTTGTGTGATGAACATACATGCCATGATTCATTTAAAATGTCATTTAAAACATTGCTTGACACCAGTCATAACCTTTTGCTTCAAAAGTTCAAAAGAATTGTATTACAGGAAAAATAATTTACTTACTTTAGATAAACTATTTTGTATTGAATACATTTTTTATATTTATGCATTTGTCAGACACTTTTATCCAAAGTGACTTAGGTATATTTTTAGCTTGTGTGTTCCCTGGGATTGAACCCACCACCTTTTGCGCTGCTAATGCAATTCTATACTGAGCTACAGGAACAGTGATTGTATCTTTTGGTAGTTAAAGTTAACTATGGTTCGCCTGTTCAATTTGTATTCATCCACTGGTGAAATGCTCTGTCATTACCCGTAATGTAACAATAAACCTCCATTTCATCTGTTCGCAGGATTACTTAAAGTTGAGGTCACAAACTTTTTGATGGCATTCTTGTCCTTTTTAGGTAGCAAAAAGAGCATAGCGATTCTTTTACAGGCCTGAGATCTGATTGTGCGGTTTAATCCATTTACTGCTGTGCTCATAGTTTAGAAACCAGTCATAAAATGAACCAACTGAGATTTAAAACTCAAAATGTTGTCATACTGTCCTCTTGTGGTCAAAAGTGTAAACGCCAAATTGGGTCGTTATCATATAATTCACCATATAAATTCACTATTTAGAAGGATTACATAAGAAATGTATGATCATTTGTAATAAAATTAAAACATTTGATGAGTAAAGTTGTATTATTAGAAGAAATTAAGTCTGTGTAAAGTCATTGCAGAAAATTGTTTCAAAACACATAATTGTTAGAAATGTATTTCAAAGACTGTGAACTGTGTAGTTCAGAATTATGGAGTTGCACCAATAAACAGTTTTACACATTTCTATGTTCAGAATTATTTGTAAAAAACCAAAATTTCAATGTTAGCGATTGTTTTAGGGGCGGGGCCATGCTCTGTGGCTTCAGTGGATCATCGATCCACCGTTTTAGCCCCGCCCCTAAATCATTGAAAGTTACATTTTTTTCCCCAAGTTATCATCTTTTTGTTGTTAAAATTAAATTGTCTTCTTACAGGACGATATGACCGATTCACTACGGGACTACACCAACCTACCTGAGGCCGCACCACTTCTCACCATTCTGGACATGTCGGCTCGGGCTAAATATGTTAAAGACGTGGAGGAGATCACACCGAGTGTGGTAGAACAGTTTGTTAGTGACTTTCTGGATGAGAAGCTCAAACCAGAGCCCATATGAAGTGGGGTGAAGTCCTGGACAGCAGCACTAAAATTCCCTCACCCTGCTCTCTGAACCTCCGTCTGACCCTTGACCTCCAGGCGTGCTCTCTTTCTCTTCCTATCAGACTGTTCAATAAGAAGCCACTTTGTATTGACATTTTACTCATTTTAATATGTGCCCCTCCATCACGAAGCGGCCGCCTCCGCCTGTGGTGCCTTGCATTTATTACAGCGCCGACAGTGTAATGCAGATTTTTATTATGTTGATTGTCTTTTCATTGAGAGATTAGATGCAACGCTACAGCTGCAGATGAACAAAACGTTGTCTTGCTGTTATAAGTGTTTCCTTATATCCCTGAATATCATTTGAGGAATTGGAAGCTTTGAACATTTATAGCTTAGTTATTATTATTTTTCCACAGATAATGCACATTTTATGTGGCCATATGTTTTGTACGGCTGTGATTCTCTTCTGTGGGCGCTGATGATTACAAGATGATAAGTAAAATCCATGTACAAAAGGCACTGTATATCTTTGTGTAGCTAACGCTGTTTTTTTATGCGGTTTAATGACTTAGCCCATTTCTTGTTGATATTTGATGTTGTTGAATGACTGATCTGTTCCCATCTCAGACGTGTTACATGTAAGTGGATTTTCTGTGAAGGTCCCCTGTGTAAAAGCGGTCTGATCTTTTTGAAGGCACAAAAACAGCATTTAATTGAAAGCTTTGTTGCTAAATGTAGCCAATTAAAGCACAGTGTCTATCTCTCCTTGGTTATGTTTTTACGTCTACCTGTGGCTTTGTCATGAATAATATACCTACTATATAGCAGTAGATTTACTCACCCTCAAGCAATCCGAGATGCATATATCTATCATCTTTCAGAGAAAAACAACAATTATTTTAGTAAACGTCCTTGCTTTTCCAAGCTTATAACAATAGAAAACAGGCATCAGGGAACAAAATTTGAAACCCAAAGTGCATCGATCCTTCACAGAAGTAATCCACAAGGCTCTAAGGGGTTAATCAGTGCAATTTTGTAAGAAAAATATCCATATTTTAAACTTTTTAAACTATAATATCTAGTTCCCGGTCATGACACCATCTCGAATTCACGAGGGATCCGCAAAAAGACCTTTATTAACCCCTTGGAGCCATGTGGATTACCTCTGTAAAGGATGAATGCACTTGTTTGGGGGTTTAAAGTCAGAAGTTAATCTCTGTTTTTAACCATTATAAAGCTTGGAAGAGCAAGGACATTTACTAAAATAACTCCAAATGTGCTTGTCTGAAAGATGATGGACACATGTATTGCTTTAGGATTAGTAAATCATGGGGTAATTTTGATATTTGGCTGGAGGATCCCTTTAATAAAAATGCGGCTACCAATGGGATTACATTGTTAAATATACAATTAATTGCATTAATGTTTTTGAACTCAAAGCTTTACATGGTAAAACTGATAAAAGGCAAGTGCATAACTTTAATTGTCAGGGTTTTTTTTATTTTCCCCCCAATTTTCCCCAATGGTGTGGTGCAAAATGATCATGATAAGAACACTGGGCAGTATTATTGATGTCTTTCATACATTTTATTAAACAAAAAAACACATACCCCTGGTTTCACAGACAAGATTTAAGGCTAGTCCTATACTAAGACACATGTTGGAAACAAAAATAAGCCAGTGCCATTCATTTGTCTCAAGATACACACACTGAAAAAAATGATTCATTCAATTTACTAAATGTTTTAAGGTTAGTGGTTGCAATACATTTATTTAAACAAAAAAATTAGAAAAATAAAATAAAAACGTTTGTTAAAATGTCGCTTTAATAAATTGATTGCAACAACTTACCTTAAAAAAAAAAAAAATAGTACATTGAATATAATTTCTTTCAGTGCATCAGTAATGTATTTTTCTAGGGCATGTTTATGAAAGGTGCTTCAATCTTAATTTAACTAAGGCCTAGTCCTGGCTTTAGCCAAGCCTCGTCTGTAAAAACCAGGCCTTAGTATAATTTAGATCTTTTCTGTGATCTTTCTTTTCTATTTTCTAACAACAGAAGTTGCCTTCTGCCTTCAAACAGCAGTATACTAGCAGCCATTGCAGAGTTCAGACTCTGTACTCCTGCAGCCATTGGCACAAAGAGTCTTCTACCCCCAGTTTTCTCAGCCAATCGTAGTGCCTCCATACTCAATCCGTGCGTTTCTCCACCAATCACTAGTGCTGAGTTTTTCTGAGCCCACCCCTCATAGTACATCTTATGCTTCACACATGGCAGTAAAAGTTCATCATCTGATTCCTCATCAGAGTCGCTTTCAGTGTATTCATCTGAGCTGCCATTTTCTGGTTTTGGTTTTGCCGCAAATGCAGGGTTATAGTTATCTGCTACGTGAACGGTCACATCCGTGGACAAGTGGTTGGAAATGTCATCCCAATCTAAATTAGAAAAGACCGGGAGGCGAAAATGAGCTCCCATTGCTGCACGTAGAACCTTTGGTTCCCAAGCATCCACACAACCTGTAAAATCAATGTTTGATGTGAACAGCATAACTATTTAGTTAAACTTTATTATTGTGCAGACAAGTACTGCACAAATGAAACATAGTTAGCATCAAACAAATTCAAACTTATGTAAAGAATAATTGACAACAAGCTGTTGAATTTTTCGAAGATGTTGCACAGCCAAGGTGGTAATGAGGCGAAATGCAAAGTGAAATTAATAAAATAATTTAAAGGACCATAGTTGATTATTCCGCTTATACCACTGTTACCACAAACATTGCTCTGGTGGTTATTTTTAAGACATTTGACAGGTCAGGTGTGCGGTTACCGAAAAATAATGCATACTGGTGGAACATTTCTCAACCAATCAGAATAAAGCATTCAACAGCCCTGTGGTATAATTAATGCATTACATAATGCATGTTATAATAAAAAAACTAGTTTAATTATAATAAATATGTAAATATTCTCTTTTAGCAAATCATATGCTATATAGGTATTTACATACTATACCTTTGGTAAGGAGAACCCGGTCACAGCCTGCAGCTGCGGCACACCGTAAGATTGTCCCAATGTTCCCAGCGTCCCGCATATTGTCACATATTAGGTACAACGGAACCGACTGAAGTCTTGAATCCTTTGGAAATGCCAGACGAGAGGCATCAGGTTTTGAAAATATGGCTGGAAGAAAAGTAAAGTCAATTAAACTTTCTGATGAACGCTGAAGAAGATGTTCTGAACACTTTGGAAATTGTACCACAATTAATGCTCTTCCTGATTTTGCCAACTGGGAGATGTTCCTGGGTCAACACAGTTTGCTGACCCTGGAACAAGCATTTTTGTAGATAAACTCTATCCCAAACCACAACTTGTGCATAAAATCTGAGTGAAATTCTATATGGAGAACAAACAGTGTAGTTCCTAAACTTTCCATGACATGCAGCCCTCAAATCTGATTGGTTGAATGAATGTTGTCCCAGGGTCAACAATGATGTTGATCTAGGAACATTTCTCACATGGCAAAATCAGGAAGGCCCACAATTAATAGTGTTTGTGTTTAAGTAGGGTGTGTGAAAATTGTATTCTGCCACTGACCAATAACACCTTGTGGAGTGACCAGGTCAGACCAGGTCTTCATGTCTTCATACTTGACTTTGATTAGTTTGGCCTGTTGTAGTTTATCTAGAGGGAGTTCCTGCAGTCGCTCCAGTGAACTGAAGAAGATCATCTGAGGAGATGCACCAGCAGCAAGAGCATCACAGATCAGACGCCTCCCCTCCAGCAACACCTTACCTTCCTTATCACGAAACGCTCTGGAGTGTCCAACACTGGCCACATGCCTGAGAAGATATTGACAAATCTGATGTCTTGATTTTTAATCGTGAACCTATATTTGACTTATGATTGATAACAACGCATGTTATCGTACTTACACAGACTCAATTGATTTTTTTGTGTGTGTGTGTTTGTGTACCTATATCGTACATTGTGCCTTCTGTAACTGCTTTGCAATAATAATGTAAACTGTGAAAATTCCTATAGATACAAATTATATACAATTTATACGAATACTTGGAAAAGTTTCATAAAATAAACACAATGCATTAAGATGTTAAAAAATATATTCTTCCGCCAAGCAACGCAGACGCAGTGGCGCAGTAATACTAATGTAATAAGGTCAAGTGTGCATGTTTCTAGACGAGCGAACGCAACACATCTACCCATAATCAAGAACCGAAACTGTCTCTTTAATTAAAACATTGTTTAATATAATCTTCAATCATTCATTCTCCATCAACACTTATCTGCATGCTCGGACAGCTCGTGTACTTACGCGAGTCTGTTATCCCCTGCAGGGGCCTTTTCGAAGCGCAGTCCACCAAGTTTGTCTTTGGTAGTGTGCGCAGACTCGTCTACATACACACGGCTACTATACTTCTTGTTGACAGCTGCCTCTGTGATTTTCTCCTTAGTGTATTTACCACCAACACTTTTGTTAGTCTTTATAACACTGTCTCTTAAGAGCTTCTCGTGATTGCTTTTAATATTAGCTGGTTCATTTGACTTAATTCGTGTTTCTCGCTCGCCATTTGGATATAGAACAGCCACGGGTCTCCGGCGAAGAGCTCGGGCATACCTTCTCGAATCCACAAAGGTTTGGTTATATCCTCTTAAAAATAAACAATGTTCCCTTAAAATGATACATCCACGGCTCACGTTGTACATGAGCGCTGCCATGTTAAATGACAGTTACTACGTCATCGGCAAATGGACTGTACCACGGCATAAAGGGGATGTAATAAATCAGATTAAAAATAATAAATAATTGATTTTGATTGACAATATATAAATATATAATTTTTTAATGTGTGAAACTGTGTTCTTATACATATCATTTCAATTATAAATGCTGAATGAAAATGTACATAAAAGTTTTTTTTAAATGGTTTCGTCTGTATGCTGTCGACCAGAGCAATCGAACGAATGGACGCGAATGGCTATGTTATGATCGTATTTCTACAGCTGAAGTCTTTTAAACATTATGTTGCCAGTTAGAAGAGCTCTGCATTTTGTGTTTAAAGTAGGAGATAGGACCAAAACCGCCACTTTTTACAGAGATGTCTTAGGAATGAAGGTAGGTAGGAGAGCTGTCTCCCAAAAATACTGTCATTTTTTTCGAAACCCATGAGGACTTTGCCTCCTAATTGTGTAGATTAGATATTTACATTTATGCATCTAACAGACGCTTTTTCGGTAGCGACTTTGAATGCATTCACGGGATTCTTGTATGTATCAGGGTGTTTTCAGGGAATCGAACCCATGGCCTTTGTATTTCCAACACTGTGCGCAAACAATTGACCTACAGGAATAGACCCTTTTACTGTTTGTGCACAATGATGACGTACCAACGTATGCGCGCGCATATTGGCAACGGAAGTATGGCAAGAATCAGCAGTAAAGCAACACAAACAAAGTTATTCAAAAAAATTAACTTTATCTACTTATTCAACCAGAGTAGAGTGGATAAGAAGATGATAGCAGATGGCCAAAAATAAAGTTGCCAGATACATATATAAGTATATTAGTATATTATATTAGTGCAACCAAACGCAACAACCAAACGTTTTGATGCTGAGAAATCGTTTTGATAAACTTTCTGAGTTGCAACACGTTAGAACCAATGGGCAACAACACCACTTCCATTGCCAAAATGCGTGCGCAGGCTGTTTGATCACGTGGGCTGTAAAAGGGTCTACTACAAGGCAGTAAATGATGTAATTGCCAAACACAGTTTTGGCACGTCGCATGTTTCTTTCTATATACAGACTGAGAATCTAGATGCATAAACAAAACAAACTTTAATCTACAGGTTCTGCGTCATGAAGAATTTGAGGAGGGCTGCAAAGCGACCTGCAATGGGTTAGTAACATTTGAATATTTACTACATCCACCTGGTGTAGTGCTGAAACGGCACCCCTGCCAGATTTGAACCCCACCATGCCTAATTCTAACCCTTAACCTTGGGAATAATGTCTGAATTAAGCACCATTAAAATGATTTAGTATCATATTACAACTTATTTAGTCAAAACATTAACATTTTTAGTAACAATAATTTAGTGCCGTTTCAGACATCATTTCCAAATTGAGGTGGGAAATAACTTAAAAGAGTTGTCTGGACCATGGCATAACAGATCTCGACACGTTGCAGCTGACCAATCAGAATCAAGCATTTCAGAGAGCAGTTTACTGATTGAATAGAACAACCTAATTACCATCAATCTTAACATTGCTGTGTTATTTTGTGTTGCATGCATGTTTTTAGTCCATATGATGGAAAATGGAGTAAAACCATGGTGGGATTTGGACCAGAAGATGACCACTTTGTTGCGGAGTTGACTTATAATTATGGAGTGGGTGAATACCGCCTCGGAAATGACTTTTTGGTAAATTTCTTTATTTGAAATGACTGTATTTTTAAAAAAAATTCTGTGAAGTGAAATAAGTGTCATAATGATGTAAATCAGGAACTCTTGAGTCTTGACTCATATTCCCACTATGCATTGTTTAGGGTTTAACTTTGCAGTCTAGTCAGGCTGTGAGTAATGCGAAGAGGTTAGGCTGGCATCTTACTCCAGTTGGAGATTCCCTGTACGTGACAGAAGCTCCAGGAGGATATCGCTTTTACCTTATAGACAAAGATCAGCCAGACTGTGGTGGGTATATAAGCGCATTTGCATGCAACTTATGTGTTTGATAAAAGTAGCAATTAAGTGTGCCAATATTTTGTTTTTTCCATGGTAAAGATCCTGTCCAGAAAGTTTCCCTGGCTGTGTCTGATCTGCAAGGTTCTGTTCATTATTGGTCTTCCCTGCTGGGAATGAAAGTTATTGAGAAAAATGAGGACAAAAAGACTGTCTTGATGGGATTCTCAGATAATCAGGTTTGGCTGAAATGATCCATTTATTATATTTTTGGCAATAATTAAATTTTGAGGACATGCCATTCACCTAGATCTCAAAACTTATATCTCACGAGGAAATTACTTTGCATTTTTACACATGCATATTTATGTAGCGAACTGTTACTTTTTTGTAGTGTAAGCTGGAGCTTCAGGACATTGGAGGCAAAGTGGATCATGGAACTGCTTTTGGTAGGATCGCATTCGCTTGCGCCCGAGATCAAGTGAGAAAATTCACACGAACAATAATTGGTTTAAATTAAGTTCGTTGTTCTTTTGTTGCATAGTTTACTTGTTATAATTCAACAAAAATCCTCATTTTGGCAGTTACCAGACATTGAGGGTCTAATAAAAAAAGAAAACCATAAAATCCTCACCCCACTGGTGAGTCTAGACACACCTGGAAAAGCCACAGTGGAAGTTGTCATTCTTGCAGATCCTGTGAGTCTTTATGGTCTAAATCTAAATGCTAAATCTTTGGTGTAATGTATTTTTAGCTGACTCTGATCTTTACATGTAGGATGATCATGAGATATGCTTTGTGGGAGATGAGGCATTCAGACAGCTCTCTGCCATGGACCCCAAAGGAAATGAATTACTGGATAAGGTAATGATTCTCTCGACATTACCCAGAAAGGAATAATGCTTATGTTGTACTTTTAAACCTCATTCGGGTGTTTTATATTTGGTGTCTTTTACAGGCAATGGCTGCAGATAAAAGTGACGAGTGGTTTGCCAAACACAACAAACAGAAAGCCTCAGTATAAGACTATAAGAGTGACACAGAATTGAGACTGCTTGAAAAGAATCAAGATGTCCAGGCAGTCAGACAAATGTAGTCACTGTTTTCTAATTAAAATTCAGTTTTGTTTTGTGAAACTGAAAAAATATTCAGTTTTTCGCATTTGTTAAATCCTAAACGCATGAATGTTTCTACTTTTTGTGTATTGTGTATAAATAACTAAATTAAGTATTTAGATACGTTATGTTAAAGCAAATATAATTCGGTAATTTTTCTCTATATGTAAATATGTTTGCTGGAAATGACAATAATAAATTATAAGTACTTTCGCAAGCACTGACTATTTCATATGTGTAGTATTCACAGAATTCCTGTCATGTCCCAAGGGGCAAGGAAAAAGACAGAAACCTTTCTTATTTCTCATTTGGTTGACCTCCATAGATGAGCATTGTAATTCTTGAGAGACTTAAGACAAACACAGTGGTTAAAGCTATTGTTTTAGTGCAAGATGAGCTGTAGTCAGGTGACATACCCTGAGATAAATTGACTGTCCATGTTATAAAACTGCAAATCGTTTATAACACTTAAGATTATACATCTTTAAATAAGTTTTTGTCTCAAAATGAAAATTATTACTAAACAAACTTTTGTAACACATCAGTTCCATATATTTTTTAATTAGTGCTAGACTTTTATTATGAAAAACTCACAAAAACATCGCGATAAACTTAATATATCTGGCTTCGCACTGGAAATAGGAGTAGTGCAAGTAGAAAGCCCATTAGATAAATTGTCATCTTAATAAAATCAGTCCTTATCATATTAATAGCACGTGTTTATAATGCTGTGCGTTTTAGGAGACATTAAAGCATCAGTAACGATGTCAGTTTGTTGACAGTGAGCTGTCATTTTCCCGCAGCTAGCTCATTTAGCCTAGCATGAGACTGAGAGGGCGGTGTAAACCTAAAGATCCATTGATCTGCATTATAAACGATTTCAGGTAGGTAACAACATTTAAAATCTGAATGTTAAAACGAACATCTTTATTATGAAGTTAAATGATTCTTTGTTATGGGACTTGCAGTAGTTATTTGGCAGCTAACTGCCTAATGTTGCTATGATCAACATTGCAAGTTCCACCCAAGTTGTTTGCATTGCCAAAGTGGCATAGCACACAGTCTGTGAGTGAGGACTGAATAATTAGATTGTTTAAAAAATAAGTAAATATAATAATATTGATATAATATAATTGAGTGCACTTAAAGCATTGTCTGTAAATGTGCTTTTTTGACAAATTATTAAACTACTGCGTTACTCAGTAATGCATAATAACGTGGCCTTTTGTAAATCTTATATTTTGGAATAAAAGATGTTATATATATATATGATATTGAAATAAATAAATAAAAAATTATGACTTTTGACAGGTTTTCTGGAATCAGCCTTAACTGAACACCAGGGTCAAATCTGTGACATGATTGTAGGTTAGATGTGAAGAAACATCACTGCAGCACAATGTCTGCTCTGGTGGTTGCCATATTAGTATTTCTGGCTCTAGCTGTTTTATTTATTGCAATCTTTAGGTAAGTAACCAATATGGAGAATTTCCTGACAAGTTTCTATTGTTTAATAAACATTGTAAAGACATTTATGATAAGCAAAAAGTTTTAACATGGTGTCTTTTGTCTTTACAAGATGGTTTGTCCGCAGTCTGGCTGTACGGTTTTTCAACAATGTCCTGAATGCAGAGCTCAAGATTAAATCTGTGGGTTTGTTCTCAGTGCGAGGAATCAGTGTTCAGTTTCAGCCTCAACATACTCTTGTAGGTTTTGTTTTTGTGCGCTTGAAAGTTATATTATTGTAAATCTTACTACAAACATTTAAAATGCATAGCCCAAATTTGTTGAACTGAATGAGTGTATATTAGAAATGTTAAGCCTTTTTATTTTCTTGTTCTAGGAGATTGACAAGATATGGATTTCTTGTAAAATAGTTAACCCGGATCTGCCGTAAGTTGAACTGTGGGATTGTCAAAACAGTACTGGTCAAACGTTTGGAAACACTTGACTGAAATGTTAAATCATTTAATTTGAAGGTCCGTGTGTGTGTTTAAATGTTTGAAATTACTTTTGTAGACAAAAATATACGCAACATGGTTCCTATAATGTTCCTATAACATTTGCGTTGTTCCATTTTTTCCAAGTGTTTCAAAACTTTTGACCCATACTGTATATGCTATAAATTTGGTGAAATTAAATATTTTCCTCTCATGGGTTTTATATATCTGTCATAATAATGTGTTTCTCAGGAGGTTCTTGGCATTGTGTGTGGGTGAGGCCCGGGTCCGATTTGACCTTCAGGAGCCCTTCAGGCCTCGAGCATCCAGAATCAGAGATGAAAATTCAACGAGATTGCCTGTCAGTCCGTCTACCCTGCATTTCTTGTCTCAGGTATAAAACCCCCCACTTATAAAAGAAGGAACTGGACTGTGTGCATTTGGACTAATACTCAGATTTTGTTTTGTAGCTGTTTTCTTTTCACATCGACTCCATTAACGTGATGGTGTTGAATCTGGTCCTGTCTGAGTCTCTCTGGCACATGACTTCCTCTGCCATCACTTTGCTGCTGGATCATCAAAGTAAAAGGTGGTTATCATGTTTCGAAAAACGTTTCTCTGGTCTCTAAAGAGTTGTAGCACGAGTTATGATTGACACATACAAGTGCACTTAAGAGTCATTATGATGTCTTGTCAGATTGGCCTGGGATTTCTCAGTGGGACAGCTTAGCAGCAAAGTTTTGAAGAGCAGCAGACTGGTATGTAATCTGATTTGAAGGAGGATTTGTATGTGCTAAGGTTTTAAAGGCACAATATGTAAGAATTTAGATATATTCAAAAATGACTAACACAGTAATATTTTATTCATTTCTGTCCTCAAGTTATTTCAAATGTTTCCACCAGAGCTTGAATCCAAAAGTTGGCTTACATTAAAACCTAGTTATAGAACTTTTGTTTACATTATCCGTGAAGATGATTTGTGGATTAATTTCCATTCACAGTTGAGGTACAGACAACAACTCCTATTATTCCATGTTTTTTGCAGCGACATCAAGCTACGCCTTTGTTATTGTTTTGCAACCTCTAGTGGCAGAAATTACATATTATGCCTTTAAAGTCACCATAAAACAGAAGTAGTAAGTATCTTCTTTTCATATTGTGATGTATATCCGAGTGAAACAGCGTCTGAAATGAGAAGAAAATGTAGGGCGGGACTTGTTTTCATCCTTTGAGAATGAATTGGATCGTTGGAAGTTTGGCCATGTTGCTAAGTGCCGCATTTTTTTATCAGGCAGAATCAAGTCTCTGTTAACCTCGAACTCGCTCTCCCTTGCGCCATTTTTAGGGGGTGTGCACAACAAAGCTTTTTTACGCAGCTGAAAACACCCGGCTGGCGCTGATTGTCAGGTTTATTTCCACTGAATGCCAGTTTTCTTCAGATGAGCACTTTGGTTGTCTTCTTTGTTTATCAGTTGTTGTACGATGTGCCGGTTGGTTGTTGTGATATTTGTCTCGACCCTACTCCACTGTGATTGGACGACCGTGTGAGAACTGACATTGACGACCTTAACTTTTTACCCAAAAATGCTTATTAATTATGCTTATTGAGCTTTGCACTCTTTAGCAGGATACATGTCTGGCTGAAGTGTCCCTGAGTTTGGCTCTGAATGGTGACGTAAGTTTGCCTGATCTGAGGCCAGGCTGGCTGGGACTGAATGTGAGAACCCTCCTGGCTGAGCTTCATGAAGGCCTGTTCCTCAGCCAGTTATCCATACCTCAAGAAACTACCCCACCAGACTGCACCAGTCACACATCAGGTTAGACCAGACTAGGTGTGTGGATTGAGAGACATGCTGTATGCTCATTGTTCAACTGACAGCCTTTCCTTTTATTTTGAAGACGATAAAGAGGACTCGTATATCCAACATGGGGTAATTGAGAACCTTCACAAACTGGTTCCACAGAAGGTCAAAGTTGATTTTGAAAATACTAACATCACACTGTCCATGCACAGTCAGAAGAGGTGAGCAATGAGACGAATATAAAGGTTATTGCGGTCAAGCTTAAATGTCCTAACAATCTGTGTTTGTTTTGCAGACATTTAAATTGGACTTTAAAGTCTCTGAAGGTGGGCTATGATCGTGATGATGAGCAGCTTCCTCTGAAGAGCATCACACCTGAGTTCAGTTTCCCTCAGAGCCACCTGGAGCTTCTGCTGGAGGGTGGGTGAGACCGCAGGTGCACAGAAACACAGTTTCAAAGGCCAAAACCACACTGCAACCTCTTAACAATGTAAAAGCACTGCATTCAAATCATCTTAGAAGCAACCTGGCAACCACCCAGTTCACCCTAGCATCATGGTAACGAGTTTAGCAGTTTTGGCAGGCCAATACAGTGCATAGCAATCTTTTGCATTGTAGCAAACTTTTTTTTCAGAAAATAGTAAAATCGAGTTTTTTTACACTAATGTTTGACTTGTTTTTTTTTTTTTTAGATGGTCTTCTGCTGTCACAAAGCAGACAAAGAATTATATGCCTCAACGCCCTAAAAACTATACTACAGGTGAGCTGCTTGAATTTTTGGTATCAATGTTAGATTACATCAGATCTTCATTATTGTTTTCTGCCTTCACTCCTTTTTTTTTTTTTTAAGGTGACTTCTGTTGACATATCCAGCACAGTCACCATCAACACGTGCATCATCCACTATCGTCACCAGGAGTTCTCTCATTGGCTGGACATGCTGCCATGGGACCATCTCTCCAACAAAAAAGCAGGGCGTAGAAAAAAGTACAAATCACCCTCTCGCAGTCAGACAGCCATGGATTGAGCCGTAATGGAGGTTTTGTTTATTGTTCTCATATAATTGTCCTTTGTCTGTCAGGCGTTTCCCTCAGCTGGATGTGCCTGTGATGATAAGCTCCACAGTGTCCAATGTGAATGTGTCCGTGCAGTTGGGAGATACGCCACCTTTTGCAGTGGGCTTCATCTCAGCCAACACTGGTAATTGATCACTAAGGCAGAGTATTAGGCTACGTTTACACTTGTGGACTAAATATTAGCTAAACAACTTAAAATAAATGAGAATTAGAAATGTTATTTTATGAATAAACTGAAATAAGTTTTAGCTGATCTGTTTACAATAATTTAAGACTTTTAAAGCAACACCAAAGAGGGGTTTTTTTACCTTAAAATAACGTTTCCAAAAAAGTCTCAGTCGTTCATCCACTTGAAACAGGGTGAACGGCACTTTCACATTCGCTTTGCAGCCCTCTATCGGCCAAAACCGCACTAAAGAAGTTTCCAACCGTCGGGTCGCGGTCCTGTAGTTCGAGTGAAAACTACAAAAACTTGCTTTACGGCAGACCTACAATCCAATCAGAGCCAGCTTTGCTGCAGTAGGCTAAATTATTTACGACAGTGGTAATGGACAATTCCGCTTCCAACCTGTAGGGGGAGCAAAGAGCGAAAACTCTTTAGTCTTGCTTTAATTGACTTTAATTCTTTGATGTTGACAAAGTTAAATCACTTTTGATCATGTCAAAACTAATATACAACAAACAGTAGCAGCAGGTATACTTGCACTGTTAATGGAACACGCCGACTTTTTGGGATTTTAGCTTATTCACCAAATCCCCCAGACTTAGATAAGTCCAAGTAGCAGTGCTTTACCTTCTGAGAATATAGTTTCCAGTATGTATACTGTTAAAAGATGGCTGTGTCTCATATGACCATGTACACGCTGTCACTATACAAATCACAACTTTAAATAGGAAAATGTTGGCGTTATTTTGTCACTTATTGGGAGCAGTATGCTAGCTGGAGCCATTTACTTCCAGTCTCTGTGCTAAGCTAGGCTAGCGGTGGGTGTGTCAGACAGAGTTACGGGACGCACAGAGATGAAAAGGGTATGTATGGACTTATCTAACTCTGGGAGAAACGGTAAATAAGCTAAAAACACAAAAGGTCAGCGTGTTCCTTTAAGGCCAAAGTATACAGGCACACAGGATCTGTGTACTGTACGCACAATGCCTAGATTTTTGAAACCTAATGTATATTGTTTGCGTTGGTCACATATGCGCCTACTGCAGAATGTAGTTATGTAGGCCTCGGAAGTGCATTGCATTTTGTCACAATGCACATGCATCGAACGTCTGTGTAAATGTTTGAGACAAACAATTATACTGTGCGAGGCTCTGCATTCGTTCACATACACACATAAAACAGACTTTACTACGTGCTTAATAGTAAGGATCAGTCAGATAAATTTTTATGTGAGTGTTTGTCTTCTCAAAGTGTAATTAAACCTGCTGTGTCCGACAGAACTTCAGCACTTGTTGGACTGTCACCAAGAAGAGGATGTCGTGACAAGTATGACTGTGACTGAGAAAACCTCTCTGACCCTGGATCATTTCTGGTGGCGCGTGGGCCAAGGTTCCCACATTCAGCAAGCTCCACACCCAGCTGGAAAGCACGTCTGGGGGGAAGCCCTTATACTAGACTCCCTTACACTGCAGGTAATTTGCATGCTCTCGAGTGATAACTCACTGATGGATTAAGGTTTTTCTCATATTTTGCCTGATAAAGAATTGATTTGTTCTTTTACAGGGCAGTTATAGCAAGCCAAGGGCGGTGAACTCCAGCCCATCTGGGGACGTTTGTGTGGAGTCCAGTCTGAAAGGCCTCCAGCTTGAGGTATCAGAGACCTGCACTATGTGTCTCTCGCGTCTGCTTTCTGTCCTAAAACTAAACAGGGGCGAGGACATCTCCTTGCACTCCACTCTGGAAAAGCCACAGGCATGCCCGCCTCCGCTCTTTAAATTCAAACTCGGCCTTGAAGATGTCAACGTCTTCACACTTTCTAATGTTGCAGGTGAGAATGCCTTTAAGATGCCAGTTGTCTTGGGTGTGTCATTCAAATTCAGTGTGTCTTTAATAATGAATCTTTAAAAAAAATAGCATGTTAGTTTGTTTTGTTTTCTAGCACGTAAGAGTGTATTTCTGTTTTTTTAGGGGCTGTAGCAGTAAGAGTCGATACGGTGGGAGCTGAGGGATCGGGTGAGAGCTCATCCATTTCTGTTCAGGGTGTTTCTCTGGCTGTGGTAAAAGCACTTACTGAGAGTTTGGAGCCCTGCTGCCAGGCCGCCCAAACACCCAACCCCATACTGACCCTCACTGCTATCAACTTTGCTTACCACATCAGCACCCGTTGTCTGGAGGTACTACACTATTATTGGGATATCATTAATTGGATGCTTATTTGATACCAAAATTAGGAAAAAAACTGGCATGTGGGTGGGAAAATTACAAATCTTACTATCTTAGCGTAACACCGACTGTGACATTACAGTCGGGATGTACGTCTCTAACATTAAATTACACATTAAAGCGACACTCCGCTTTTTTGAAAATATGCTAATTTTTCTGCTCCCCTGGAGTTAAACATTTGATTTTTACTGTTTTGGAATCCATTCAGCCGATCTCTGGGTCTGGCGCTAACACTTTTAGCATAGATTAGCACAATCCATTGAATCTGATTAAATCATTAGCATCACGCTCAAAAATAACTAAAGAGTTTAGATAGGAAAAATATTTAAAACGTGACTCTTTTCTCTAGTTACATCGTGTACTAAGACCGATGGAAAATTAAAAATAGCGCTTTTCTATGCTGATATGGTTAGGAACTTTTCTCACATTCTGGCGTAATAATCAAGGACTTTGCTGCCGTACCATGGCTGCAGGAGGCACAATGATATTACGCAGCAGCCGAAAATAGTCCCCTTAGTAACTTTCAATAGCATAAATAAAATATTTTTGGGCACTGCATAATATTATTGCGCCTCCTGCAGCCATGTTACAACAGCAAAGTCCTGGATTATTACGCCAGAATGAGAGTATAGTTCCTAACCATATCTGCCTAGAAAAACACAACTTTTAATCTTCTGTCGGTCTTAGTACACGATGTAACTACAGAAGAGCAATGTTAAAATTGGTAGCGCCAGACCCAGAGATCGACTGAATGGATTCCAAAACGGTAAAAATCTAATGTTTATCTCTGAAAAAATGGAGCTGGAAAATGAGTATATAAGTGTCACTTTAAATTATTACAATGTTGTTACAATGCTAAAAAACAAAGTTGTGATTGTTGAGTTAGCGCTATATATGCTATATGCTAGCGTTTAGGCTGAAGTTCTACTATTGACGTTGTAGTTACGTTTTGCAGGTCCATACTGAAAAAGACAAACGTACCATTCAGAAACATCCATTTCCAATCTCCGAACAATTGGTTGTTCCTCAAAATCTGTATTTTTGTCTGATACAGGCTCAAACATATAAGGTCTGTTTACTTAATGTGAGCTGCTGACATGAGCCTCATGAGCCTTGCTGTGAAACAGCCAATCAGAACAGAGCTCAACATACTTATTTAAGATCCTTTCAAATATGGTAATAATAGACCATTTCATTCTGGGTACAAAGCCTAGTGTGGTAAATGGACATGTAAAACTGTTTCTGGATCATTTTTGCACTTAATAAAATCACATACCTTCTATTTAGATATCAGAGAACTATGTAACAAATTGTATGAAGGCATTCTTTGGCACCTTTAATATACAATAATGTCGTGCCAGTCTTTCACTATAGTGTATTTCTTTTATTTACCATATCTTTGCTGTATTAAGTTATAAGTCAAATGTAGTAGAATTGGTTCATTCTCGTCCACAAAGTAGTGTTCAACTTGATGTAAATAGTCCAAAAATAGAAAGAATCTAGATCTAAATTGACATGAACTGATTTTATAGATGAGTCTAGGTATGGAAAAAATAAAGTTATATATAAATTATATTATATATAAACAAAAAATAATATTTGTTATTAAATACTATGTTGCATTGTTCTTCCAATCTTCATATGAACAGGTTCATAGCGAAAGTGCTCTAACAATGCAATGGACCCCATCCGATCACATGTTCTTGTATCAGCACGTTACTGAGAGCCAAAGCTATTGGGATACCTTATCTGCTTCTCTAAAGCTACAACAGGAGGATGGAAAACAGTCCGCAGGTTCTTCCACCAGCCTGTTGGTGTGTATAGAGCTGGCATGCACACGACTCACTGCCCATGTGGCCGAGAAGAACTTCATCATCTTCAGTTCAGAATCTCTGTCCATCTCCAAAAGACCTGGAGCTGTGATCATGAAAAGTCCATATCTAGTCTTTAATTTTGATGGCAATGACATCTTTACCTTTACTGGAGCGGAGGTGCAGATGCTGGACGACCTTGAGGAGATGCAGCAGCACAGAAGTTCTTTCACGTTCCTCCAAACAACTCGAAATCGTACCTGGCTTTTCTCAGCCCCTAGCCTTTCCATCGAGTTCCCTTACCAGTACAACTTCTCAGAGACTTTCGACAAGGCCATCGGTGTGCAGAAGTGGCTGAAGACCCTACACAGAGCTGCCATCCCACCATCAGAGCCACAGAGGTTACCTCCGGACGTCCTCGTCCGCATCACCCAGTTCTCCTTTGTGTTCCTGGATGACGTCTTCGAAATCAAACTACGGGATAATTACGAGCTGATGAAGGATGAAAACAAGGAGAGCGCCAAGAGGCTGCTGTTGCTGGACAAGAAAGTGGCCGACCTGCGCAAGCAGCACGGCGAGCTGCTTCCCGCCCGTAAGATCGAGGAGCTCTACACCTCCCTTGAACGCAAACATATTGAGATCTACATTCAGCGCTCCAAGCGTCTCTACGCCAATACGCCCATGCGGAAGTCCCTGCTTACCTGGACGGTGACAGAACTTGAACTGGTGGCTCTGGCGGATCAGTCGCTGCACGGGCCGGAGCGGATCCGGGAACAGCTGAGGGACATTGATGGCATCAGCCCCTTTCCTAGAGACGGTCTACAGCTGGTGGTGCAGTGGTGTCGTGCTTTTAAATTCAAACTTAATGCATATCTGGGTAAGTAAAGCAAGCTGTATTAAGATAGCAAGTATAAGTTCCCAAACTTTGAACTTCCTTGCTGTCTACTGTAGAAAGGCAGCTCATTATATCTTTTATGTGTTTGCCACGCTCTGGTTCAGTGCGGATCCGGGACTACCCCCGGTACCTGTTTGAAATCAGAGATTGGGCGCTGTCGGGGCGACTGATGGGCACCGAGCAGGACGGACAGCTAAGAGCGAAGCGCAAACAGATCGTTCAGCTCGGCCAGCCGTGGGGTGACGTGACCGTTTACAGGAATATGCCTCCATTAAAGTTCTACTATGATGTTCATTGTAAGTTATGGGGTGTTCTTGAGATTGTAACCTAGCCTGTGATGGTACAACGATGGGATTTAACCATTCAAATTGTTTGTACAGCAAGCATTTCCCTCTACACTATTGTATGGGGGCCATGCTGGGATCCTGCTTGGACACTGATTGGCCAGGCTGTTGATTTACTGACAAAGCCAACAGCTGACCCCTCCCCACAGCTGGCCTGGTGGGATAAAAGTAGACTGCTTGGACATGGACGTTGGGTCATGGACATAGACCAGGCCAACCTGCACCAGCTTGCTACTGAGGTACATGCACTCTTACTTCACCATGACTGCAGAAATAGGAAATATAATGGTATACATTTTCCTGAAAACACTTTGTTGCACATTCATCGTTTGAGCCACATTAGTTGTGTATATTATATTGTATTTCTGTCAAGAGATCCTTCTAAAAGTTACACAGTGCACTTTAAATATGTAAAAATCTGTTTTAGGATCCTTACAACACCACAGAGAACCTTCATTGGGAGTGGAACAAGCTTAACTTTGACTGGAACCCTGGACAGTTTGTCTTCAAGGGTGACCTGGATGTTAACGTTAGAACAGCATCTAAGTATGTGCATTTTAGATGTTCTTTGAGTCATATAGCTTTGTATAACAATATGACCATATGTTATAAAGTTAACTTTGCTCATTCTGTCTAAAGGTATGATGATATCATTTTCCTGCATCTCCCAAACCTGTGTATGACCCTTGACCTCCAATGGCTGTGCCACGGCAATCCACACGACCACCACGCCGTAATGCTCTGCGCTGCCGAGAACGTTACGGATGTCACGTCAGGACAGCCGCATGACTCTTACAGGGCCTTCCGCTCTGAAAACCTCAATCTCTCAATCACCATGGACCTCAACTGGCACAGGGGTAAGGGGGCGTGAACACCAAGGCATTTTCGCTGACGTTTGTTTTCAATTGTTTCCAATGTAAACAGTTGGTAGGTTTTTTTGTGTTTTTTCCTCGCTCAGCTTTAAGCACCCAGAGTTGAAAAATGCTCAACTTTGAGTGAAACGCTTAGCTCATCAATGTCACTTCTCCCTCGGCCGTCCAATCACAGTGGAGGGGGGCGGGACAAATATCACAACAACCAACTGACGCATCGGTTAACGACTGATAAACAAAGCAAAAGTATCACAGCAACCAAAGCGCTCAGCTGATAAAACGGAGGCAAGCGCCCACAGTCGCCGTCCGCCTGCTGTTTTCAGCCAGGTTTAAACCCTTTGGTGCGGACGCCCCCTAAAGGTCAGAATCTAAAGCTCTATGCCGTAGGCTACACGTCAGTGCTCATTCATACCTCTGCGTCATTGTTCACATCGACATGCAATTACACATGCAGATCGCTCATAGGCAAAAAGAAATGCGTGTGAGGAAATATGATGGTTTTTTTAACCTGACCGGAGGGGTTCTTGAAGACCAATCACAGCGCTTGTGGTCTGTGTAGGACTGACACGTTGTTACTTTTTGTGTGTGTGGTGCATCAGTCCACTGAGCCGAGTCCACAAGCGAACCCTACGCCCTCAATCGATGCAGAAGTATAAATTGGGCTTAAGCGTTTTCCTTCTCGACTTAGCCAAATAATTTTAAAGCATCACCAAAGAGGTTTTTTTTACCTTAAAATAACGTTTCCAAAAAAGTCGTTCATTCACTCGAAACAGGGTGAACGGCACTTTCACATTCGCTTTGCAGCCCTCTATCGGCCAATACCGCACTAAAGAAGTTTCCAACCACGGGTCGCGGTCCTGTAGTTCGAGTGAAAATTACAAAAACTGGCTTTACAGCAGACCTACAATCCAATCAGAGCCAGCTTTGCTGCAGCAGGCTAAATTATTTACGACAGTGGTAACGGACAATTCCGCTTCCAACCTGTAGGGGGAGCAAAGAGCAAAAACTCTTTAGTGTTGCTTTAAAGAGTAACTAAACCACTGGTCAGAGCCTGACTCCACCCACTGGCAATATTTGAAAAATGCAAGAAAAGTGGGCAGATCCCAACGGAGATAGAGGGGACGAACTAAGCTTGTATCAAGTGTGTGGTGAGATCGTAACAAGGGCGTAGTGAGCTTGAACCTGCTTACGTCACGAGTCATTTTTTGGACCCACCATTCAATAGGAATTCAACTGCAGTAGCCACCGTTCAACCTGAAGAGGGCAGCAATCAGACGTTTTTAAACCATATATTGTAGTATTGAAACACTTTATATCCAAATGTCAAAAAAATTACTAAAATCAATGAACAGCACTAATAAAGCATCATTCTTACAGATCATTAACTAAAAAAAGTTGGTTTAGGGTTTAGTTACTCTTTAAAGGTCATTAAAAGTGATGAAAATCCCATTTTAAGCTATTTTTTTCTTAGAACCCTGTCAGCCCCGAATCCTCCTCTACAGCAGCACACTGCGCTGGATGCAGAACTTCTGGGCCACTTGGACCAACGTGTCCCGGCCAATCTGCAGAGGCAAGCTCTTCCACAGTCTCAAACCCAACCGCAGGAAGCTCGGCCAGCACTACAAACAGATGTCATACACAGCATCTTTTCCTCAACTACAGGTAAGACACCTGTTTCCGTACGAACGCGTACTTTCGTCAACTAGTAAATGCGTAAGACCACCTTGTCTTAAAATTGTTTCTGTTTTGCAGGTTCTTTACTGGGCTTCTTTTGCTCAGCAGAGAGGTATTCAGGTCGAGTGCAGTAATGGTCACGTCTTCACCAGAGGAGCACAAAGACTCATTCCACAGGGTGAGAGATCAGACATGCTTCATCTACTGTATCTTCTTCACGCATTTTGTGCTTTAATGGTTGGCTTTGTGTTCGGCAGCTGGTACTGTGATGAGGCGGCTGATCTCTGAGTGGAACGTCACTCAGATGGTCAGCGAGCTCTCTCTGGTCACCGTCCACCTCATGGCATCCACGTGGGACGAGACGGCTGACCATCAGACCAACGCCCAGGTGAAGAAGACCCACCTGCTCAGCCTGTCTTCACTAAGCTACCAAAGACAGAGTCAACGAATAGAGGAGGTAAAATATAAAACAGATTTAATGTGGGGTTTTTCGTTGGCGACATGGCCAAGCAGTTAGAAATAATTCCTGATTCTAATCTAGGGCTGCAAAATGATTAAGAAATATATATAATATATATATACATACATACACACACAGACACTCACACACACACACATATATATATATATATATATATATATATATATATATATATATATATATATATATATATATAACACATATTAATGTTTGTATTTAAGAAACATTTACATGTATATTTGTATATATTTTGATATATTTTATAATATGAATATAAATGAAAAATATACCGAAACTTTTTTCTTAAATTCAAATATATACATAATATATACACACAGTAGACATGCATATATTATGCAAACACAAACTTTTATTTTGTATGTGATTAATCACGATTAATCTTTTGGCAGCCCTAATTTTTATATTATAATATATTATAATTTATATGATATGTAATTATTAATACTTAATATATAAATCATATTTTTTCTTAAAATTATACATGCTTCTGTGTATTTATATATATATTATTATACACACTACACACACATTTATGATGTAAACAAAAACTTTTATTCTGCAAATGATTAATCACGATTAATCGTTTTGTTTGTCATAGGAGCTGAGCTCCAAAGACGAGGGCAATGCTTCATACACACACAAGCTGTGTTTAGTGGACCTGCGAGCCTCCTGGACCACCACCAACAGGAACATCGCTTTCGGGTTGTACGATGGCTACAAAAAAGCATCCGTCTTGAAGAGGAACCTGTCCACTGAGGCTCTGAAGGGTCTACGGATCGACACCCAGGCACAGACGAAAAAGCTAAAGCGATCCATGTCTAACTATTCACCAAACACCGCTCCAGCTACACCAGTTGTCCCCACTGCCACCCGCCCAGAAAAGAGTCAGAATGAAGGTAATGTCTTATTTTGAGGTCTGGTCGTAGCTCGTTCTGGACAAGAATTGCAAACTTATAAAATAATGGACCATGTGACTAAAATGTGAAGACACTAGCAATTGCTGGTGTGATGTAATGTAAGGTCCAAATCAATCTGAAATAACATAGATTCAACAAATTCGTAATGTTTTCAGTGTCACAAAAATGTTAAATTTTTTTGCTCAAGGGACGTCAATGTTACAGAAGTTGATCGAGGAGACGGATAAGTTCGTAGTGTTCTCAGAAGAAGATGCAGGTGTGTGCGATCAGCTCTGTGGAATCGCCGCATGCCAGACGGATGACGTCTACAACCGCAACTGCTTCATAGAGCTAGTCAACGGACAGGTACGCATTCAGTTTCACCAGCAGGAACTCGCTGCTTTTTTGGGTCTAAATATCTCCTCACTTTGTTTAGATGATGCTGCGTGGCACGGAGACTGCAGGCTGTGTGTTGGTATCTGCCGCTAAGGCTCAGCTACTGCAGTGTGAGCATCATCCCGCTTGGTACAACGACACCCTCAAGCAGAAGACCACCTGGACCTGCCTACTGGATGGCATGCAGTACTTTGCCACCATGGAGCAAAATCCCTCAGAACAGGAAGACTGGCAGCTGTGGCTGGAGGTTGGGTTTAAGATGCAAATTGCACATCATTTATAGTCGATCAAACATGGCTGTAATGCAGTCGAATCCCACTTTGTGCTCATGCAGGTGAAGAACATTGAGGAGCACAGGCAGAGGAACCTGGATTCGGTACAAGAGCTGATGGAGAGCGGTCAAGCTGTTGGAGGCATGGTCAGCACTACCACAGGTGAGACACTATAAAGATGACATTTTCCATATAGATGACAGTTAACTAACTCGTAACTCTTTGATTTAGACTGGAACCAGCCGTCCCAAGTGCAAGAGACTCAGCAAGTCCAGCGTATCATCTCTCGGTGTAGCTGTCGTATGTATTACATCGGCTACAGTCACGACATTGACCCTGAGCTGGCCACATCCATTAAACCTCCCGAAACACGGGATTGCCATGAGAAAGAAGACTTACTGAAGAAACAGGCTGGTATGCAACTTTTGGCCTTGTGACTTTGATATTGTTTAAGGACCTTCCAACATCATTTGTTTTGTTTGTTCACACCAGGAGCTGTAGACACCTTCACTCTCATCCACAACGACCTGGAGATTTCCACTAATCCAGTGCAGTACTCCATGATCTTGGATATAGTCAATAACCTGCTACTCCACGTGGAACCCAGACGCAAGGTTTGAGCCTAGATGAGAAATCTTGAATGATTGCCCGTCTCATGAGCTAATGTGAGATCTTTTTTTTTTGTTCAGGAACACAGTGAAAGAAAGCAACGTGTGCGATTCCAGCTGGAGATCTCCAGTAATCCTGAGGAGCAGCGTAGCAGTATTTTGCACCTCCAGGAGGCAGTACGACAGCATTTGGCTCAGATCCGATGTCTGGAGAAACAGATCTACTCCAACATGAGGGTTAGTGAAACGTTTTCCATACGAGCGCCTTTTACAGGCGATGTCGTCCTTGCTTATGCTGGTTTTTGTTTTGACCCTTGCAGTCCCAGACAGAAGAGTGCAGAGGAGATGAGTTATCTGATATCAACCTACGTCTGCAGAACCAGCTCAACCAAGAGAAGACAGACATGCAGATGAAGAGCGAAGAGCTTAACATTCTCATCCGGTTGGTTACCAGAAAAGTTGATTATTTAAACCCAGTTGCAAAACCTAGTGAGCTGCAGGCAGTGGTCTACTAGTTTTTTTAACAAAGTCTCTCAATACAGAAATCCAGTTGTACTAATAATAGAGAAAGTCGCATCTTTTAACCCGAATGAGTTTATTTGACTCGTACGTGTATGCAGACGAATTGCGATAAAATGTGATGCATCTCCTGGGCTACATACAACATTGTCCTGCAGGCACATGTGCGACCTACACGTACAAAATACGCAGGTTTTAATCAGGCGGTAAAAATTGCATCACGCCCACTATACGCGGACCCTCGCGTACATGTAAAAAATGGACCATGCTTTGGCTTTTCATGTGCAACCACTTGGTTCTCTCAGGTGTTTTAAGGACTTCCAACTACAAAGGGCAAACAAGCTGGAGCTGCGGAAACCGCCGGAGGATGTTAGCGTGGTGCGTCGTACCGAGATCTACTTCGCTCAGGCCCGCTGGTGTCTCACAGAAGAAGATGGACAGTTGGGCATAGCTGAGCTCGAACTACAGAGGTTCATGTATGGCAAGGTGAGTCTGCAAAGACCTTACAGTGCGTTCACACCAGACGCGGAAGAGGCGGCAAGCGCGAGCAGTGTTGGGGAAAGTTACTTTTAAAAGTAATGCATTAACTTTTGCGTTACTTTTTCTAACTTGGCTTGATCTCTTTCAGAAATTGCATGACTTTTTATGAATGAGAAGTTGGCATATTTCCAGTGCAAAAATGTCAAGCTCTGGCCTGCCATCTTCGTTCAACTGTTCCTGCTCGTCATGCATGCATAGAGTGTGTAAATCTACGTGACTACGTTCAGTTAAATTCAGTATTTTTTTTTTATCGTATTCAGGTTACGTTACTTGTAATGCGTTACCCCCAAAAATGAGCACGAGTGATTTACATGTTAAGTCAATGCAAAGACGAGAATAGGCATCCTGCGATGCGAATTGAGCGTTGACGCGTGATTTGCGAAAGTTGAAAAATCTGAACTTTGGCAGATTTTCACACCGGTTAACCAATCAGGAGCTTGCTCTAGCAGTGACGCGATTACAGGAAGCGAGCGGAGGCAGAAAAACAAAACAACAATGGAGGACATCATCGTACTTTTACAGGAATTAAAAGGATCTTGTTTGGAAGAAAGTGAGTGAGGAGGTCGAACAATCTTGTAAGTTTACTCAATTTGAGCTATATAAGCCCCTCCCATGACGGGAATTTACGCGTGAATGTCTCGAATGACTACAATTTCACACGTCCAACTACGCGCAAGTATTTTTGCTACCTCTTCCACGTCTGGTCTGTAAGAGGTTCGAAATTGCTTAATGGTTTTTTGGTAATCATTACAGTGGGTCAAATGTTAACTACTGTGTATGTGACTATGCATAGTGGGCTAACAGGATGTTTTTCTTCACAGTTAAATAAGTCTGATGACACAGCAGAACATCTCCTGGAATTGGGCTGGTTCACCATGAATAACCTGCTACCCAATGCTGCTTACAAGGTACGGCTCTCATTAAAGATTTATCTTTGTTGCATGATAGGACGACAATATCATGTGACTCAGTTATATATGAAATTCTGCTGTCTTTGACCTTTAGCCTCTGTGAAATGTCTTCACATTTACGTTTAGGCCAGGGGTGGGGAACCCTGGGTCCTGGAGGGCCACTGTCCTGCAGAGTTTAGTTCCAACCCTAATTAAACACACCTGAAAAATCTAATTAAAGTTTTCAGGATTACTTGAAAATTTAATTCAGGTGTGTTTGATTAGGGTTGGAACTAAACTCTGTAGGACAGTGGCCCTCCAGGCCCCAGGGTTCCCCACTCCTGGTTTAGGCAAATGTACAAGCAAGGGCAGGGCACAGCTTTGCAAAGCATAGTTTTTTTTTTACTCGTACATGTACCGTATTTTCCGGACTATAAGTCGCTCCGAAGTAGTAGTCGCATCCATTAAAAATAAGTAATGAAGAGGAAAAACATATATAAGTCGCACTGGACTATAAGTCACATTTATTAGGAAAATTATTATTCCTTTTGGGGGCATTTTGTTTGTTAAGTCTTTCTCCGTTGTCTTTAACTCTTTCACCGCCAGCATTTTTCATGATTTTCACAAAAGTTTAATGCCTTCCAGAAAATGCTCCTTTTTAAATATATAAACATATAATATATAAAATAAAAGAACAGACCCTCTGCTTTCAAACAAAAAAAACGTTTTATCCTACCTTCATGCGTTCTGTTTTTATCACCTCTCAAATATGTGTAGGTTTCATCAAAAACAGCAAATTTTGAGCAAAAAGCTGAGATAATTCCATTTTTGTGAAGGACTTTTGATAGAGATCAGATGCAGAGCGATCTTTAAAACATACACGGACATACAGCTGTTTGCCCTAGGGTAATACTTCCGGTTTTTAAAAGTTGCGGAAGAGCGCCACCTGGTGGATAATAGCGGCATTGCAGATTGACGAGATCTCGTCAATGGCGGGGAAAGAGTTAAAGGCTTAGTCAATTTTCTTTAAAAAAAATCCAGATAATTTACTCACCACCATGTCATCCAAAATGTTGATGTCTTTCTTTGTTCAGTCAAGAAGAAATTATGTTTTTTGAGGAAAACATTCCAGGATTTTTCTGATTTTAACGGACCCCAACACTTTTTATGTTTTAATGCAGTTTAAAATTGCAGTTTCAAAGGACTCTAAACGATCCCAAACGAGGCATAAGGGTCTTATCTAGAGAAACCATTGTCATTTTTGGCAAGAAATATAAAAATATGCACTTTTAAACCACAACTTTTCGTCTTCCTCCAGCTGTGTGACGCGCCATCGCAACCTCACGTAATGCCGTGGAAAGGTCACGTGTTACAAATATTAAAACGCACATTTGCGGACCATTTTAAACAATAAACTGACACAAAGACATGAATTAGTATCATTCGCCATACAACAACGTCAGAACGGTCCTCTTTCTCCACACTTGTAAACACTGAGGCGTAGTTTCGCATACGTCATCCGTGACCTCTTGACGTGATGAAGTATTACATGAGGTCGCGCTGGCGCGTTACACGACCGGAGGAAGACGAGAAGTTGTGTTTTAAAAGTGATTTTTTTGCCAAAAATGACAATCGTTTCGCTAGATAAGACCCATATGCCTCGTTTGGGATTGTTTAGAGTCCTTTGAAACTGCAATTTTAAACTGCATTAAAACTGTTGAGTGTTGCGGTCCATTAAAGTCCATTAAAATGAGAAAAATCCAGGAATTTTTTCCTCAAAAAACATAATTTCTTCTCAGCTGAACAAAGCAATACATCAACATTTTGGATGACATGGTGGTGAGTAAATTATCTGGATTTTTTTAAGAGAATTGACTAATCCGTTATGTTAATGTTTCAGTTAACAGTTTTTTTCAGGGGTAGGCTACAGGATCAACATGTATCGCCCTCTTGTGGCTGTAGAAGGTAATGTTTTCTTTTGGTTAATATTAGTCAGTGTGAATTAATTTTGACATATAAGTCACACCTCACTATAAGTCGCAGAACCAGCCAAACTATGAAATAAAGTGCAACTTATAGTCCTGAAAATACGATACACAGACGTTCGACGCATACGCATTGCGACAAAATGCAACGCCTCTCTTGAGCTACATACTACACTCTCCTTTAAGCGCATGCGTGACATACATGTACAACGTACGCGGGGTTTCAAAAATCCATTGATGCGCATGCAGTACATACGCACTCTACTGATAACGAAAATTGCGTCACCCTCCCGTACACGTAAAAATACTTCATACCATACTTCAGTCCAGTTTTGAAAATGTTGAGTTTTAGACATCTCTTTGTAGTCTTAAAACCTTTTGCTTGGTTTCTCTTGTGCAGCATTTGAGGGTAGGTATGGTACGGGTAAAATCGTACTGTATGTTTGTTAGTCAACACATTTCCTCTTTCATACATGCCTGCTAAGAGATTTCATTGTTTGTTGGGACAAACCTCATTTGATCACTTGCTACTTGATCATCCATACACATTTACTTTTGACATACAGTGTTTATTTATTTACTGCGTGATTTGTAACCCTGGACCACAAAACATAAGGGTCCATTTTTAAAATTGAGAATTATACGTCATCTGAAAGTTGAATAAATAAGCTTTCCATTGATGTATTTTTGTTGGGATAGGACAATATTTGGCCGAGATACAACTGTTTGAAAATCTGGAATCTGAAAGTGCAAAAAATCTGAACATTGAGAAAATCACCTTTTAAATATCTGATGAAGATATGAAGATTTTTACTTAATATCCTAATGATTTTTGGCAAATTATGTAATAATATCGATCATTTTGACCCATACAATGCATTTTTGGCTATTGCTACAAATATACCCGTGCTGCTTGTGACTGGTTTCGTGTTCCAGGATCACATTTGTCTTTTTCATTGATGTTTTTACATTCATTCAGGTTTGACTGCCAGAATATGCAATGATTGCTTTCGCTTTGCATTTTTATCTAAACTAACGCAATGGATGTTGTGTTCTTAGTGTTGGGTTTTGTGTTGTAGGTGGTTTTGCGTCCTCAAAGCCCCTGCCAATCAGGACGCCAGCTTGCACTGCGCATCTTTAGTAAGGTCCGCCCCCCGGTAGGCGGGATTTCTGTCAAAGAACACTTTGAGGTAATTCTCATAAAGCCTACAAGTTTTAACATTGTATATTTTCTGTAAATATTTGTAACTGTATACAAATATTTTCCTTCGTAGGTTAATGTGGTTCCACTCACCATTCAGCTCATGTACCAATTCTTTAAAAGGATGATGGGATTTTTCTTTCCTGGAAGAAATGTGGAAGAAGAGGAAGTTGGGGATGAGGAAGATAAGTTCAGACTGGTTACTACAGGTTTGTTAACTTACAAATTACAAAAGGACAAAATTACTAAGAGATAGCAAAGACACAAATAAAATTGTTAAAGTTTTGTGTTAAATTGTCAGCTGTCAAACTTTCAGTGCTTGCGCTTGACACAAATGAAGAGTTTAGATGCAAAAGCCACTTAATGCCACCTCCGTCAAAAATTAGATAATGAATGTAAATGAATGCTTTTTTAGGATGAATACATTGAAAGTTTGATCAAAAAAATGCTAATTACCTGTACCAGGAAATCATTCCAGACGCACTTAGCGGGTTTTGCATCTGAGCTCTTCATATATTTGCAAATAGATGGTATGCACCACTCGCAGTGTTAAAGGTGACATAGAATGATTGAACAGTGTATTTATCCTTGTTCTGTGATGTGACATGTAGACAAAAAAGTTTTTTGGGGGGTCTGTAACGCTTTAGAAGCTTCCTAAAATCCTCTCTCAGATAGCTCTATTAGGGTGGGGGATTTTAAACAAGTGGTTTTGCACCTATTTGGCTCCCCCTACGGGTTTAACTTGCAATCTCATTACTGATTGGCTGACTTTGCTGCCACTCAAAAAATGTAGCCAATTATTTTAAAGTGGAGGGGCAGTGAGATGCCTGTGATGTCATAAGCATCAGTTTTTCAGATTGGGCCGTTTTCTGGCTGACATTTCTAAAAGAGGAATTTCTATGAGACTGAGATGTTTAGCATGTCTAGCACTTTTTGTATGTTTGTGAATGCGGGTAGACTACCATTATTCAACAAAGACAAGGTAAAAATGGTTTTTCATTCTCTGTCCCCTTTAAGATCTTAGCACACTGAAATCAAAATTTTTTGTTTCTATTTTGTTGTATTCCTCATCCTTAAAATTTGTCACGTGCACAAACCTTGCATACTTAAGTCTGATGCGTAATAATTAATTAATTGTGATAAAACAATAAATAAATGACATGAACAGCAAGCTTAGTTAACTTGAGCTCAATACTATATAGTGTTTTGTACACCCTTTGTTTTGAAATCAGTACCTGACATCCTGTCTTCCTGGCTGTTTCGCAATTATCTGCCTTTTCTTTGTGCTGCGAGCAAGGCCGCGTTATCCTAATGGGCAACATGGGCTGCAGCCCAGGGCCCCGAACACTAGGGGGCCTCCGAGACAATTCTTTTTTGAGTTTTTTTAAAACATTTTGATTGACGTAATTATGCGTAAGTGCTACCTAGAGCAGAGGCCCCCAACCACTGGGTCGCAAGAATGTTCTGAAAAAAAATTGTATAATAGCTACGTAATAGCTTATGGGATATTTTGTCCTTTAAGAGGCGACAAATAACATCGATCATTTCCACTCTTGTACAAGGCCGCGGTCTCTCTGGGACCTTCAGCCCACCAGGAAAAATTATAAATGGAGTACTAGATTAAAACCTTGGATACTGTACATAATCTATGCCGACAGCATCCAAGACATAATCTATTAAAGACTTCTCCCTGTATTAATTTCGTGTAAGAAGGCTGTGTCTTTATTTCTTGTTTGTGTATGGATCGACTTTTTTTTTAGTTTAACTGTTGGATGGATACATGAATAGACATCTTCTGTGGTAAGTCCTTACATTAAAAAAAATGTATATGCAAAAGCGAAGTTGTAAGATAAGGCAACATGCATGTTTATTCTGTTTCATGTTTATTTCGTTTCGTTTTGTATAGCCCTTTTTATTTTTTTATTTCTGCACCCGTTGCAACTGCGAGCAGCAGAGCAACCTGCCTTCGCTTTTTAAAAATAGTATGTGTTGATAATAAACGTTTAAACTAACATTGTGATATGCTGAAAATATTTATTTAAATAGTTGTTATTATAGGCAAGTGTTGATTTGAGAGGCTCAATTCCTCATACATGTCGTCTTGCTGTCGGCCGCTAACCACTAGTTATCATAAAAATTTTAACAAACAAAAACTGCTCTAAAATGTAAATAAAAAAGAAATATAACTATTTTGCAATTTAAAACAAAACTGAACTGCTTTAATTGCTGCAAGAGTACAGCTGTACAAGCTGTGTAAGCAGTTATGTTTTGCTATTTCTGCGGATTTCTTTTGCAAAATCTATGCGGAATTTTGCAGAATAATTTAAAATGTTTTAAAACGATCCGAGAGAATGTGTGCTGTGAATATTACAAAACAATAAAATATTTTATAACATATTATACATTTTATTAAAGGATTACCCTGAATTAAACTAGACCAACATGAACCAACAGATAATGGATAATGTGCTTTCACGTCCATAGAGTTTTATATAATATACATATATTACTCTCTACAGTGTAACAGTAAAAAGAAAAGGTTTCTCATAATAAATGTAGCGTATATAGCAAGATAATTTCATCAGTTTAACAACACAATGTATAAATATTTATCTTGTAAACGGATTTGAAATAATAAATAATTGTCACGTCACGTAGCAAGAGAGACGATAGAGATCTCATTAACTTTTCCGCAGTAAGTTTTATTTCAAATTCAAGTTTTACATATTAAATAGGCTATTAAAAAGTTTGTGCTGCTCTCATAAAAACCTCACACCAGACAGCACAGACTTCTACTCACAAACATACACTGAAAAAAATGGACTTGGTGGGTCTTTGAATTTAAATAAAATAAACATGTATATGCAACACAAAATATTTATATTCCTTGTGTAAACATAATTTAATTGATTATGATGAAAATGTTTTGTTTGAATGTAAAATGAACACATTATCCTCACATTGATTAAAATTGATTGAATTGAATACTTAAAGCAATAAAATTGAGTTTGCACACAAAATGGCACCTCCTAAACAGAAGGTGGCAGTAACGCTCAATAAAAAGGATGTCAATCGCCATAAAGGAAGAATAACCCAGGTCAAAAAGACGTAGTATTTAATGTATTAAAAATATACTTAAAATACAAATAGTATGTTTATAATACATTTGTATTTCCAACATACTTATTTGAAGTGTATTAAAAATACGTTAAATTGCATTTAAACATATTTTTTAAAAGTATACTAGAAGTACACTTGTAATAAATATATACTTAAGTACATTTTTAAGAAATATGCTAAACTTAAGAATATTTTAAATGTATTTATATTAAGTGTACTAGAAGTACATTGGTAATAAATATATACTTAATTACATTTTTAAGAAATATGCTAAACTTAAGAATATTTTTAATGTATTTATATTAAGTGTACTAGAAGTACATTGGTAATAAATATATACTTAATTACATTTTTAAGAAATATGCTAAACTTAAGAATATTTTTAATGTATTTATATTAAGTGTACTAGAAGTACATTGGTAATAAATATATACTTAATTACATTTTAAAGAAATATGCTAAACTTAAGAATATTTTTAATGTATTTGTATTAAGTGTACTAAAAGTATGCTGGTAATAAATATATGCATAATTACACTTTTAAGAAATATGCTAAACACAAATGTACTTCTAGTGAAGTTTTAGTATATTTGGATAAAACATACTTTTTTCAAAACATGATTCATTAATTGTAATAAGCTAACATTGAACTTTCCTCAAGCCTTTCAACATTATATCATTCCGATTGCACAATAAGCTATTTTTTCAAAGATTTGCTTAAAATTCTTACTTGTTTAATTTCAAAATCTTACTTGTTTAATTTCAAACAACACACGTGACACACGTGACTAAACCTGATTGGTTGTTGTCATAGTAACACGTCACGGTGCTATTTGAAACTTGTTCAGTTTAGTTCAGTTGTTCACGGTGCATGCGGTTGCTTGCATTAAACGTATAAACTGTTAAATTAGATGGCGACTCTGCATTAAACGTATTTATTTAATTAATCGGCGATCATATTTCACCAGAGGACTAAGATAAAACAACTCGATTTAAAATATGAGCAGTTTTAGTGGATCTGACGTTGAGGGAAAAAGTATTTCGCTTTTTGTTTGGAGATGAACGAGACAACACGAGGGTAAGTGATGACAGATTTTCACATTTCTTTATTTAGTTAACTATTAAATAAGTAAAACATTACATTACATTTAACCCAGCTTCTTTATGTAACGTTATGTCTGTGTTGCGTGTGGTAATTGGAACATCTTTATTTTCTGACTAACGTTAGGCATTTCTCTTAAGCATTTCAGAAATCATTAAAACCTTTCTTTTTTTTTTTAGCACAGCGACATAAATATGACCAACCAGATCCCAAGTAGACAGGAACAAATGAAGATATAGCGCATAGAAAGACTTATTCTTGGTGGTAAGTTTGTTGTTGCTATTTGATTTCACGTTTAAGGTTTTTCTAATGTTTCTCTTGCAACGCTAACGTTAGTTTAAAATGATGTTTGAGCTGTCTTACCGGAAAATACCATGATATGACCATATGGTTATTATAACTCCAGTAATGTTCAATGGCTAATGTTTATATCAGTTCAATCTTGACAACCTTATTGTCTTTTTGTTTATTTTTAAATGTATTTCTAATTACATATGGACACAAAAATGACATTGTAAGAAGGGATACTTTTATGAGAGATTGTAAAACTGCCGAGGCTGGGTTTGATTATATTATATTGTCTTAATATATTGTACTCGGGGTAAGTAAATCTTAAAACGAAAAAAATCATTAATCATCATTTACCTGCCTGTTGTTTTTCAGATCAACTGCTATTGACATTTTTGAATCGGGGCAAATGTGGAGTGAAGAAAAACGTTTGCAACACATCCATTCCAGGTGGCTAATTTCTGTCCTTTTGAATTATTCTTGTAAAAAACGTTTTTTTATTGTAAAGCTGTAAGGGACTTGGCCTAGTCATCATTGCACCATTTGGCAGGGCACCAGACTAACTTTTTTTACTAGGAGCACAGTGGCCCCCAACTGAAAATTTTAGGGGCGCAACCAGAAAATTTAGGGGCACACACGGTAAAACAACATGCTAACCAAATATTCACATGTCTACTAATTTAGACTGTATTACTAATAAATACTTTAATTATAGATTCAGAAAGTACAATGTGCTGTTTCAGATTAGTGTCATATCCACTGATCTATATAAATGACTGGATTGCGCAATTGACGTCACACTTGTGAAGCCACCGCGCTGCCATGTTGGTATACCCAAAAGTTCTATTTAATCAATGGACGTTATCAGATTTTAATGATAAAACATCACTTTACTCGTCTTTGTTTTTATATCTGAAGTTACCCTGTACATTATTACAACACAAACGTCCAAAGCATGTAAATAGTTATTTACTGAAAGTTGTACATTTTGCATTTTAAACAGTTATTATACATTCATCTTTATTACAGTATCAGATCAGCAGACAGACCGCAGCATATTTAGTATTAATGACAATAAACGTGCTCATTCTGAAATCTAAATAAATAATCATGCTTTGTACAGTATGTGCATGCAATAATTTGCTAGTTTTGTAATTGTTATCTTAACTTACAAGTTACCTAAACTTATTTAGAGATATAACGCTGACCGTCACAGTGTAGCTGAATGTCAAAAAAAACTTTATTTATACCCGTGTCATTAGCAAATGCAGCAGACACACTCACCTTAACGGTTTTTTATAAATCCATTATCCTGCCCGATTAAAACATAAACATTGCAAATAACACCAGAATTAACAAATAATTAACGTACACATATCCTAAAAATTAACCTTGTGTAACTGATACGCTGTAAAGGGGGTAAATTTTGATCATGATTTTGAATGGAAGTCAATGACGCTCTCTGCCGGTTGGGTATACCAAGATGGCGGCTCGAACTCTGCGCTGGCTTCACCTCACGCAGTTACGTCAAGCGTTCTATGCGCAATCCAGTCATTTATATAGATCAGTGGTCATATCACAAAAAAAAGGTCAAATTTACTGGTTGCACATGTGCGACCGGATGTAAAATTCAGTGGCACACTCTCAAATTTAGGTGGCAAAATGCCACCATTTGATAGCAGTCTGGAGCCCTGTTTGGCATCATTTCTGATTTCCTTAAATCTCCTTAAACAGAGGTGAACCTTAAGTTTGCAAGACCACAATAGACAAACAATGGAAAATGATCTAGGTTCAAATAAAACACAATTATCAATGTAAAACATATCCTGTAATACACACAGGTTGCTTTATTTCATGAGCCTGTTCTAATCCTATCTTCATTCCCACTTGTAGAGTGCTCTGACAGATAAAACTGACACGCTTGATGAGGACACAGTCAAGCTTTAAAAGGTAAACTGAGAAGTTAACAAAACTTCCATACATGCATATCTATGCCAATTTATTTTAAACATGGATATCCAAATGTTCATTCATTATTGGTTAATTGGTATATTCTGTTTCCTTTTCACAGACCGTGTGATAAAGCAGTCTTCAATTACTACGGTGTCTGAATTGCAAGAAGAAGTCACCCTCCACTTAAACATGTGACATCTAAACTGTTTTGTGTTTTAGTTCAGCTTTTTATAGGTTTATCTTAAGTTGGTTAAAGGCAGAGTGCACTATTTTTGAAAGCCAATGTTAACATTTGAAATTACCTAAACAAACATGCCTCTACCCCAATAGAATCTGGACCTTCTTTTGATAGAGCCACCACACACATACGCAATCCCGGCAAGGATGTCAGTTAGTAGACACGCCCCTTACTGCTGGTTGGCTACAAGTGTGTTTTGGTAGTCGGCCCAATTTCCTTTTCCAAAGCGTTTTTCAAACATTGTGCACTCCGTCTTTAAATTGCACTTAAACATTTTTTTTCATTAACTTTTTATGCAGAGAATTACATTATGATTATTATATAATCATTGCTTATGAATATTTAGTGATTGCATATTCATAGTGTACTTTTCATTAATACATTTAATGTTAATGTTGTACAATTTGATAGAAGTAGCTCTGTAATTGCATTTCTCTGATATTTGTTTTATATGTTTCTCTTTGGTCAAGAGATTATGTATGTATCTGTGCTTGATTAATTTACTTTAGGTATTTTTGTAATGTACACAACACAATATGAAGTATATTAAATTGTTCTGTATTCAAAATCTGTGTATGTGTCTTAAAATTTAATGATTTTAATATAACATTTTAAATATTAAAAACAGCTTTATAATAAAATAGAAGTGTAATGCTAATACATTTCTATTAATGTAATGCTAGTATATTTCTAATATGCTGAAGTACTATTAAAGTGTTCTTAAAGCACAGTTAAATTAAGCTTTAAATGTATTCTAACTGTATTTTTAAGTGTATGAGAAGTGCATTTCAAATGAATTTTAAAGAAGTACACTTAAATTGCACTAAATATATTTGAAGTTGTTCCAATTAAACACAATTTCAATATATTAAATATAATGCAAATAGATTAAAATTGACTTTAAATATATCTTGAAATGCATTTAATATATTTGAAGTGGGTTCAATATAATACATTTAATATGCATTTAGTATAGTAGCTTTTAAATATATTAAGTATGTCCCAAAAAATACTATTTAAATATATTTCTTTTTCACCTGGGAAACATCGTTTGTTTTGGGCGCCAAAATGAAGACTCAGCAGCAGTCAGTCAGAAGAACTCTCTCAGACGGACACCACGTTATTAAAGTAAGTTCTATTATTTATTTATGTTCACTTTATACGTGATACATCTTCACTAGATAGACAGTTTTTTTACAATATGTAGCCATTGCAATGACTTGTAGTAAAAATGAGTTTGGAGGATGTTGGTGGAGTAAGTTAACGTTACAGTCAGTCAGTCAGTAACTTAAGTGTAAGGCTCATAAAGAAAAACAGCGTTTTAAAAATGTCAGCTGTATAACGTTATTTCACGTTTGGTAGTTTTATCCGAGTTGAAAACTGTCAGATTTGAGTTGACTTTTGAGGCACTTTTTACTCAGTTGTTCTATGGAAACGGTTCAGGACAAATAAAACGCTAACCAAACGTTATTCTGTCCAGAGTAACGTTATCCATGTAAGTAATTTACCAGATGATATCAATTGACAACATTAATAATGACATTGCGTATGAAACAAACTGTCTGCTTAATCAGATGAACAGACCCGCGTCAGTTATTCGTGACTTCACTACGCCATGAGCAACACTTGATTCAATTAGAAAAAGCTTTTTTTAAATGCCTCACGTGACGTCTGGTATATTAACTGAAAAAAATATCGCTTTGAAGTGCCACACCTTAAAGCTGACGTTTTCGGAAGAGAACCTTGTTTTAAGATCTCATTTTGTCCAAAATTGCGTCCTATGACAGATATAATACTTATTTCATTATTGCTCTGTGTATGTGTGACCTTAATCATTTGAGGTTGTGTGTTGATTTCACCTCTGAATATTTCCTCTTATAGGTCCATCATCCTTGCATGCGCTACACACTCAAAAGCATTGGTAAGTAATTCCTTTCACTGTTTTACTGCTGTTAGAAGCTAAATCTTATTTTTTTTTTTACTAATATACATGTATTATTCTTTGACTCGCAGTACTCAAATATACAATGGTTGGTTAATTTGTTTTCAGATAAATGCTGAATTTAAAAGAATCACTACTGTCTTATGTTCCTGCGTGTCACCTGGACCTCCAATCCAAAAACCTGACGAAACTCTTCTATCAGAAAGGAGGACAGCTAGCAAAAAGACTTGGAACAATCAATGATCAAATGACAGAAGTAAGTAATATAGATTCATAGACATAAAAATGTGTAAACAATGTTGGAAGTACAGAAAATGTAGTATGTTTTAGTTACATCTTTTGGCACACGGGTCATTAAACCACCTGGGAAGATTTAAAGGGGTAGTTCACCCAAAAATAAAATTCTCATCACTTACTCCCTATCATGTTGTTACAAACCTTTATAAATGTCTTAGTGCTGATGAACACTAAGGAATATATTTTGAGGAATGTTTGTTCCCAAACCAATCATAAGCCCCATTCACTTCCATAGTGGGGAAATATAATACTATGGAAGTGAATGGGGCTCATGAACAGTTTGGTTGCAAACATTCCTCAAAATAAATGTCTTCCTTCGTGTTCATCAGAACAAAGACATTTATACAGGTTTATAACAACATGACAGTGAGAAAATGAGATAATTCACTTTTGCTGTGATTGTCAGGTATGGTAGCACACACTCGAAATGTGGCCTCTTTATTTAACTCATTCCAGTCTAGTAAACGCGCACACACACACACCCAGAGCAGTGGACAGTGCAGCTGCCTTGCTTTGTAACCCATATATTTGTAACCAATTGTAATATGCTGTGGCAATGCACATGGGTCTGTATTCTTACATTTATATTTGTTTGCATTGTACTAATTTCCAATGACACTTTTATTGTAACAGTAACCTTTTTTTCTGTTTCTTTAACTACATTTGTCTGTTTTGTACAGGGCATGAATGAAGTCAGCATCAGTGTGGTCATTTGAAGACACCACTGTTGGGATTTGTGCTCTCAAACAACATGCTTCTTGTGATGAAGAAGAGGATCTTTGTATAGTCCTGGAAGGCATGAAGGTGTTGCAACATCGTGCCATGTTGTTTGAGCTGATGTATGCCTTTAACCTGAGCTATCCTGATCTCTGCTTTATTTTTGAGGAAATCCAAAAGATTTTAATGGAACTGCATTGAGCGTAACTTTAACGAACAGTTTCTTTCAGTGAAAGGATCAGAAAGACTGTGCTGCTTATTTATGTTCTTTTTATTTATCTGTTTTAAGTGTTTTTTCTTATTAAAACATTAACAGTTTGCTGCTCAGAGTTGATTTTGGAAATGGTTGTTGTATTTTGTTTTTGTTGAATCTTTGATTATCAGTTTATACAAATGCTGTAGCTCTGACTTTCTGAAGGATTGATATATTCCAGTTTGTAAATCCATTTAAAAAATAATAGTACTTATGCTGCGTTCCAGGCAACCTGTAACCCGTAACTCACGACTTCAAAACCACGACTCACGACTTTGAACTGGGAGTACATCGATCTAGTACGAGTTCACGGGTGGGAAGTCACGGGTTTGACTGCCGTTCCAGGGCACTTTCACCGGTAGAAGGTTGTAAAAACACGAGTTACAGGCTGCCTGGAACGCATAGGGTCGTGAGTCGTGGTTTTGAAGTCGTAACTCACGGGTTTAAAAACCTGCCTGGAACGCACCATTACTGTTTTGCATGTCTCTTTGGAATGCAGTGTTTGTGCTTTAGCACTTCTAAATCTACTGTGATAGTAACTATTTTAAACATTTGGGTCAGTTTTACAGATGGGGCTTTTTCTAGTCCCAGACTTTTGCAATGCCTTAATTTGAAAACATATTGCACTGACATATCTTGACATATATCAGTGCCATTGTTTTGTCTCAAGATGTACTCCAGTTTTGTTTTTGTAAGGTAGGTTTGTTTGTAAACTTTTTTTGTAAAAAATATCCTAATATAACTAGGGCCTAGTCATGGATTAATCTACAACCTGTCTGGGAAATTGCCCCTTTGTATGTACTGCATGTGCTGATTGTTGTAATAGTTATTGACTGTTGTTGAATTAATGTGTAGTGATTTAAATGAATTGATGATCTGAAAGCAGTGGTTTGCCTCAATATTACTAAACTTTTGTTTAAAACTCTTTGCTTTTTATGACAATGCAAATGTATTTTGTATTTAAAAACGAAATAAAGAACATTTGGATAATTATGGATGATTATTCTGGTGCCAGAAACATAATGAAATTGCTTTAGAGTTACATAATCCCATAATATAAGCATTAAAAAAGCATGTTGGAATTACAGATGAAAATCTAGTCCCCTTACATAATAAAATTACTTAAACATTACAAAATAAATGTGTTATAGTAAAGAGAAATAGCACTTTGAGTCAACATATTTATATTAGACTACTTGAAACAATTAAAATGTTTTGGTCTGACACATAAAAATTAAATGAGGAAAATTATGTTGGTTTAACACAATCGGATTATGTGGGACCGATGTACACATTAAAATTACGTAAATTGAAAGGATTTTTTTTTTCAGTGTACGCAATGCAGTGACTATATCTGCGGACACAGATTCCTAATGGGGAGAATTAAAAAGTTCGGACTCGGGTCGGACTCGGGCTGAGAATTCTGGGCTCTACTACTTTTGCGTCAACTTGATTTTAATAATTTAAATGAGGAATTATATTTAAAGAAGAACAGACAGAAGCACTTTTAGTTGAGTTGCATTTAATAAATGTTATTTTCTGGGCTGTTTCTGATTGTACAATTATTACTTGATAATATTGGTTAATTTATTTAAATAATTTCAGCCTACTTTTGCGTCAACTTGATTTTAATAATTTAATTGAGGAATTATATTTAAAGAAGAACAGACAGAAGCACTTTTAGTTGAGAGTTGCATTTAATTAATGTTATTTTCTGGGCTGTTTCTGATTGTAAAATTATTACTTGATAATATTGTTTAATTTATTTAAATAATTTCAGCCTACTTTTGCGTCAACTTGATTTTAATAATTTAATTGAGGAATTATATTTAAAGAAGAACAGACAGAAGCACTTTTAGTTGTGAGTTGCATTTAATAAATGTTATTTTCTGGGCTGTTTCTGATTGTAAAATTATTACTTGATAATATTGTTTAATTTATTTAAATAATTTCAGCCTACTTTTGCGTCAACTTGATTTTAATAATTTAATTGAGGAATTATATTTAAAGAAGAACAGACAGAAGCACTTTTAGTTGTGAGTTGCATTTAATAAATGTTATTTTCTGGGCTGTTTCTGATTGTAAAATTATTTCTTGATAATATTGGTTAATTTATTTAAATAATTTCAGCCTACTTTTGCGTCAACTTGATTTTAATGATTTAATTGAAGAATTCTCTTTAAAGAAGAGCAAAAAGAAGCACTTTTTGTTGTAAGTTTTATTAAATAAATGTTATTTTCTGGGCTATTTCTGATTGTAAAATTATTTGATAATATTGTTTAATTTATTTAAATAATTTTAGCCATTTAATGTTGCACATACGCTGTAAAAAACACTGGATTTACTAAAAAATATAGACAGTGCATCATTTTTGCATCCCCTTTTTTTAGTAAGTTTTACTAAAAAAAAGTTCCGCAATGGGGCACTTAGTAAATCCAGCCTTCATTTTTTTCAGTGTATATTGGGGGGGGGGCCTCAAACCAGCGTTAGCCCAGGGCCTCACAAAGGCTTAACCCGGCACTGGCTGCGAGACAAAGTGAATCAATTTCTCAAACACAATTGTGGATTTTGTCAAAACACCTCTCAAAATGCTTGCTACAGATGCAGAAAACACAGAAAATTTTACCTGATCTAAACCTTTTTTTATAAAGGATGAATGTTTCGTTGTCAGTGTGTAAACGTGATTTACACATTGTGAGCTGGTATTTATTTTTTAACATATTTTTTTATATCAGACTAGAATTTCAAATCAGTGTGCAAAAGTCCCTGTGAACCGAAAGTTGTGGTGGACTTCCGTGTTGTGAAGCATTTCAGAGTGAAATGAAATATTATATGAGTAAAATAGTGGGGGTGTCTTGTGTTTTCCACTGTGAGTTGATTGAATATTGGAGGGGGGTGGAGTTAACAATTGCTCTGCCCAAGCTGTCTAGCTTACGTCATCAGGGAATGATCGCCACAATAGGCAGAATTACTTTTTTCAGGTTTTGATTACAGTTTATGAGGGCACATGGATTACATTAAAAAATAAGAGTTGTCAGTTTTGATTTCCTGGGAACTTTAATGTGGAACTGTAACTGGATTCTAAAAAAATCCAGATTGCACTGGCTTGACTGACGTATTTTTAACATTCCTGCTTTTACCACCGCAATCGTTGCACTGACATAAATAGCACAGATCAATATTAGTTTATATTGATTTCTTTTTGTCCCTCTCTAATGCTCATGTAAAGAGTATTAGGTTGCTATCCGATGTGTGTTATGTCATACTGATGGCTCGATCTTGGCTATTAAAAGCTCTTCCCTCCTTTGACATTCAAAGGTTTGCTTCAGGGTGACTTTTGGTGTGCAGTATAGTGTCTGAGACTTTTTTTCTCAAACACAGGCGTGGTGAAACCCAGACAGCTCTCTGAAGACTCCATAGGTGGACTTGGGCCTGGTAAAGGGGTCACACAAGGGTTAAATCGAACAGCTGGAGTCAGGAGGTCATTTCGAAAACCACCTGAGGTATTTTTTCCATATATATGATAATTGAACAAACGTAAAAATAAACGTTGATTTACTGTAGACAAAATGTCTGTTTACATTATTTGCTTTACTTTTCATGAGTACTTTTAAAGGGACATTCCACTTTTTTTGAAAGTAGGCTCATTTTCCAGCTCCCTGGAGTTAAACATTAGATTTTTACCATTTTGAATCCATTCAGCTGATCTCCGGGTCTGGCGGTATCACTTTTAGCATAGCTTAGCATAATTCATTGAATCTGATTAGACCGTTAGCATTACGCTCAAAAATAACCAAAGAGTTTCGATATTTTTCCTATTTAAAATTTGACTCTTCTGTAGTTACATTGTGTACTAAGACTGACGGAAAATTAAAAGTTGCAATTTTCTAGGCTGATATGGCTAGAAACTATTAAAGAAACATTACATTCCTTCATTTCCAGCATCCAGTTGATGACATTGACAAGATGAAGGAAAGAGCAGCCATGAACAACTCCTTCATCTACATCAAGATTCCTCAGGTTCCCCTATGTGTCAGCTATAAGGTGTGTTCATACTGCCAAATTCACCGATGTTAAAAAGGTGTTCCTGTATACTAACAGTTCACTTGTGCCGTAGGGTGAGAAAAGCAGTGTGGACTGGAAGGATCTGAACCTGGTTCTGCCCTGTTTGGAGTATCATAACAACACTTGGACCTGGCTGGACTTTGCCATGGCTGTGAAGAGAGACAGTCGTAAAGCTCTGGTTGCACAGGTAACCCATAAATAATTTTTTTTAGTTATAAGCTGTAGTCGATTCCCGTCCAGAACACACACCGTAATCAATGTCCATGCTTTTGATCAGGTGATAAAGGAGAAACTACGGTTGAAACCGGCCTCAGGCTCAGAGTCTCGAGGTAAACCCACAGATGGTAAAGCAGACAGCAGCGTCCAGCAGCAGGTGGAGGATGAGAAGGCCCGACTTTTGATCGGTCTCAGCACGGCAGACAAGAGCTCGACCAAAAAGAGCATCTTCAGTCGGCGCAAGTGAGCGGACCACGATAAGTGACTCACGTCCACGTCACCACCAGTGGTGCCTTCGAACGTCCATGCTGGATGTGGACGGGCAAACCAGCACTGTACACAAGCCACGGCTCCAGGCGCTGGTCCTCCTATGGGATAAGATTGTCATTCTACTGTCTGAAATGAGTGCTGTATACCTTGCTTTGTGTGTTTATGTGCTTCCGTTGTGCCATAACTCATTTCAATGTATTCAAATGCACTACATACACATTTATCAAGTAAGATAACAGCTTAAGTTAAATGGTGTGTCTCACAAGTTTGTCTCACAGGTTTATTTTGTATCTCAGCAGCAGATTAGGAGAGCTGTGCTGCTCATGTCTTTCCTGCTGGTTCAGGAGATTCCCAAGTGACTTTCAAAGAGGGAGGCACCTGGAACAGCTAAGGGAGTTTGAAATTATGCATACTGAAAAGAAATCATCACAATTCCATTAAGTAGGGTGCTTCATTAATGATAAATAAGGAATTTATTCCTATAGGAGATCAAGATTAAAGATTACATTGTACATGATATACAATTAGTTGCCCTTTGCTTTACTGTACCGTTCATTGTGCAATACAAAAGCAAAGCATACTGAAGATTTTCTGCTAGTGAAGCAGCTGTGTTGTGACGTTGACAGTCATGAGAATCATTTTGTTGTATTTCATCTTTGTAGCCGATTGATTGATGCTTTGTAATTTTAACACTGTGGCACTTTTACACAAAGTATTTTCTGATATTTTTGTATTTGTGGTTATCGTTTCAATAACATCTTCAAATGCTGCTGATCTTTGCGTTTCAGCTTCAAAAGATGTGGATTATTTCAGATTGTTCCCACTGTTTTGAGGCCTAGTATTGTTCTTTGTAGACATGGGAGGTATTAAATGTGTCACCAAGCATGTACATTAAAATTTCTCAATAAAAGCAGCCAATAAGCCTTTCGAAGTCAATTAGGTCTCTTTGAATTTTAGCCGTTTATTCATGATGTCTTTTCATGTGACTATCTGTGAACACAAACAGGGTTCCCACGGGTCCTTGAAAGTTTGTGAATCTGGGGGGATTCAAGGCCCTGGGAAGTTTTTGAAAATATATATACATAGATACAGGTCATTGGAAGTGCTTGAATCTATTTAAGTTTTCTGGAAAAAAATCCATATTATTCCCTGTGTAGTGTAGGATAATATCATAAAAATTCTAGACTTTTTAACAACACGTCCTAAACTGTTTGCTTTAAATGTTTATGTCTTCTGTATGTGAATGTTGATTCATACCAAAATGCTTTTTTGCATAGTTGTGTTTGACACATAAAAACGTCTCGGGTTACGTATGTAACTGTTGTTCGCTGAGAGGGAACGAGACGCTGCGTCTCCCTTTCCATACTTCCTGCGTCCCTTTAACGCCGTCTTTGGCAATATTTCAGATAGCGATATACTTCCTGGCTCACGCGTCACCCTGTCTTTGTCGTTAAGCCTCACCATTGGTTGAATTTGATATACACATTCAGACGCACTTACCACTGGAGGTGCCCCCAAAGTGTCACCGCAGTGATGCAGCACGAGTTCCCTCGAAAGGGAACTGTAACAATGTATCTTTCTTAAAAGGTAACACGATGTAGCCTTGCTCTCACTTGAAATGTGTCCCAACATTTAGTCTTGAATTTTATGGTATTGGACCTGGAAAGTCCTTGAAAGGTCCTTGAATTTGAAGTTAACTAAGGTGTGGGAACCCTGACTCAGATATACATTTAGTAAGGTCATGTAAAACATTGAAATCTATGACTGAAATCAAACTTTGATGCTTTTAATCTTAAATAATATGAAATTTTAGCCTGCATTTCACAGACTGGGTCATATATTTTTTAATATTTGTGATTGTGCTTTTGCATTCATTTATTAGATGCTTTGCAAATAAATTTTCATAGATGAGTTAAGTCAGTTTACTTTATGTATAGAGTTTACAAACAAATAAATACCAACTGCAAAACAATATTGAGTACATACAGTAACATACTAGTATATGGAATTGGAGATGTTTCATCAAGTTGGCTAAAAAATACAGGATTGTTTTTCCACAGAACATTAACAGCCACTGACGGCACAAAATGCCCTGGAGCCCGCGGACTGACGTCATCAATCAGTTATGACGTTTATGCTCTTTAAGCGCTGTGTGTTTCGCTTTATGCAGCGCTACCACGCAGATCGACCAGCGTATGACATCAAAGTACCGCGAGAGCGAACCACTAGCACTGCTTCGCGATACTATACGCCGATCGGTCTGCGCAAACCGGCATGAGTTCAACCACGCCCGATTATTGTGTATTAATAAATATTAATGAATGGGCGGAGCAGAATCTGAAGCGTTTCTGCATGTGCATCAAACCATTGGGCAGTTGTAGAGATGTGACTTCTGGAACAGCTGTGCTTCTTGTGTTAAATAAAAATGGTGCGTTGAATAATGAAACTGGATTTGATTGTATGGAAGACTTTTGTAGAATAATCTCTGGGCTTTTCGTTTTATTCACTTATTGTTTGCAACATGTAATGGGCGTGCGATGGGCGGAGACGAAAGTAAAAATAAGGTAAGAGAGTAATTAAATAATCATGCAACTCAACGATCAAGTCATTTGCTGTGCAGTTTAATATTATTGTTACATGATTGTTGTCAATACACATACTATAAATACACTTTGTAATGTACACATTGAAAATGAATGCTTTAAAATTGAGGTGTTTCTTTTAAAATATCCAAAGTGTCTATTTATTTTGGACCATTGTGTAATCATAAATGCACATCCTTCTGAGTACTGTGTGGTGTCAATTTTCCTGCAGTCACCAGCATCACAGGAGAAGGTGAGATCCCTGTCCTGTCGCAAGAGGTTTCTGTCTCTCCCCACTCAAATTCCTCATAGTCTGTTTAGACGCAATAGATTCTCCAAACCTTCGCAGAAAGACTCAAACGCACAGTGGACACTTCCAGCTTTCATTTCTGTTTTCCTCCCCGAGTTTCCACAGAGGTTTACAGGACATGTGCATTTACAGGTAGATGCCACAACATCTAAAGAACATCACTTTCAAACCATTGTGTTTAAATGAAGAATGCTTATTTCCTTTATGATTGTCATTTATGTTGTCTATGAAAAATGACTTTGAATGACATGACTAAATCTTTTTTTATATACCTAACACCTTCAGATTCTTGGGTTTATAGCTAAAGGCTCATTTGGTCCTATCCTAAAGGTGAAGGATGTATGTAAAGATGTGACGTATGCTATTAAGGTGATTTTCTTTTTATATTTTTATTCAAAATTTGATGTTTTCATTATATTGCGTCTCTTCATTCTCTTCTATTGTCACTACTGGTTAGGTTTTACCCAAAGCTGAGGTTTTGAAGCACAGAGTTCTCCAGCAGTCAAAAGAAGAGGTTATAATTCAAGTGAGTCACACTGGACCGATGCTATCTGAGTCTCTGTGTCAGCTACAGCTCGACTGATCTGGTTCTAACCGGGCTACTGAAACATGGATAGCACTGACGTCCGCTTAGTTCACGTCTCATGCACACGTTATAACATTTCATACTTCAGTTGTATTGTTTAGCTTATTCCTCTCAATGCCTGCACTCATCTCCATCTCATTATTTTTGTATTGTGGACTGTTACATTATAGCGACAAGTCAGACATCCTTTCCTCCTCAGTCTCCAGGACTGCTGGCAGAGTCCGAACAATCTCTTCATCAGTGAGTCACAACACATACATGGGCATTTGCAAACCTATCCTCCATCGCTTTTTTATCATCCTTTTAAGTCACATCACATTACCTTCATTTTTTTATTTTTTTCGATTGACAGTCATGACAGCATTTCTGGTGTTGTTTCTAGGATATCATGCACACACTGGGTTATTTTCAACCCAGCGTTGGGTCAAGAAGGGACAATCCCAGAATTTTTTATATTTGACCCATCAATGGGTTAAATTACATCACAATGGGTTGGGTTTGTCTCTATTTGACCTGATGCTGGCTTAATAAATAACCCAACATATTTTAGAGGCAATTCCACAATATAACTATGTATAAGATCATGACATGAGCTTAAAGCAACACTATAGACTTCTTGCTCTTTGCTCCCCCTACAGGTTAGAAGCGTAATTGTTCATTACCACTGTCGTAAATACTGCAGCATGGCTGGCTCTGATTGGATTGTAGGTCTGCCGTAAAGAAAGTTTTTGTAGTTTTCACTCGAACTACAGGACCACTACCCGATGGTTGGAAACTTCTTTAGTGCGGTTTTGGCCGATAGAGGGCTGCAAAGCGAATGTGAAAGTGCCATTCACCCTGTTTTGAGTGGATGAACCACTGAAACTTTTTTGGAAACGTCATTTTAAGGTAAAAAAAAAAACTCTTTGGTGTTGCTTTAAAGGGATAGTTCACTTTAAAATAAAAATTCTGTCATCATTTATTTATCCTCATGTTGTTCTGAACCTGTATGAATTTTTTTTCTCTGATGAACACAAAAGAAGATATTTTGAGAAATGATGGTAAACACACAGCAGTAAGTGACCATTGACTTCCATAGTAGGGAAAAAATATTTTGGAAGTATTGTGATAAAAGAAAATGTTTTGATAAATGATGGTAAGCACACAGTTGACGGTACCCAATAAATTCCATCATATTTTTTTATTCCTACTATGGAAGTCTATGGTCACTTACTGCTGTGTGTTAAGCATCATTTCTCAAAATATCTTCTTTTGTGTTCATCAGAGAAAAGAAATTTATACAGGTTTAGAACAACATGAGGATGAGTAAATGATGACAGAATTTTCATTTTAAATATTGCATCATTCTTGTATATACAGTAATATTTCTAATAAATATCTGCATAATGCTGTCATTTGTTCACGTCCTCCTTTTCCTTCTAATGTATCCATGTTGCCAAAATGTCTTTTTTTCATCTGTTCATCATCTCATGACTAGAAGACCCAAAAATGTAATTTTTTTTCTTTACCAAACAATATCCCTCGCATGTTTTGAAGGTTTAATTTATTTAAAGCTGGCATCAAGGTCAAGATCAATCAGTTGTTTTCTGTGAATTAGTCTCTTTTTCTTTCTAGTGTGTGATTATTGCAGTACTGGGGATCTGTATACTTACTGGACACTGAAGGGCTGTTTTGATGAGAAAGAGATTCAAGTGTTTGCTGCCGAATTGGGATCTGCTTTGGGTCAGTGTTTAACTGAGATAAGTTGGTTAGTATCTATGGTAATAATCTATAAATAAAGTTATAGCTATATTGTTTCGTTTGCAGGTTTTCTACATGACGTTGGAATAATACATAGGGATGTGAAGGTATTGAGTTTAATAAGGCTAGTTCATATAATATTTTTGTCATGTTCATTTCTCTTTTTCAATGCATTCTTTAAAATTCATTGTTTTCTAACAGATGGAGAACGTCCTACTGACTGATGAAGGTAGAGCTCATCTTCATTTACATTGTGACATCAGTAAAAGACATGTCCCAGATAGCATGCAACCATTGAAACAATGTTAAAAATAGTTGATTTGTCAATGTTAACTGCATTGAATCAATATCACGTTTGCACCCTCCATTAATATTGAAAAAATATTGAAATTGCAACAAATCACCGTTATCGTGATCAGTGTTTGCTTTAGTTGGGCCCTTTACTCTTGTGTTTTAATGTTAAGTTCTATTTGCCTGTTGAAGCAGTGTTTTAAAATACATCTGCTATTGCAAAGAAAACAAAGATCTAATGTTATCAAGTAGTTTAATTCTTGTAGATATACCTAAATAATATGAATGAAATACTGTTAAAGTTGTGCAAGAAATGGATATTACAGTACTAGTGCGAAACAGTGTCAGGTCTGTTATTTTGAGGATTATAAAAACACATTTAGAAGTTTAGACTACTGAATCTATCTCTGACATCATGAATCAGTCTATGAATCTCATCAATGGTGACGATCAACAAAAGAAAGCTTCATGCTGCAATGCATGCTGGGTATCATCGTAGTACTAAACTTATTTATAACTCCCAGCATGCATTGCAGTTGATCGTTTTATCTGAATTTGTTTGATGATTGTCACCATTGTTAAGATTTGTAGGATGAGTAATGATATCTGAATGTGTCAGCATTTTTTTCTGCTTATCTTGCCACAGTGGATTTACAAACCAGAACAATTATTATGGTCAAAAAAGGATCAACATAATCATGTAAAGCAGCCTAATTTTATATCACAAAAAGAAATCAGTTTCAACTTAACTTTGAAACACATCTTTCTTTTCCAATGCACATGAGTTTCTACACAAATACATACAAACACTAAAAAAAGAAAGATTTAACTTAGTGAATGTCAAGAGTCAAGGACCCAACTAAAGCAAACACTGAACACAATAATTGTGGTTTGTTGAAATTTCAATATTTTTTCGATATTAATGGAGGGTGCAAACCTGATATTGATTCAATGCAGTTAACATTGACAAATCAACTGTTTTTAACATTGTTTCAATGGTTTGCATGCTAGGGGTACTTACTTCAAGGACCAGGGTTGAAGAACACTGATTTATCATATTTATGAAATTATAAAAAATCGATAATAGAATATTTGGATCTCCTATTTCAAAACTATTCAACCTAAATTGGCTTAAGTTGCATTAAAGGTCTTTGTAAAATGTTGCACATTGTTTTTTTTAAAGTGATAGTGTTATTTGTCATCTTGTAATAGACTAATGGTAAACACCATGACGAATTATGTGATCAGAAAGTCATGCAGTTACATGACTTACAAAGTAAGTAAATAAAAATCTCATAAAATTAAGGATTTTTTTCTTTTTATATAGATTATGCAACTTTATTAAGAAAAATATTTTAGGCAGCAAAAATTTTTTTTACAGTGCACAGTTTCTGAAACGCATAAAAATGTAGATTAGGACATGAAAAAATTGGTGAAAACGATTTGAACAGAAATAAAACTGCATTTATGTGCAGTAAATAAAGTACAGTAGCCTATAGTTGGACCAGTATAGTTATTTCAGACTTTTTTCAGGTTTATACAATTATTCATGCATATTTGTGTCTGTTTGTTGTATTTGCAAACCACATCCTACTAAACTGTAAAGCATTTGTTTAGCTTGTGAAGGAAATGCATGTGTAAATGTGAAATCTGACCCTGTCTGTAAAAAAAGTATTTTTGGTGTGATTTACCGTTACATAAAATGATACTGAATAATGTAAAGATCATTCTGTGAAAATTTAACCATGATATTTTTAAAGGTCCCGTTTTTCCTGATTCCATTTTTCCAACTTTAGTTAGTGTGTAATGCTGCTGTAATAGCATAAATACCTGTAAAATGATAAAGCTCAAAGTTCACTGCCAGACGATATAAATTTCTTTAACAGAAAATATGAAGTGTTTGCGTTTGGGAGGAGTTATGAGCTGACAGATGTGGTTTCATCAACCAGATGTATTTAGACGTTTTTTTACGTGAAACAGGAACACATGTCATATTGCTCACTGTAAACATAACCATAGCTTCAAAAACACAGAAAGAACGCGACCTTTAATATTGACTGAGTGAGGTCATGTCAGAGATTGAAATCAATGGGTGAAATCAAACTTTGGTGCTCTAAATCTTATCATTAGATCATGAGACTTTAACTTGGATTTTACAGGCAGGGTCACAGATATTACTGCTGTCTGATTTAGGTCACCTCCGCTTGACTGATTTTGGGCTGTCTCGTCGCCTTGAGCGTGGGGATAGAGCCTTCACTATCTGTGGCACAATACAATACATGGGTGAGATTGTACAGTATATTTATAGTCATGCTGTGTTTATCATCTGGCAGTAACTAAAGGCATGTGTAGCTCTATTTTTGCCCATTCTGTAAATTAAAATGTATTAATTACATAATCAGCTCCTGAGGTCCTTTGTGGTGGTCCCTATGGCCACGCGGCAGACTGGTGGTCTCTTGGTATTCTCATCTACGCTTTGGGCACTGGAGGGGTAAGATATGTCCAGAGGCGGTGCACACCCATGGCGTCAATATTTGACGACACTTGACCATGCGTCAATATGTTGACGCGGAGGGTATACCTTTCGCGTCACTTTTTGACGAACTGGGGACTTCAATACTATCAGGTACGCGAAATTCTCTTTCCTATTTTCTTACCATTTTCTACCATTTTTGCGTCGGTTTAGGGTTAGATTTACATAATGACATCCCTACCCAAACCTATCCCTAACCCCAATGTCAGTTGACAACTGTTTAATTTCGCGTACCTAATAGTATTGAAGTCCCCAGTTCGTCAAAAAGTGACGCGAAAGGTATACCCTCCGCGTCAACATATTGACGCATGGTCAAGTGTCGTCAAATATTGACGCCATGGGTGTGAGACTGTGTTGCATTGGATGGATGTGTTATAGTATAAAACCTACAGTTCATGTGTGGAAAGAGAAAAGGTTTGCAGATCTGGTGAAAGTATACAGTGCACACAAAAGATATGTTTAATTTTGTATGATTGTTAGTTTCCTATTCCTGCGGAAGCAGACCACTGTAAGATGCTGGCCGGTTTGCAGATCTGGTGAAAGTATACAGTGCACACAAAAGATATGTTTAATTTTGTATGATTGTTAGTTTCCTATTCCTGCGGAAGCAGACCACTGTAAGATGCTGGCCAGGGTCAGTGAACATCCTTATGACATGCCTGCCGGTATCAGTCCAGATTTGGCCTTTCTGCTCATAGAGGTGATGTATTATGCAATAGCATTCTCAGCAATACCAAATTTATTGAATTGCACTTCAAAGATTTTTAGGAATAATCAACATTGATAGCAAATCTGAATCTATTCAGAATATATTGGGTAAATTTAAGCATTCTGAGAAATGAAGTGTTCTGCTGCCATAGTCCATACAATAAAGGTCTATTTAATAAATAAAATTATTATAAAGCAAATAAATGCACATTTCAAACACTGTTGTTAATTTTTTATGCTTCTGGAAATACCCTGTATGCTGTGTGTGATGTAAATTGTAATTTCATACTGAAAATATTTGTATGTATTAGTATTATTATATGTATGTCACATACAGTATTTAAACCACTTCCTAAAATACTCTGACCTTGTTTGAATGTAGCTTCTTTGCAAGATCCCCACACGACGCTTGCGTTCCCTGGAGCTCTTCCAAAACCAGAGGTTTTTCCACGGCATGTCCTTTGATTCCCAAATGTTGCAGAAAAGTCCCGTCGAGCCAATCCTGGAGCTAAAGGATCATCCTGACCGACAGGAAAAGTCCACGAGAGGTCTATCATTAGATCTGCTTCAGAATTTTGAGTGTGACCTGCTAAACTCTTCATCCTTTTCCTAATAAAGATTGGGGTGAACAAAGTTACCTCACAGACTGGAGCAACAGGAAACACGTTCTCTATAAATAAACACTTCGTATTCTTTCTGAAACTCTAGTGCTGTCCTTCTGCCAAAGACCAGTGCTTGAATTGAGGGGGGGCTGGGGGGATCCGGGACCCCCCATAAGGCATTAGGGACCCCCTATAAGATGTCAAAATTAATCTTAGGGGGGTCCCTCAGATATTTTTATTTTAGTACAGATAATGCTGACAAACTCAAATAGATGATCAAGGTCAAATTAAACAAGCAGGTATTTCTGTGCAAAATAATAACGTATAGTGTCTATAAAATCATTAATTTCGGTATTTTTCTTGTTATAAATTAACATTTAAGCAATTGTATATAAAGTTTAGTTTTTATCATTTACAGCAACAATCACAAATTATATGTATTATTTGTCTGTTTATCATAAATACTTTGACACATTAAATTTTAAAATTAAATAAGATTGCTGAACTTAGCCGGGAGTTCCCAGGCAGGATCACATTTGTTTTTTCAGGTTTAGTTATCAAAAATGCTTTTTTGTTAATTCTTTGTGTGATGTTCTGAACATTGTGGCTTTAAAATGTTATGATGAATCATTTAACGAATGTTTATCCTGCCTTTCATTTTAACTTAAAAGTGTAAAATACCACACGAACATAAATTGGATGCATTTAGGTTTACTTGTTCTTTAATAATTTCATAATTATTGTCAGTGGCATCACTAGGTCCTTTTAAAATTTCTGCCCAGTCCACCTAAAAAAAATCTGATTTGTACACAAATTCGTGGTCGCTTTTAAGTCCTATTTAAATCTTAGCGGTCTTCGGCTCCGCTCTGTCATTCAGCAAATTTTTTAATTTTTTTTGGATCCTGCAGCCATGGATCAAAGTATAGTGTACATTAACTGATGACATCTGCATCTGTGTAGTTCTTAAATAAAATAAAAAACAACACTTACAAAATGTGATGTTGGAGCATTATTTTTATATATATATTTTTGCTTATGTCATGTTGCATGGTGGGGACCCCCCATAAGACCTGATTCAATTCGAGCACTGCCAAAGACTAAATGAAATATATTTATATATTGTATAACATGAACATACTTTTTAATGTAATGGTATGCTTTGATTATATTTTTCGTTTCGAAAGAGCAAACAAAATTAAATGTTCTAATATGAAAGAAAATTAGTTGACACTTCTTGTTATACATGTATTACAACTAAGTCACTGGAATCAATGGAATCAACATAAAAGTCTGTGTAAAGTCATTTCAGAGAATTGTTTCTAAACACATTATCAATGTTAGAAATGTATGGCTGAAACAAAATATAAAGACTGTGAACTATAGTACTGAGGCAGATGGCCCCGCCCCTACAGCAATCGCGAGCATCCATTCAGGTTGCAGCAGCAGCATTCCCGCGAGTGGGCGTGGTTTCAACGCTGACACCGGACACGCCCCCATCGTTTGAGAACAGAGAATCTTGCGTGTTTTTCCAAGAATTTAATAACTTTTTTTTATTTACTTAAAAGTTTTTTAACAATTCAAATTTGTCTGGGTGGTTAAAAACTAAATTTTCTGTGGTGTGACAAAGAACACATTTAATATCAGACTTTACATGGAATTTAAAATAGGCTACAGAGTGCTTTTGACCTAAGCATGCTACATGTGTTAACTCACAAAATTGCGTTGGTGACACCAAACCGTAAAAAATCTGAAGAGTAGCCTAATCTAGAACATGAGTCAATACCAGAACAATTGAAACAGCTTTACAACTCAAATAACACAATAATACAATATAATGACAGTTTATGATTATTTAAAGCTTATTTATTTGAATTATTTTTGCCTTCACCAATGTATACGGTTATAAAACCTGTTGAGTTTTGTTCATCAGTTCCTGTGGTTCTTAATACGTGTACATCATCAGTTACAGTAATCAAATACAATGGTCTTTTTCATATAGCCTACATTGATTTACTGATCATCAACCCAAAACAGATTTTGGAATAGAGGAGCTTTGAAAGATTACAATGGTAAAATATATATCTGTAGACAATTATCCAACTTTGAGACTTTGGTGTGACCTATTTTTGAGAACCATGACAAACCCAAATGGGAACAGCCTTAATAGGGTTGAAAATTGAACACCAGATAAAGCATCATTATTAATGTTTTTAATTAGGTATCAGGAAAAAAATCACAGTCCCAGCAGAGGTGGCTTAAAATATCTGTAACTCTTAACAGTTCTCTTGAGAGTCTCCTTTATATGGGTTTTGAATCTGCACGTAGAGTGAAACATTGGGTATCCCTCTATACCTTCCATTTATATCTTATTGCTTTCATATAATGCACTCGACAACATGAAGATCCTTTACATGTAACCCAGACATTTCTCAGCATGTATTTGATTCAGTTCTGAATGGGTGGTGAGCCTCATTCAAATCTCAAAGTATCTCAGCAGCAGATTTCAAAACAGATGTTTTGTGTTGCAACAACTCTCAATCTTCAAACTTTGATTCTTTGAAAAGTAGATCATGAAGTCATCTAAACTCTACTCACCTGTATTGTATATCAGCAGAAATTGTGCCATGACCCCACCTAATTTTTTACCACACATGCTTGAATCCAAGTTGCTCCGTTGCCCTATATGGTGGAGTCACATTAGATTAATTAATTTGCCCAGGAAATATGTGACCCTGTCTGTAAAATCCAGGCTGAAGTCTCATGACCTTACTCAGTCAGTATGTAAGATATCAGGATTATATTTTAACAGAACTATGACTATTAATTAAATACTTTTAAAAAGACAATTTAAGTACACTGTAATAAAAGTAAGCATGAACTTAATAGAACTTGGTTTTGCAAGCCAATTCAAGATACTATTTTAAGTTTTGACCTGTGCATAGTTGACATAACTTATAAAAACTATAGTTCAACTTGTTTAACTTAATTTTTAAGTTAAAGTTGCATAAAATATATGTTGATTTGACAAAAATGCAGATTGTTTTACAGTGTATTATACCTTATAGATAAATGATCTAACATACATATAACAAATTATTAACAGAATATCATTTCAACTTTAGCCTCTGAACATCCTCTGAACTATTTGCCATCTATGAAAATTTTTTAAATCCACTATTTTAAATAGTGAGTGTGTTATTTATTTATTTATTTATTGTTTGTTTCGAGCAATATCTATGACAATTCACAAAACCAAAACAGCAAAATCAAATGCATACATTGACAATACAGCAAGTATTAATCATCATACAGCATCAAACCCTCTATTGCTCGAAAAGGAGTGGGTAGAAGTCGAACTTATTTAAACCCACCCCCATGAATTACAATTTATAGGAAAAACAACAGGAAATAAGAAAAAATGGTATGTGCTTCTATAGAAGTTAAGAAAACCCTAACATCAAAAAAATATATATGTTCCTATACAATATCATAACCCAAAAAGTACACACACAAAAAAAGAAACACAACAAGAAAAAAACTAATGCAGATACCACATCCCTTGCAAATTGCACACGCAATTGACACTATTAATACCAGCAATGGTAAACAGAATACCTGTACGGTAAGATATTACAGCCACACAATATACAGCCGTGTTAATACACTTCTGATAATACCAACAATGGTAATCTAAAAGGTAAAATACACAACCTCATCAACCCATAAATATTTCCATACAAGTCTCATAATACCAACAATGCAAACCAACTATCCATAGGATAGAATAACATAACCAACAACTAATGCTACGCACACAATTACGTGTTTTGTGTGTAGAATAAGGAGTATGCTGCTAGAGAAATGGGATCAGGTGGACAACCTTTGATGGCCTTTAACCTCCTCTAATAACTTAAAGAGGGCATGATGTTAAGCTCCGCCCCACAAGTGTCAGCATCCTCTGGGATATCACCTTCATAAAGAACTGGGACAGCATCAAGAATCAGTCACGTCTCTCCTCGTCTGTAGGAAAAAGCCCTTCGGTCTGAGATCTTCGGTCTGCTCTCGGTGAGTAACTTTGTCTTTCCATCTGTTGAAGTTCCTACCACATATCTTTTTTTGCAATTTGTAGTGCAGAAAATTAACTTATTTATTACCCATTTTTACTTTTACAAGTGAACATGAAAACATTTATTTCAGTAATTTGGTATTTTTGGTATTTCCGCCCATGTTTAACAGACAGAGTTGTTGCAATCTTTGTTATGCTTTTGTAAAAATGAATTTGTAGCATTTAAAAAAAAATATATATATTACAAAGATCAACCAAGTTTTAAGAGAACAATTATTTTATTTCATTTATAAATTAATTTATTCTCAGAATATTTAAGTACACTCTAAAAAATGCTGGGTTGTAAAAGGGTTGGGTTGTAATTTAAACTTTACTGGGTTGTTTCAACCCAAAATGCTCTTTTAACCCATCGGTGGGTCAAACATAAACATGTTTTGGTCTAATTTAACCCAAAGGCTGGGTTGTCCCTTTTTGACGCAACACTGCTTAAAAATAACCCAGTACATTATCTTAAAAACCTTTATTAAGTGAGTGTAATATTTGTATTGCATTGTATAATTATACATTTTTAGTTTCATTTCAATTTAAATATACTCTAAAAAATGATGGGTTGTTTCAAGCCATGGTTGGGTCAAATATGTATAATAATCAAATGTTCCATAATCGAATGCTCTATAAAGGTGGTGATGCTGAATCTAGATGATATTGTATGCATTATATTATATGCCTCAGGGTGTGCAGGATGACCCACCAGTTTCCTTCCCTCACCACTGAGCAAAAGAAAGAGCTTCATGGGATAGCTCTTCGCATAGTGTCTCCAGGGAAAGGCATCTTAGCTGCGGATGAGTCTATAGGTTGGTGTGATTTCATCCAGTTTCTATGAATATTTTGTTGTGTCAGCTAGAACGTAGTGATCTGGGTGTAAAAACTCACTTCGGTTCTGTGGATGTTCTGACAGGCAGTATGGGGAAGCGTTTGAACCAAATAGGAGTGGAGAACACAGAGGAGAACCGGCGTCTCTACCGTCAGGTGCTCTTCACTGCCGATGACCGCATTGACAGCTGTATTGGTGGGGTTATCTTCTTCCACGAAACGCTCTACCAGAACTCCGATGATGGCGTCCCATTTGTTAAGATGATAAAAGAAAAGGGCATCACTGTAGGAATCAAGGTAATGTATTTAGAAAGGTAAACTGTGATTAGTGCACAGAAATGTGTTAGTTTGAGTCCTGATTGCAAAATATTTTCTACAAAATCTCTTTTTTTTTTTTACAAATTTTTTTCTTACAGGTTGACAAAGGTGTAGTTCCCTTGCCAGGGACTAATGGAGAAACCACTGCACAAGGTAAACCAACCCATAAGTGTTCCAATTACTTTCTATATGTCTATCTAATTATAGGCCATATTGCTAGGTATGAACACATTTCGCATACATTGTCAGAAAAACGGTCCCTATAGCTGTCACTGGGGTAGTACCCTTTAAAAAGGTCCTAATATGTATCATTTAGTATAGAGAGATGCATGCATTTGTTACTAATATGCAGTGTTGCGGGTAACGCATTACAAGTAACGTGAATTACGTAATCACTTTTCTGAAGTAACGAGTAAAGTAACGCATTACTTTATAAATGTACACATTAATATTTCAGTTACTTTTTTTAAAAAGTAATGCGAGTTACTTTTCAGTTTAATTAATTCAATAAAAAAATTATGTACTGAATTAAACTAAACATAGTCACGTAGAATTACGCAATCTATGCGCGCCTTAGCGGGAACAGTTTGAGTCAGAAGCGAGATGTCAGGCCAGAGCTTGACATTTTTGCGATGAAAATATGTAATTTCTGAATGCAGAACTCATATAAAACACATGCAAGGCCTGAAAAAGATCAAGCCTAAGCTATGTAAGAAAAAGTAACGCAAAGTAATGTATTACTTTCCGTGAAAAGTAACTAAGTAACGCAATTAGTTACTTTTTGGGGAAGTAACTTAATAATGCATTACTTTTAAAAGTTACTTTCCCCAACACTGCTATGTATCTTTGAGGTACAAATATGATATCTTTAGGTGCAATAATGTACTTTTTTAAAAGGGTACCACCCTTTCTGGCAGTGTAATAGCTTTTTGATTCTGAAGTCAGCTTTGAGGTGTTTTGAAGTAAAACTCGACTGACTGTCACCACAGGTCTGGATGGCCTTTCAGAACGCTGTGCTCAGTATAAAAAGGACGGAGCTGACTTTGCAAAGTGGCGCTGTGTCATGAAAATCAGTGGCACCACACCGTCCAATCTGTGTATTACTGAAAATGCAAGGGTTCTTGCCCGCTATGCTAGTGTCTGTCAGCAGGTAAGCATCAATGAGAGCAAATTCGGTAATAAAAATTATAAAAATTCAAAGTTTAAGATCGTGTTGATGCTATATTTACAGCATGGGATCGTACCAATAGTGGAACCTGAGATCCTGCCTGACGGAGACCATGATTTGAAGCGTTGCCAGTTTGTCACAGAGAGGGTTAGTTAGTTTCACCCCTTGACACACATTAAAAATAGATGGGTTCTGACTTTGATTCATGCATCCTTGACTCAGGTGCTTGCAGCGGTGTACAAAGCCATGTTTGATCATCATGTGTATCTGGAAGGCACACTGCTCAAACCCAGCATGGTGACACCCGGACATGGCTGCCCAACCAAATACAGTGCAGAAGAGGTTGCCATGGCAACACTCACCGCTTTGCGGCGTACTGTCCCACCTGCAGTCACAGGTACTGTTGTATTACAAATGTATCCCCCACTAGTGCATTTTTTTTTATGTAAACACACCTCATGACTTTTACTTGCAGGAGTGACATTCCTCTCGGGCGGTCAAAGTGAAGAGGAAGCTTCCATTAACCTGAATGCCATCAATAACTGCCCGCTGGTCAAGCCCTGGCCTCTCACCTTCTCATTTGGTCGAGCTCTGCAAGCCTCGGCACTAAAGACCTGGCGTGGACAGAGAGAAAATGAGACCGCTGCAACTGAGGAGTTCATCAAACGGGCAGAGGTATGCTAACCAAACTCCTTTTTTTAAACTAGACACAGACAGACAGATAGATTTTTGTCGCTGTTATCTCTAACTTTCTATTTTGTCTTCTCAGATCAACAGCCTGGCATCTCAAGGAAAGTACACGACTGGTGGGGACAGCAGTGGAGCTACAGGTTTATCCCATTACCTGTCCAGCTATGCATATTAAAATGCCACTGATTCTTCTCATTGTTCAGCATTATCTGAAAACTAGCAAATGTCATTGCCACTTCCATATAAAACACTTTAACATATCTAGATTGATCATGATGCTGATATAAATTTGAAAATGAGGATGTGAAATTGGCTGTGTTATAAAAACATATCAATAAAAGCTTCTCTTACATAAGATAATAATTTTGTGGCAGTTAATAAAAACAGAAAGAGTAGTTTATAGGTAAGTTTTAAGTGACTGTGTAATATATATATACTTATCACTTACTGTTACTGCCAACATTTAAGGGTATTTCAATTATTTAACTTGTGCCATGCTTCTGTACTCCACCATTTCATTATTCAAAAGCTTTAATGAAGCCTTTGTTCTGATGAATTTAACAGTATGGACAACAAGTTAGTGAGTCACAGAATTGTATGGTAATTCGTGTTTTTTCTTTTTTGACAAAAGGAATACAAACGGAAAATGCTGCAATAAAATTGTTATGGTAAAAACCATGTCAGTGCTTTATTTTTATACATAATTTTTTATATAAATGCTATCATAATCTTTATATTACTTATTTAATGGTAAATTTCTTCTATATTTGTTTTATGTCAATTCCAGCCTTATAGATGTGCACTTGTAGTCAAATCAAAAAATACTTTGTCATACGTCCAAATGGTTCTTTGAACATTTGCCCATGTTTAGCATAAGGCATCCAACTCTTTAACTGTGTTAGTTGGTCTGAATGCATGAAATATAATTAAAAAAATTATGTTATGGACGTGACATTTGTTTGTTATGGATGTGACAATTCTAAAATGTGCACTTACTTAACTATGAAAAAACATAAAGTGCACCTATTTCATTGCTAAAAACAACGTTATTTTGTGTATTTCGTATAATACAATGTGTTTGTGTTGTTTATGGTTAAAAACACATTATTTTCCACATACCGTACATTTTTGTAGCTCCAGATTTCCCTCTCTTCCTGAAATGCGGGGTTATGCAAATTTGAAAACCACGCCCATTGGGGGGGAAACAATCCAACCGTCTCCATTGACTTTGTATTGCAAGAGGCTGCCTCCTTGTCATTTCTGGCTTATAACAAAAAACAGAATAATGCCTAAAAGCTGCTGTGTGACAATATGTACATCTAACAAGCCAAATAACCCAGAAATACGTTTTTAGAAGCTGTCGAGCCATAAAACCCAGCCTTTAAGGAGAAAAAAGTGGATAGCCGACTATGTTTCCCCCTAGTGGACGCAGTTCTACTAATAGGAGTACTATGAAAAGTTGCCTGTTTCCAGTCTTGTGTCTTTAAAGCTCTTTTTTTAAGTCGACAGCTTATAAAAACTTATTTCTGGGTTCTTTGGCTTGTTAGCTGTAAATATTGTCACAAAGCAGCTTTTAGGCATTATTCTGTTTTTGTTATAAGCCAGAAATGACAAGGAGGCGGCCTCTCGCAATACAAAGTCAATGGAGACGGTTGGATTGTCCCCCCCGGTGGGCGTGGTTTTCAGGTTATGACGCGCTGCGCTCTGTCTCTATATGTGCCTCTATGGTCAGCCGGAAATGTGACGCTGCTTACCATGTTTGAAAGATTTGGTTGCTAACAGGAGTTAATTTACAGGCTGTGTCCGAAGTGGGAGGAATTATGATAATGTCTGTCTTGTCTACACCAATCCCAGGAAGTAAACTGTTGCCTACAATTGGAGATGATAACTCTCGTCATTGTTTACTTTGGGGTTTGTACCTTTTGCATATCTTTAGCATATACTAATATACACTTACACACCAAAAGAATTGTAAAAACGTGAATCAGACAATAAGTGCTCTTTAACAACTGCTTTAGACTTTAACAGAAACGTTTCATGGGTATATAAACCAAGAAATGTTCACATCTGAGATATCAGTACTCAATAGATTTAAAAACTTTGTTTGAAATCACCCATAATAAAATTTCAGTCTTACAATATTTCTCCCAGGCCTACTTTTTAATACCAGCAATTCCTCAATATCAATACGGCTTAATTAATAAATCTATCATTATTATAAAAAAATGTAACTAAAGCTAAATTGTTTCTTTTTTTCATTTTCAATATTTCAACAGCAAGACTTTCTTGTAAACAGTTTATAAAAGTCTGAAAAGCTGTTTTTTATATCCTCTGTACTACAGCAGCAGGTGCAAACAATACATAGATCAGTATCTCAAAGACTAGATTTAAACAACACCACTGTAAAACTTAAATAGCTTGAAGTAATTTGGTTTAATAATAGCAATCTATGTTAGTAATTATACACTTAAACTTACATTATTAATCGGTTTGGATGTTGCTGTGAACTATTTCGTGTCGCGGATGTAACTACTCCATTCCCCGCCGATCAGTGAATTTCCCCCAGATTAATCCGCAGCGGGTAAAGCCCGCCTGCTGAAGAGCAAAGGACCCGCGCTGCTCCAAAGGAACACGCTTTCTGCGTCCGCGTGCAGCGCTGCGAACAATAGTAAGCCTATTTATGTTATTTTTGATTCATTTATTAGTTTATGCAATTTATTTTGAACTATTTACGACATCTGTTGTATTACTTAATAGTGTAACTTTATTTCCCTTATCAGATCAGCAGGAAGGTTAAAGCTTTACCTATACAGACATGTCTGGTGGTAGTGTAATCCGCGGCCCTGCTGGGAGTAACGACTGCCGCATCTACGTGGGGAATTTGCCTCCTGATATCCGCACTAAAGATGTCGAAGATGTGTTTTATAAGTATGGAGCAATTCGAGATATCGACCTGAAAAACAGGCGAGGCGGACCTCCATTCGCCTTTGTCGAGTTTGAAGACCCCAGGTGGGTGAATTGTGCCTTTAGCCAAGATAGGCTAACATGTTTGTTTTGTTTTTGTTTAACGTTACATGGGTTCAGTTTGTAAATTATTCACATGTTAAAAACTAAACACGGATTTTCCCCACATGCTGTTTTAAAGATGATCGCAAGCAATCTAGTTTTTAGAGTTAAAGCATTTTCGTTTGCATGTTTGTGCTAGCTAGCATGCTAATTAGCTTAGCGTGCTCGTTGTGTTTTCAAACAGTACGATATATCAAGAGGATTGTCGATGTTTTGCAGACATTTTTCAATGTAAATTTTATATTATGCACTAACAGTTTGAATTAAAATTTTCAAGTAAACCTACATTTTTAATTTTGCCATTTAGATTTTAAATGCTTAAGGTCAGGATATGGAAATAAGCTTTGCAAGAAGACGAGTGACTTGGAGCGTGATTCAAATGAGCTGTAGTGTTGTTAGCGAGTACGTGCTTTGCAAACTTAACGTCCATGTATACTAATACAAGTATCACGTTTAGGTAGTTAATCAGATTAGTGGTGCTGAATTAGAACCCTGTTTACAACTAAACTCATTAAATGTTTTTTTTTCTCTACCAGGGACGCAGAGGACGCCGTATATGCCCGAGACGGTTATGACTATGATGGTTATCGGCTTCGAGTGGAGTTCCCTAGGAGTGGACGGGGCATGGGAAGAGGTGGCTTTGGAGGAGGAGGAGGAGGTGGTGGTGGAGGCGGCGGCGGAGGTGGTGGTGGAGGCGGCGGTGGGGGTGGGGCTCCAAGGGGTAGATATGGACCCCCATCCAGACGCTCGGAATATAGAGTGATTGTTTCAGGTAAGCTGTTGCCCTGTTGAATGCAGTTGAGTTTAAAGATGCAAATGGATGCAAACTTTATTTTTGCTTCCCTTAGGTCTTCCACCGAGTGGTAGCTGGCAGGATTTGAAGGATCACATGCGTGAAGCAGGTGATGTATGTTATGCTGACGTTTTCCGCGATGGAACTGGTGTGGTGGAGTTTGTTCGCAAAGAAGACATGACCTACGCTGTTCGCAAACTGGATAACACAAAATTCCGGTCACATGAGGTAGGTTTGAGATTTTAATAAAAACTTTTGGATTTGCTTGACTACTTAGCATTGGATAATTCATTAAGGTAAGCGTGTCTTTTATGTTATGGTAGGACGTAGATGCACGTTCTTCAGGGGGACCAAGTAGTCCATGCTAAAGGCAAACACTGCCAACACAAGTGTAGTTTAGTGTTTTAAATTTGAGAACTATATGTTGCAGTATAATGTAACATGTTCGGTCAAACATGTTGTCTGGCATTGTGGAACACAGGGCATTAGATGTTGAGGAAAGCATAGTATTACGTTGAGGCAACTGTTGTTTCAGAGAATCTGGTAAGTATGACGACAACGTAATCCTGTTTTGGTTTACATGCTCAATAGTTATTTTCTATGTTAGGGAGAAACTGCATACATCCGTGTGAAGGTGGATGGTCCTCGCAGTCCCAGCTATGGAAGATCAAGGTCAAGAAGTCGCAGTCGCAGCAGGAGTCGCAGTCGCAGCAACAACCGCAGCCGCAGCTACTCTCCGCGGCGCAGCAGAGGATCCCCGCAGTACTCTCCTCGTCATAGCCGTTCTCGCTCCCGGTCCTAAAATGCTCCGGTCTCACCTATTTGGCGAACTCTTCGATGGAGCTGTTGACCCATTTGTTTTAACTGTCTTTACACATCACAATACTCTGTGTTTTTAGGTTCTTACATTTTTCATGAGATAATTGTCCAATTAATGTCTTCCTGTCCTTTTCTGGTCATCTCTTGGTCAATTTTGTTTTAAGTGCATTTTTAATTTAGTTTCATTTTTGTCCCATCCCACCTTTTTTTTGTTTATTTTTAAATACAAAGTGGAAGTCTTTCATACACCACAAACAAGGGTTATGTAATGACTCCCAATATTTTTGTAAATGTCATGTTTCATGGGCTAGTGGGTTCCACAAGAACTGTATTTTATTGCGGTCTTCCTTTAGACATGATACTAAACTTATGCTTTGTAATAAAGGATTTTTGAATCCAAACTTGGTTGCATAAAACGGTAAATTGGAAAATCTCTGAAATCCTCATCCTTTTAAATGGTTTACTAGCAAATAGAAAAATGTCTTTGCCAACTGGCCTCCATTTGGTAAGCTCTCCAATTTGTTTTTGATATTGTAATTGTCACGTAGCATCTATGTGGTACATTTAGGTTTAATTTACACTCGTTGAAGTCAGAAGACAGATTGCAACTTTCAGAACGAGCTTTTGAAATAACAGTTAGGTGTAGCGTGTTAGGTTTTTATAGGGTTACGTGTTTCGATCTCTGGGATTTTGTTTAGGCTATAATGGTATGCATGCATCAAAGAAGGCAGGTTTGAGTGGATCTGATTCTAACTCTTTACCTCCTTTGTTTTGATTTAGCTGGAATTTTGTTTGGATTGGTGGAGATGCTCAGTGGAATCCGGATCACTGGGATCAATACGTAATGAAGATAGGATAGGGAATGCTGGAAACATGGAACAGGATCAGATGACCCCAGGATCATAGGATTTTTAGGATCACAGTTCAAAAGTACCTCCCCGCCCCCTTTATTTTCACTTTCCTCATTGGAAAATGTAAACATTTCGGCCCTTCTCACATTTTTAACACATTGGAGGAGCAGATGCTGGAGGAGTCTATTGGATTGGAATCGACAGGAACAGTATGGTAAACGGCAGAAAATTCGTTTGGGATGGGTGGGGGGAATTTTTTTAGATTGTCAGAAGATGCTTTAACATGACATATTTTGTTTCTTTTAGTGAACAGGTTTTGCTTCAATAAAGGTTTTGTTGGTACATATTGTTGTATGTGTTTGTGAATGTCTCAATGCTTCCCTGTTCAATAAATGAAAAATCGCTAAATAGTTGCGTTGCTTGGCAACCATAAACAGCCTACGGTAAAGATAATGAATTTAGTTATAGAGCATCAAGAACAATAAACCCTTTGATTGTTCATACAAAAATGAATAAAATATACTGATCACACAAGCATGTGAACAAATGTATGGGTCTGGCACTTCATCATCTCGTTGTAGTAAAACGTTGCGTGCTATCCATGGGCGGAATAATACATCAAAACCTTGCAGTAAGTGTTTACTCAACCTGAAGTGTTTTCATTGCTAATTTGAGCGATTTTCGCACATCCTGGCAAAAGGCCTACACAATCCTGCTGCCTACAAGCAAGCAAACAGGCTCATTTCCCTCTGGTCTCCGTTTAAAATGCATTGTGGGTTGAAATAAGATGCTGGCAGAGCGGCGCAGGGAGCGGCTGGTCTGCAGCCAATGGTGAGCGCTGTGTAGGACGGCATTGTGAAGAGCCAGGGATTTTAGCGGGCACCAGTCGGCGTTTAACTTCATCTTTATGCTCATCTCATAGCGTCAAAGGGGCATCTGGACCGACGACAGCTCTTACGAATCGAACATTTTTGTTTCTCAATATAGCTGACAGGTGAGTTAAGTAGTTGATCTATTTTAAGCAATCTACAAATGTTGTACTGGTATGGATTTCAAGCATGATGCTGTACGTACTTAAATAACGGGTTTTTAGGGTAGCAGCTCGACTTATTGTTATAATAATGCATGGGGTGGGATTGCAAATCAAGTAGATGTGTTTGTCACGTTGCTACGATTAAAACGCCATTGAAATCCTCTCGCACCTGGATTTCAAGAGTTGCATTGATCGGCTGGAGCATCAAACTCGCACGCTGTGAATGGAGTGACGTTGCATTCTCCATGCTGATCTGCCAATGACTTAATAAATACATAGAAAATGTATAATAATAAAATATTGCATGATTGGACGTAAAATATGACGATCAACATCGTTTGGTTGCTAAAATTAGCTGTGCATGGTCTATCAGCATTCCTCTGTCTGGTGTTTCCCTCATGTATCTAATGAAACTTGTTTTGCTCATTATTCCTAATGGCGGGGGCATTTTAAGTAAGGTTAAAAGGGAGGTATCACCTTGATTTTTTTATAATTTAATCATTTTTGATTTTAATAACTTTCTAGGCCCAGAATTAATATGGGTGAATGGTCTTTGTTTACTAGTCAACATACTAATTGTACTGTAAATTAAAGTGTTACACTGATAGAACCATGGTAAGGTTCTCATGGAGGTATCCAATGTCATTAATTACCTTAACAAATGGTATCCTCTTAGGAGATTGGCATTCTGTCAGGAATTTACCTGGCATTGTGGGAGCAGGGCCACACTTGAAAGGGCCCACTGTTTCAACACAACAATTAAGGGAGTGATCCTGAAGAAACGTGTTTTTCTTGGTTCTTTAAAACTTAATTGATTTTTGTTTTTTTCAAAATTTCAGGCACCATGACTGACAGGAAGGCCGTGATCAAGAACGCTGACATGTCTGAAGACATGCAGCAAGATGCAGTCGATTGTGCCACGCAGGCCATGGAGAAATACAACATCGAGAAGGACATTGCCGCATATATCAAAAAGGTGAGTTGCATCGAGATCCAATCTTGTTATTTTAGATGCATAACATTTTGTCGAGTTAGCACTTTGATGCTTAAACCACATCTCCTCCTCGTGTTACAGGAGTTCGATAAGAAATACAATCCTACGTGGCATTGCATTGTGGGGAGGAACTTCGGCAGCTATGTGACCCACGAGACGAAACACTTCATCTACTTCTACTTGGGCCAGGTGGCCATTCTCCTGTTCAAGTCTGGCTGAATGGAGACCAGACCGTAGAATGCATTTCTTTCTGAAGACTGTGATGCACTGGTGGCTGATGTTGTATCTATCAACACACTACGAATATTTAATGAGACCATACCATGACTATGCTGGTGTGTGCACAACTGCATGGATCATACCCCATACTACTTGTGTACATATTGCAGTTAAATTGCTTTTTCATTAGAAGTCCCTTTGTTAATTGGCAAAGTTTTTGTTAATGGTCCTTGCAGGTATTTCCTAGCACATATGTTGGTGAATTTAAAATAAAGAAAACGGTGTAATAAAAGTTAGAAAATGTCTATTGACCAGCACATATGTCTGCTTTGAATTGATCTATATATATTTTTAGTGACTTAGTGCTGTTTTACATAAATCCTACGCACTGCAAAGAGCAGAAGCACACACAGCTGTATGGTGGCTAGTCTTGTATAGTATGATCTCTGTTAATATAAAAATATTCTGATTACCTCGGATTATTTTTTGTTTGTTGATTTTTGATACAGGAGAGTTATTGCATTTCAGAGACCCCATATAAATATTGATAAATTTTCAATGGAATAGATAAATGTATGAACTAGGGATTGACAGTTGTAAAGTTTAGGTTTGAAGACTCTTGTGACATTAACTCGAGCAGATTGTAACACAGTATGCTGTCTTCATGTAAATGTCTGCAGAGCAGTTTTCTGAATGTAATAGTCCGAACGCACAACACATGTAGTCTGGCATCTTTGTCTTAAGTCTGTTCTGCTATTTAACTTTGTACGAGTAATTTAGTTGCATGTCTTATTTTCGTTCTGGTCAGTGGATGTCCGCACAAACATATAACTATATTTTGCACATTTGACGCTTTCTCTGTTCGTAGGACTGTGACTACATTTGCACACCATGGAGCGTCACGTGGCGCTTTCATATGAATAAAATGTGTCATCAAAATGGGTTTTGTACGGGCCTTATTTCATTAATCACTAAAACGACGATTGGCAGCCATTAAACAGTGCAAGGCCTGCCGATTCATCTCTTAACCACAAGAGGGATCTCTCTCATAATAAAACATCTCGGTGGACCAGCATGACCGCCGCTGCTATGGAAACCATCACGTATAAGAGGCAGAGGGTCAAATGTTTACCACACTGCTTTTGTGTGAAACTAGTGAGTTTAAAGAAAATACATTTGTGAACAGGCACGTCTGTTCACTGTTAATGACACAGATATATTTTTTTCTATTGAACCTTCTGGGAAATTGCTTAGTAAAATCAAGTTTACAATGTTTAGCTTTAATTTGAATAGTGGTTTGGGGGGGCATTAGCATAGCGTTCGTCTGAAGGAGATCTATAAACTACTGTGGAAGAAAACATTCACAAAATTCCAATTTAGAAGGTAAGCATTCAAAACGTACAGTCTCACTTTCGTCAGTATGCTCGTTTAGTATTACGTCACGCGTGATGATACCTCTAATTCCGGATCTAAATGCAAAAGCGATTGTAACATCACGACTTAACAAGTGCTTTATATGATGTCATTCTGCACTTTAGCTTAACGTGTGAGGTAAACTAAATGCTATTGGCGATTTTAAAATTGGTACGAGTCACTAAGATTGCCCCGCCCTAACTTCCTGTTATAGTGGAAATTACGTCAACGCATCGAACAGATCGTTGCGCATTTATTAGGTCATTTTTTTCCACACTCCATCACAGTAGGCTGCGGTATGCACCTTTAAAGTTGATTCGCAACCTGCCATTAAACCAAAAGAAGACTTCTCTTCAAATTTAGCCTACACTGAGTTTAGTAGATGTCTCAAAACTGTATCAGAAATGTATACAGTAAAGTCTAATAACTTGAAGCAAACTACAGACCTCAGGTTTCTAGGAGCAATGCTTTGGAAAAATAAACTCTACAAAGCATAAACAGCGTCCTGAAGTAAGTATCTGTATATTATCAGAGTGTTTTTCTTTTGCAAACTTTTACTTCACTACATTCCAATGCATAATACTGTACTTTTTACTCGAATACATTTCATTTACAGTGGCACAAAAAAAATATGTGAACCTTTTGGAATTTCATAGTTTTCTGAATAAATTAGTCATAAAATGTGATCTGATCTTCATCTATGTCAAGGGTATTGACAAACATAATGTGTCTAAAAATAATAATACAAATAATTCTGATCTTTCATGTCTTTATTAAAAACAACCAAAAAAACTCATGGTGTTTGTGGAAAAGGTGTGTGAACCCCTGAGTTAATGACCTCAAAAATCTAATTGGAGTTAGGTTTTAGTGCACATGGAGTCTCCTTAAGATAACACGTTTGGAGGTGTGGACTACAGCTACTTTGACCGATAAAAAAAATCCTCAAACTTTTGGAGTTTGCTCTGCACAAGAAGAACACGCTTATGTGAGCCATGCCTCACCAAAAAGAGCTTTCAGAGGAGCTTACATAAAGCTGGAAAGGGTAACAAAGTTATTTCAAAGATTTTAGAAATTCACCACTCTACAGTTGGAGATCTACAAATGTATACAATGTGGGATTGTTACTACTCCACCAAGAAGTGGGCACCCCATGTGAAAATAACACCAAGAGCATAACAAAGACTCATCTATGAGGTAAAGAAACAACCCTGAATGACAGCCAAAGACATGAAGGCATCATTGGAACTTCTCTCTAACATCTCTGTTCATGAGTATACAATACACTACAAATGAAGCCACTGCTTACTAAAAAGAACATTGCTGCACGTCTGAAGTTTGCAAAAGAGCACATTGACACTCCACAGGGTTATTGGCAAAATGTTTTGTGGACTGATGAAACTAAGATTGAACTATTTGGAAAAAACACACAGCGCTACATCTGGCATAGAAAGGGCATGACATATCATCATGAAAACATCATCCCAACTGTAAAGTATGGTGGACGAAATATCATGATTTGGGCCTGCTTTGCTGCATCAGGGCCTGGCCAGCTTGCAATCATTGAGGGGAAGATGAATTCCCAAGTATATCGGACAATTCTTCAGAATAATGTGAGAATATCTGTACGTGTAGACGGTGGGAGATGCAACAGGACAACGACCCAAAACACAGGAGCAAGTCCACAACAGAATGGCTTCAGAAAAAATCTGAAAAAGTTGGAGCCCAGACCTCAACCCAATAGAGATGAAATGGATTGACTTGAAGAGGGCCATACACACGAGATGTCCAAAGAATATGACCGAGCTAAAGCAGTTCTGCCAGGAAGAATGGGCTAAAATTCTTCCTCAGTGATGTGCAGGTCTGATCCACAGCTACAGGAAGTGCCTGGTTGAGGTAATTGCTGCCAAGGAGGGTCAACCAGTTATTTATTCTAAGGGTTCACCTACTTTTTCCACTACCATTTTAAAAGTTTAATGAGTGTGTTCAATAAAGACATGAAAGATCTGATTGTTTTGTTATTATTATTAGATACATTATGTTTGTCAATACCCTTGACTTGGATGAAGATCCGATCACATTTTATTACAAATCTTTTCAAAAAACCATGAAATTCCAAAAGGTTCACATACTTTTTCTTACCACTGTACATTATAAATCTAGTACTTTTATCTAAACCTTTACTTGAGTAAAAGTCAATAATTACTAGATATTTTTATGCAAGTATTAAAAGATTTTTATTGTGAAATGTAGTGGTATAAAAAGTATGATTTGGGCTTCAAAACGTATTGAAATAAAAGAAAGCACCTCCAAAAAATTAAAAAATCCTTGAGTACTTTACACTTCTGACAGCTGCTTACCACACTATTCACCAGACTATTCTCACTCTTTCCTTTCAAAACCCCAACCACAGAATTCTTTATGTCTCTAATAATCATATCAAAACCTTGCACAAAATCAGATAATGACATTTGTGCACTTGTTATGACTCTTGTCTGAGCAGGTTTGGTGTCCTCTGGTGTCCGGTTCAGACACCAATCACACTTCAAGCATCTTTTCTTTTACAGCCCATTATGTGTGATAAGATGTGCTAGTGCATGGCTCTTTGTTTTTTTCCTCATCCAGCTTTTTATGGTTTTGCAAGTTTATTCCCAGAAGGGTAAGGTTCTTCGGCAGGTCAGGTCTGCGTATTTAGTATTTTGTCCATGATTGACATATTTTAAAAGGCTAAAATCCGGCGTATTGTTGGCTAATAACAAATACCCATTCAACTTCAAAAACTCGTTTTGTGGTCCAGGTTCACATCATGTCTCTTCTACTGTCATTCCCCATGTTTCTTATCAAGATCACATAGTTTATTTTTATTGGTATTATGATCACATACTTTTCGAGATGATGTCAAGAAGTATAAGACAGGCAGGATTTCCCCAAAAAAGTTAATTATTGTCTTTGTTCTATTTAATAATAGTAACTGTTCCCAATTTGTCAGGGCACAAGGGAATGTAAAGATGACAAACTCATAAACTCATATAAAATTAATGTCTTGCAATTTTTCCCTTTCTTAATTTAAAAATTGCATCATGTTTGACGAAACATGCTTTAACTCCTTCATATTCTTTTTTTTTTGGATTGTCCTTGTTCTTAAGTTTGTCCTTGCACAGGGGACATTTAGACGATTAGCTTTTTAACGTCATGCCCAATCTACCTTTCTGCCCCCAAGAGCAGTTTGTTCTAATAGCTTTGCTCTAAATTGAGTGGCAGCCATGGGACCCAACAAAGCAATGCAGGAAATGTCTGAGGCAGTCACGCTGAACGACAACACACCATGCCTATAAATGCCATTAACCTGATTCATTAAAATAGAGAAGCAATTTATTATAATGCAAAATGAAAAGTTTTTATCTTATATTTAGCAAAATGACAATGATTGTATTGTACATGACCCAACATCATGTGACCCAGTCTGTGAAAACCCATCTGAAGTCATTTTTTTTGTGATTTACTGTTTTGTACATAAAATCATCCTACATAACGTAAAGAGCATTGTGTAAAAATAGAATCTTGATATCAAACTTAGATGCTCCAAATGTTTACATATTAGCAATGACACACTACTCTATTTAAAAATTGACATTCAATCCTCCCCCTTTTGGTTTTATTTACATGGACAAAATTAACATTCACAAAAAATGTATTATAGAATAGACAAATCTTTTTGAAGAAGTTTAACGAATGTGTTGGCCAACAGTGATACCTGCTATGCTAAAGGTGATCCACACAGTCTTTTATGAGGCCGCAAGAGCCTTGATAGGACGTTGTTCCCTGTTCAACCTTTACTCTGCACTACATTAACAGTAGAGAAAGGTATATAAACCAAATCTTCTACATACTTGTCATACCATAACTTGAAAGTAATTGCCTTTCATAACATCAGTCACTGTATCAATTCATCTGTTTTCATCAGTCTTTCAGGAAGAACAACAAAAAAACATTATTATTGTGTTCCTCACCTATTCCTAAATTTGTTTTCCTTTCAATTCCTGCTCTTTCAACATCTTCACTCCTTCGTCCATGACTTTATTGTTCTACATCTTGTAATCCTGCCCTTTTATTGCCGTCTCTGTGAGCTGCTGTCAAGGGTAAGGCAATTAGCTTATCACCGAGACATGATTTATAGAATCTACCAGTGACCGCGCTCCAACTCTTTGATTTTGGTGAAAATCTTGGTCTCGAGATTCACCAAATTCCTGGGATCGTTGTTTCAGAAAGAGGAACTTGTTTCTGCATGTACTTGGGTGAAATGCATTGCATAGCTAGTGTGCATTAGTGCCTATCTTTTAATGTCTTTCTGAAAGCCTCGGGAGGTCTGAAAACCCCTTATGAAAATGACTATGCCCATGTCCCCGAGTTTCCTGCTTTCTGTGTTTGTGTGGGTGTTAGGAATAGCCGAGAGGTCAGATCGGAGCCAAGCTTGATCCCTCTTGCCTTATCTCAGGTAATATGCCATCTCGCAAGGCATGTGATGTTGAGCAATCGGGTTGTAAAGCGGTGCAATGCTTTATGAGTGTTGCTGAGAAATTTGTGTTTAACTCCGATTTGCCATAGGGGTGCATTTTCTCCATTGCCAAGTCATTCACCAGTGTCATAACAGCAGAATTAGTTAAGATTGAATCGGTGTTATTCTTGTGAATTTTGTAAAGTAATAGAGGTAACCTCTTGTCCTAAAAGGAATTTTGAGTCTTGGCTGTTAGGACTATAAAAAAATGGCACCAAAAACCTTGGCACCATGACGCTGGGTTGTTGTAAGTGATTTTCAGAATTTTACAATGCAGTTTTTACACTTTAAAAAAATTGCTGTAGTTATGCAGCTGTTTGCCTGTAACATACTGTAGATTTAAATGTATGTTATTTACTGGCAACAGTTCGTTCAAAGTTAAAATAAAGACTTTTTAATGTTAATTTAACTTTGAACAAACTGTTGTCAGTAAATCACATAAATTTAAATCTACAGGAAGTTACTGGAAACAGCTACCAGTAATGCTGTAATTTTTTACAGTATGTTTAACAGTGTATGTTGTTTCTTACTTGCTCAAGTCGAACGATCCCCCTACTAAAGGTATGTTTACACAACAATATACTAAAAACAGACTTTTTCCTTTCGTTTTCTCATACAAACTGCAACTCTGTCTAAACCTCCGTTCACACAGATTCGAAAACGACTAAAAACATTGTAATATGCATGTCAGATGAGTATTTGGCGATATTACACAATGTCTGAACACATAATTTGCCTGTGCATGGCGTCAAATTTTTAAGAATTTGCGCATTTGTAGTTTACACAAAGACAATAGCGATATCGTTTTTACTTCAAACATTTCATTTCACATTTTAGTGTAAAACAGTGTTGCGTAAATGGCCCCTAAGTGTCAATAGCTATGTTTCCATCCACCTATTTTTATGTGCATTTTTGAGTATTGCATAAAATACACTGGATAGAAACGCCAAGAAAAATGCTTATAAAAAAACGTATGCTCTCAGTTGAGTCTGATAAGAAACGTGTGCATGAACTACAATGAAAACACTTTAATCAAATAAATCTTTAGATGTGCCTCAAAAAGTCACGTGACTTTTTTATGCATTGGATGGCATGATTTGATTAACCAGCTTACAGAACTCATTGCAGTTAGTCTGAGGTGTTATACATGAAAATGGTTAAATACTTTACACTTTTCTTACTGATATTTAGCAGCAGTTTATCAGGAAGTGACGTTTTTTTTTTGACGATTTTGTTCTCTTCAGCTCACTGGATGGAAACGCTGCTTTATTCGCAAATGTTTAATGTGATATTCCAATTATCTGCATAAGTTTAATACGCAACTTCTGACACATAGTTTCCAAAATATGACTTCGCTACACAAAGTAGTGGTGGGATTGCTTCACTTGCTGGGTCTAAACTGCATTAAATTTTCTCTTACTATAGTACTTTTGGTTTTTGCTGGTTCAGACTGTTGTCGCTGCTACATTAAATTCATAATATTCACATTCATGTACATAATGTGACCCTGAGGGTGAAATCCAAGCTAAAGTCTCACACTGTAAAACAATTGCTGGCTTACAAACACGTGTGGGTGATTGATTCTCACGAAATCCAGATTTAGAAGGTGTCCAACATCGGAATTTTTAAAAAGCCCTTGAAGCCTTTTTTTTGCATATAAGATTGAGGTCCGAACTTACTATAACCATTATTTTCAACATGATATTACATTAAATATATGCATTTACAAACTCATGTTTTGGTAATGAGAACTAAAAGTTGTCTAGGTACTATGACAAACAAAATATTAACTTTTATCTGGAGAGAAAAAATAAGAACGTCTTACCTGGTAGCCGTCTTGAGTGTCACAGTCAATTATGTCCCTTCCAAAAAAAATTTTTTTGTTGAAAATGTTAGTTCCTTGAGGGCTTAAACATTGATTGATAGTTGTTGCGGAGGATGAGAAAATTGGTCTTGGACACATTTATATTCCTTATTATTGTCTCTACATTTACCAATGATCACCAAATACCACATGTTTCTTTACTGTAAATGTTTATAGTATAACATGCACTGAAGCTTTTTATTTTTTAGATTTTTTAATTATAAATAATTCCATGTCAAAGAACCCAAATCCAGTCATGGACACGTTGCGGTTATGAATAGTTTCAACAAAAAAAACAACAAAATTGGTTTGTATGATGTCATTTGAAATCATGTGCAAAATAGTACATGAAGAGTTGTTTGTAACTGTATGCTTTGTATTTTGATACTCTTACTTAGCATTTACTTTTTTTATCAAAATGTTTCAGGACACCTTATAAGTCTAATTTCGCGAGAATCACCCGAGTTGATATTTTTTACTCTATGCTCTATGACATACTGATCATATCATTTTTTATAATATATAATTTAATGTGATTATGGCATTAAAGTTTGATTTCACTCATTGATTTCAATTTTTGACACAGCCTTACTCAGTCAGTATTAAAGTTATCAAGATTATTTTATTACAGACTTTTCTTTACATTATCTAGGATGATTTTATGCAGAAAACAATCACAAAAAATGACTAGCTGTGTATTTACAGACAGGGTCACGTCTATTTCACATAAGCGATTGTTTGTTGCAATCCCTTCCTATAATAATGATGACCACAGCACAAGAGTGGCATAAATTCCTGTTGAAGAAAAACTCAACATATGGGACATTAAAGATGCTGTAAAAGTCTATTATCACATCGCTGAGGTCTATATGTTTCTCCACAAGGGTCAATGGACTACTCTCAGCAGGAGGTTGAGGAAGCAATCTAGTAATAGCTGGCGATGGGGGTTTAGTTGGCCAAGCATTTCCAGAGCTTCATTTCTGGATGTAGTGAATGTAAAAATGGCATGCAAGTCTGGGGAGTGACGGGCACCCAGGAGGGCAGTTTTTACGAGTTTGGATGGACCCCCTATGAATTGTTGACAGTGTGTCATGCCTGGCAAGAGTGGAGTGAGTGATTTAAGGGCAAGAGGTTGAACATGCACTGGCACTGTGTTGAAATGCAGATGGGCCGAGACTCGGTTGAGAGGGAGGCGGGGCCGAGTTGGAAAGGTCAATCCGATGAGACTCTCCATGGTTGGAGAGGGACCGTTTTTCCATGAGGATGGCTCCGATGGTCGGGGTTAATGTGCTGGCTAAGGAATGGAGATGTGCACATGAATTCATTATCGGAGGAGCAGAGGAGCGTGGAGATGCAAGCAGGGACAAAAGTCCAACATGGGGGGAGTCAGGTTGTTGGTGGTTGTTGTCCTCGTCCCCTACAACATCACGCAACCAGCACCATAGTGACCAAATCAAACAAAACAAGACCTCTTGTTCGTCAACAGTTTAGCATCGCACAAACAGTAATCAGCAGTAGTTTTAAAGCACTTTAAAATTTTACTTGATTCATTACGACTTAAATTAATCCATGTGTGATGATGGCAAAGCTGTCTCGGGACGTCAGGACAGACGCCATGGTTGATTGAGTGTTAAGTTTTTCTCTTTACTCATGAAATAATGAATAACTTTGGGTTTAACATTAGATGGCATTTTGCCAGATATTTGCACAAGATTGTAATCTCTGGGTTTTGGGGGCATTTATGCCAAGCACTCAAAATGCAGTACCTTGCAGTAATTTAATAGCTTTAATGCAACTGGTTATGTTCTTAAATGGTAACTAAAAATAGCTGATAGGGTGGTTCATTTGGTGTAGCATTGAATTTGCACTGCAAAGGTCATGGGTTCAATTCCCCCACATATTGATAAATGTATAGCTTGAATGCACTGTAAGTCACTTTGAATAAAAGCATCTGCCAAATGCACAAATGTAAATGATGGAATTTAATGGCATATGTCTAAGGTGGATCTGGACTCATTCAGGCCATCCTGTTCATAACTGAATCATTACCTCAACATTCCTCATGTACAGATTCATACTGAAACTGTACACTTGTATTAGATGAGCCTGCTACTGGGAGGTTTTATTTGTGGATGGGTCATATCGAAGTGTGTAAAACAATACCTCTATTTAGAGCTCTCTTACAAGGACCACACCAACATTGATTAGTGTCTAAACTGAAGGGAAATGTGCTGATTCCTCACCTCATCTGTTATTCATTAACTGTTGGCAAAAAAATTAAATAAAGAGGATCTAGATAACCTGCTACTGTTGAAGGATAACAGAATTTGCTGACACAAAAAATCTTGACACTCTAGGTTCCTGATTCTGTGGCATTTTGTCTTACCTTTACAGTTTATAAGTAATACATAAAAAGCCCCATTAGGGCCTTTTGACATTGCTGAATTGTAGATTTTTTGAAAAGATCTAAAAATCTACATAAATTAAGCAAATGTTAAAAAATCTAACCGCAACTAACACTGTAGATGCCAAAGTAAATGTCTGTTCCTTTGTGTATTTTTTTACTTTTTTGGAAAATAGGCTTACTTCCCAGCTCCCCTAAAATTACATTTTACCGTTTTGGAATCCATTCAGCTGATCTCCGGGTCTGGCGGTTCCACTTTTAGCATAGCTTAGCATAATCCATTGAATCTGATTAGACCATTAGCAGAGTTTAGATATTTGTTTCTATTTAAAACTTGACTCTTCAGTAGTTACATCGTGTACTAAGACAGACGGAAAATTAAAAGTTGTGATTTTCTAGTCCGATATGGCTAGGAATTAAACTCTCATTCTGGAGTAATAATCAAGGAATTTGCTGCCATAACATGGGTGCAGCAGGTGCATTGATATTACACAGTGTCAGAAAATAGTCCCCTTGATAACTTTCAACTTTTAATTTTATGTCATTATTAGTACATAGTGTATCTACAGAAGAGTCAAGTTTTAAATAGGAAAAATATCAAAACTCTTTGGTTATTTTTAAGCGCAATGCTAATGGTCTAATCAGATTCAATGAATTATGCTAAGCTATGCTAAAAGTGGTACTGCCAGACCCGGAGGTCAGCTGAACGGATTCCAATACAATAAAAATCAAGTGTTTAACTCTAGGGAGCTGGAAAGTAAGTCTATTTTCAAAAAAGTGTCCCTTTAATGTTGTATTTATATAGTTTGTACTTTTTTTAGTTGTACTATAGAGCATACCAGATTGAACTGTAAAACGTGAAAGTTAGATCTACTTAAAAATTTACTTCAAATGATTTTGTCGACTTAAAATTTCTCAGTGAAAAAAAATTAAGTTGACTTTTTTAAAAAGGCTTTAAAGCTCACGTAACACACGCTGTTTCTGTATTTCTGATGTTAATCTGGAGTACCTATAGAGTAGTATTACATCCTTTATATCTCCGAAGAGTCTTTAGTTTAATCAGATTTATAAAAGAAAGATTCGCTTTACCAAATCTTTCCGATAACGTACGAAAAAATGAAGAAGGAGGAGTTACTAGCGCAAGTGGAGCGCGTACGAGTCATGCAACACTATACAACACTGTTTAACTTATGATTCACTACATGTTCGTGTCATTTATATAATATGTACGCAACTATTCCCAACATAAGACAGAAGTCTTACTTACCAGGTGCAACTCGTCATGACCTGGTTGGGAAAATCCACCATATCAACACACAAGCAAAACTCCGCTGCTACCCTGGATAATAAACTATATCCATTGTTTTCATAAGGCTGGATTTCTTCTCCTTACATCCAAAAACACACTTCATCTTTCGTACCATTGTTGAGTTTTGAAATTAAACAAAGCCGAGTGGCGTGATAAGATGTTTGCAAGCTCTAGCGTCTCCCGCTGATTGACGGGTGGGCGGGGTTTTCCAGGGGAAGTGCCCATATAAAGAAGTGATACGTATAAAAAACCCTGAAACGTCAGTTGGACCAGTAATCGAAAAAAACTTTCCGAAACTTGTACGAACCCTGGCGAAGTGCATTCGGCACAGAAATACTCTGTAACACGCCCAACTGCTTTTTTGACACTTTGCCTACGTTTAGCATGAGGAAACAACTCTATAACTTTGTTAATAAGTCAGAATGCTTGAAATACCATTGAACACCCCCTTTAATTGGTAAAATTACTTTTTAAGGTGTTACCAATTAAAGCATTTTAAAAAATGTCACCTTAATTTTTTAAGTTAATCTAACTTTCACTTTTTACAGTGTATATGCATAACCATGTATATGACAAATAAAAATCTTAAAACTTTAATCTAGAATCTTATATCTTAGTGTCCTAGGTGATGGGTCAGACTGCAGAAGTACAAGCTGCAGTTTTTTTTATATAAAATATCTTAAGTGGTGAAGATAATGCAAATACATAAAAGTTGCAAATTGCAATCAGCTTTTGTGTAAAACACTTAATGCACACCACACAAATATCTTTTTTTATATTGTCATAAAGCATGTGGGCTGTAGCATTATAGCCTATAAAGAATACAAACATTTGATGGTTTCATGCCCTTTGTATTTAGAGATTGTGAAAGAAATTTGTTTGGTGATGTTTCCAAAACAAAGCTTTTACATCTGGCTTTGATTAGTATACAATATATGACAGAACACACCGCTGAATTAAAGCTGACCCAATGCTGGGTTGTTTTCACCCAACTGATGGGTTATTATATTCAATGGTTGCCTAACAACAACAACAACTCAACATTTGGTAATTTTTAACCCAGCATTGGGTCATTTTGAACACACGTGTTCTGTCCAATATTTACGCATGGATTAAAAACAACCCATACATTTTTAGAGTGGATAAATGAGTCAAAATACAGTTTTTGATCATGTATAGGCCCTGTGAAATAGTTATCTTATTTGTACGAACTAAGCATTGATAAAACCCATCTTCTTCTAAAAGAACCGAACTTGAAAATAAATAGACATTTTTAGATTTCTCCGGTAATTAAAAAATATTGTATGGTGTTGAGACATAAAACTTGTTGCTTCAGGTGTATTTCTTTAAAAAAAGAAAACTATGTTTGCTTTGCAGCGTTTTGAAGAACCTTCTACTTCTCATGGCTGCTGATGGCTTTCCTGCATGCTGGTGCATTCATTAGGCTGCTCTAAACCTATAGTCTTAATCACAGAGGAAACCAAGCAGGTAATTGCCTTTGAATGTTTAATTGTGTGTGTATGTTGGGCGGGTAGGGAGGTAAAACAGTGAGCGGAGGATCAAAATCATGCACCTATGACTATAGACCTCCAGTATGTTTTTTTAATGGTGTGGAGCACAGGTCAGGTCAAAGGAAGAAACCCGGACCCTGAGATTCAAAAGCGGATGCCAGGGACTTGAAGTCAGGGTTTGAAGATAGGCTAATCAGTCAGTTATCTATTTTCATTGCTCCCATTTTATATAATTTGCAAACCCAATTGTTTTTACAGTAACTTATTTTGGGTTTTCTCAACTTATGGATGGGTCAGCTATAGACCTTTTCTACAGTGCATTATGGACACCCTTGAAACCGCAATGCCCTAACCACCCACATCACCCTTGCATTGTGCCAAAATTCAGAAATGTTTCTTTATTTTTTATTGAAAATACTAATGAATGATAAGAATGAATTATATTTTTTATGTTTTTCCTCTAATGGTAATTGTTTATTTTTATTAGCTACCTCTTGGTGGCACCAGTGAGTGAAACTTTATCAGACTGATGCCAGACAACAGACTAGTGTGCACAAAGACCACTGAAACTCCTGAACATGCAAATAACCACCAAACGTACCAGACAGAAACACTAATAACTAACTAACACACAGTATTTTGCCCTTTAGCAGGTATATGGGCCTTGGGAGTGGCAGGGTGTTGGCAGGCTAAACATAGACGTGTAGAGGGCTTTTATTCAAGTTATTATTTTAGTTTTCACTCCATACAACACAGATGTAGACTACATCATTCCAAAATAAGGAACGTTAGTAAAGCTAGTCAAAAATAAAGTAAATGGTCTTCACCTCCAACCACATGTCATCCACACCAAACACATTTGTCTTGTGTGACCTTTCACTATCACTGATGTACACTTCTAGGCTGGAGGACAAAATGGGATTTGCTTGGCGTCTCTTTCCCTTTCTTTCATGCCTCAGTGTGCCTGCGTGTGTGTTTTTGGGTCATTTGTTTTGTCGGAGTCATTCTGTTTGAATATGCGGCAGCTATTAACCTGAGCACCAGCTGTCTGATAAATTGTTCAGTTCTGGTTTGTGCTGCAGCCTCACATTCACACCACTCAGAACTGTTGAGCACAAAATAAATCATTTATTTTTCATTTTTAAAGAGCAAAGTGTCTATTTATGTTATGTTTTGAAAATATATAAATATATGTACTGGCACTTATATGTACTTATACAATATATGTACTTGAAAATCAGGCAATTTCATATTGAAATACATTTTTATGGAATAGTAGCATTTTCTGGATCAGGGGTAGGCAACTTCTGTCCTGAAGATTTTAGTCGCTTTTAGCAGAGCCCTTAAGTAACAGAGTTGCATCAAGAGTTCATGGAAGTTACTGTCAGCTCCATAGCTGCAGCAGAAAGACTGAATGTGATAAACTTGAATAAAGTTTTAAGACTTAAGACGTTTAAAAAATACACTGTAAAAAAATCCGTAGAAATTACAATGTAATTGCAGCTGGGTTGCCGGTAATTTACCGTAGATTTAAATTTATGTTATTTACTGGCAAGAGTTTGTTCAAAGTTAAATAAATTTTAAATATTAACAAGTCTTTATCTTTACAGAATAAAACTATACAATAACAGTCTCATGCAAAGCATTCTGGGAACCAGAAATCATCATCAACCTTTTTCTGTTTTTTGCTTCAGATTTTGTTTCCCAGAATGTTTAGCTTGATGCTGTTTGTTTAGTTTTACTCTGTAAAGACAAAGACTTGTAAATGTTAAATGTTCATTCAACTTTGAACAAAATTTTGCAAGTAAATAACATAAATTTAAATCTACGGTAAATTACCGGCAACCCAGCTGCAATTTCTACAGATTTTTTTTACAGTGTAGATTAGTCCATTTGTAGTGGATTATTTCTCATTAAATTGGTACATTTATGGGATGTTAGTAGAAAACGGGTCAGGTTAGGACCGGATAACGTTAGCAAACCACAAACAGCCTTTTAATGGTCAATTTTGTTTTCTTAATGCAGATTCATTCATTAGAGATACAGGCTATTAAACGCAATGGCGGCACAAATTGCATATTTATGCATAAAACGTATGGGTGGAGTGTTTTGGCACTGTAATTCTGATGGTTTATTCAATTAAATATAATAAATTAATATATTAATTACTTGTATTAATAAAAAGCATATATTAATACGTTCAGGGATTAATAATAATTGAAAGTGATGGAGGTGGCATCTCCCATCAGATGTTCACATTAACAACAAAAAGAAAATGACACTGAGCAAAATTAACAATGAATCAAACAGGCACAAGATATTTATATTTATATTTATATTTATATTTATATTTATATTTATATTTATATTTATATTTATATTTATATTTATATTTATATTTATATTTATATTTATATTTATATTTATATTTATATTTATATTAGGGCTGTCAAAAGATTAATCGCGATTAATCGCTTACAAAATAAAAGTTAGTTTTCGCATAATATATGCGTGTGCACTGTGTGTAATTATTTTGTATATATAAATACACACACACATGCATGTATTTAAAAAAAAAGTATGTATTTATATATTTTTGTTTAGATCTTGATTTATTTTATTAAATAAAAATTTACATAAATGTATATATGTATGTGTGTATTTATATGGACATAATAATTAGACATAATACACAAACAAATATATTATGCAAAAACAAACTTTTATTTTGTATGCGATAAATCGTGATTAATCTTTTGACAGCCCTAATAAATAAATAAATAAATATATATACATACATATATATACATTTACATACATGCATACATACACAGCAGACAGTCAACTGTACATTATACCATTGTGCGGTAAGCTTTTAACACATTATGTGTAATTTTAACACATTATGTGTCATTTTGTGTTGATTTTGTGTTAAATATAACACATGTTGTGTTAAAGGTAACATAAAATCTAACTCTAACTCAATGTATTTCCATGGCTCACTTTGACCTTCCATGTGACTGAAGTCTCCATGAATCACATGACGGAAAGCTTATTAGACTTCTGTTGTCAGAACTCTCTTGCTAAATGGCTCTGGTTGAAGACCCCTGCTGTATACATTATAGTCCATTTATGAACATGTTTAAAACTTAAGAGCCAAACTTTTGATTGATAAAAATGGCTATATACTGTCAAATAATGACCTTATTTTGGGGCAGTACCCTTTGAAAAGGTCCTAATATACCATTTAGTTACAGATTTGTATACACTTGGTACAAATATGTACCTCTGAGGTTCTAACTCCTTGTGTGCATAGGTGTACGCCCCAGTGACAGCTAGGGATTATTTTGTGACCATTTTATATTTTTAGGTAATTTTTATGAGATTAAGATTCATGTGCATTATGCATTAGATCAGAGGTCTTCAACCTTTTTTAGGCCAATGACCCCTTAATGGATCGAGAAAAGGAGCAGGGACCCCCAGTACATGTATTAAATTAGCAATGGATTACTTACTGTGTTATGGTTACATTACCAAGATATTAAAATTATCCTTTTTTGGTATATACTGTATAATCACATGCTGTTAACATAACATTAACATTTTACTGAATAGATTTTAAACTAAGAACTGCTCTTCATTTTAATCAAGTTTTTATTTTAAATATTAGCTTTGTAATGCATTTTTGTTTGATGCTTGATAATCCCCCCCCCCAAAATAATATATATTTTGAATTCAAACAATATTTCGAGGACCCCCGGTAGACCCCCAAGGGGCCCCCGGACCCCTGTTGAAGACCCATGCATTAGATGGTTAGCCAAATAAGACCTCTTTCATATGTATTAGTAAAATCTGCTTTCACCCCGGTGTTGTCGGAGTTAGACATGGGGTTTCATTCAAGCTTTTTTAGATAAGTGTAAATTTTTGTACAAAATCATTCAGAATCGCCACCATGTAAAATAGGTACGTTTTCCTGTGAGATCAGATCTGTAAACAGGCATGTGCCTCTAAGATACGTGTACCTTAGAGATATGTACATTTTAGCTACAAAAGTGTACTTTTTTAAAAGGTACCGCCCCAGTGACAACTTTTGTACCCTCATGAACTTTTTTCCGAGTGTGTTTAGACTGCGCTTTTTTAAATGCACTACATTACATGCTGGTTTGAGTAAGTAAGGCCTTGTGAATTGTGCTCATACACTGATGTAATGATTCAGATTTGCAGCACAACAGTACTTTTCAGACAAAAAGGAAGGGGAGGTGTATGTATGGGGTCATGGAGCCCTGATGAGGAGCTAAAGACTCTGAGGACACCTTGACCCTGAGCAGAGAGAAGGTTCCGCTGCAGAACCCTCCCGTACCTTTTATATTCATTTATCTTGAGAGTATCCTCTCCTTATTGTCTTCGAGATAGGTAAGCTTTCATCCGTTTGAAAGGATTTAACTGAAACCTAACAGCTGTTGTAGTTGCTGTAGGCAGCAAGTAAGAAATCAACTTAATCAGAAACTGGCAAGCACAGATTTTTGGATGAGTTTGGATGGAATTATTAAAGGAGGAAGATAGGAAATGGGTAGCATGCGTTGTGCCATAATTCACCGAGCTGATGAAGAAAATTGAATCACAGGTCCTTGTACACACAAGAATCATGTCTTGGATGTTTTTTTAAGTAATGTGTACACACAGCCACACTTACTCCCTTGTGTTTGTTGACTGAGCCAACAAGGTCTAACATACAAAAATTATCGCAGGTTCTGTAGGGATGGCAACCTGGATTCAGGAAACTGAATTATATTCTATTGGGCTTCCTTCTTAAATTATTTTTAGGGGAAAACACAGACTGTCATTCTCTTCCTGTAACAACCATTCTCACTTTGATTTAATGTCAAGCGTTACAAATGAGATCTCTTAAATAGACTCAACCTCTTATTGGTTAATTTAGACACCAACGCTGTCTGAAAGAAATGGTCAATAAATGGTCCCAAAAGCTGGGGCGGTATCCCTTAAAAAGATTTATGTATACATTTTGTACCAATATGTAGTTTGTGGTACTAATATGAACCCTTTAGGTGCAAAAGTGTACTTTTTGAAAGCGTACCACCCAAGTGACAGCTAGGGATGATTTTTTTGACCATATTTTCTGACAGTGAATAAGAAAAAAACATCCTGATCTCAATGGAAATCTGTACTTATTTTACAAGTTCGTAATTCGTATTAATTCATACAAAGTGAATCAAAAGTGTACGATTGTTAAAAACTAGACAATAATGATACCCTAACCCTGCCCCTATAGGTCAACGTCAACTCAACATCAATGGGCGAAAGCAAATTGTACAAAATATTACACATGTATTGGTGCGAATTCCTACAAATTAGCCACTTTTTAAAATATGTACAAATTGCCATGAGATTGTGTTGGAATAAATGGATAGGTTTGTCAAAATGTCTTATACTTCAGCTGTTTCATAGAGCGAAAAAGTAAAAAATTTGCCTGACATTTGCTGAAATAAAGGCCACGATTTCAATATGAGGACCAAATGAGCTACTCAGCAAATCTCTAAACTCATATCAACACAACTCATTTTAATTTTTAAAGGGGCGGTTTCTCGGACAAGCTTATAGTCCCAGACTCCCAGACTAAAATGCATGTTTGAGCTGGCTCAATTTAAAAACATCTTGGACTGACATGTTTTGTCCCAATCAGTTACATCAGTAAGTTTTTTCTAAGGTATGTTTGTAAAAACTAAAATAACTTAGGCCCTTTCTGAGAAACTGCCCTGTAGAGTATATTTATTTCTCCTATAAATACATTTTAAGATTGTAACAATGAAGCATAAATGAGAACTTTTAAGCCATAAAACCTTTAAAACGGCAATAAAATGTTTTCTATTGAGCAGATCAAAGCTTCATTTGCTTTCAGTGGAAAGTGATCCAATCAGATCATCTAGGTTTTTAATCAGTGTTACTCACAGTAAGAGGATCTCCATCAACAATTCTTCCTAGGTATCAAATCATCTGATGATTTTTATGTTTGCCACACCCACATACACTTTAGGATTATCATAAATAAACATCACTCTGTCCCTTTAAAAGTATTATGATGTATACATTATATCATAAAAATAACATTTTTTTGTAGTCAAACATCTGACAAAACTGTAAAGCCAGAAAACAAATAGAGTGAATTCAGATATATTGCACCACATTTTGACATTATGATGATGAACAAAAAATGAATTCATTTACCTAACCCCCCCCCCCAAAGTTTCTAAAAATAGCTCTATTTACCACTGTAACTTACAACAGCACCTATTAGACAACACAAGGCGGTAGATGTTTTAAAGAAAAAAACAAGTTGTTAAGCAGGGGTGTGGAACGGTCAGAGGGTGCATGCTGGGGGTAAGGTCCGGATTACTGTGTGGAACAAGACATGATCAGCGACCGCTGAATCTCACACACACACCATAACTTCTCTGCCCTTTTCGCCCAAAAAGTTTCCAAGCGTTCCGCTCTGTGCCCCAGTCAGTGATGGAGGGAGGTTGAGGGTGGGAAGGAGGGGTGGAAGGAGGTCAGAGATCCAAATGGCTGCCAAGCACAGTTTGGGTCAACTAGCTATGCTCGTAGTTAACCTAAAACCTATTGCTTCACTACATTCACACTGAAACCAGCAGAAACTGACTTCAGCTGGAATGCACTTGATTTTAATATTAGCAATGTCTTAGAAATGTAAATTCAAAAATTGCGTCCACTTTCTTTATTGACATATTTTGACCAAAGGGACTTACAATAGTGATGTATAACTGAGAGTGCCAAACCTGTGACAATGGTTGGACTAAAAGCCAAATCTACACTTTTAGAAAAAGACTCTGTCACTGGGACAGAGTACATTTTTAAAAAGGGTCCCAATACCATCTTGATACAGATATGGACCTTTGAGGTACCAGTATGCACTGTGTAGATAAAAAAAGTGTATTTTTTGAAATGGTACCATCCCAGTGACCACTTTTGTACCTTCTTGCACCATATGCACCAAGTCAGAGAACCGTAAAGACAGTAAGCATCACGTCATTTTACATGTTAGCCAAACAAAAAACTTTTAAGTTCCAGTGATGTCACAGAAAATTTTTTAAGGCTTTTATTCCATTTATATTGGTGCTTAAGCCTTTCCTTCTGTTAACATCTGAATCTATGAAGACCAACCTAAAACTAACAAACAAAAATGTATCATAAATGTAATGTTGACTTATTGTGAAGCTCCACAATGCACTTTTGGTCATAATGTGTGCTGATACAGTCAGAAACCAGAACTTAATGTTGGAGACAACAACCTGCATGATGCAACCTATCCATCATTGTGCATTCGCAACATGCTTTTCATACAAAAATGATAAATCTATAATTAAAGATTATTTTTTAAGGAATTTAACCGAAATTTGTATTAAAAGTTTGCTTTTTGACCAATGGCCCCTGTTGTTTTTTTCATCTGAACCAAATGTATGATTATTCTATTATTAAATTACTTCAGATTAGTATGTTTCTGTCGGATATCGAGTTAGGCTACTGTTTTTTCGTAAATCTCATTTTTACATTGAGGCAAATAGTTTACAAATGCATAATGTTTCTGTCATAATCTTTCTTTATTCGTTTTGCGTAATTTTTTTGAGTCTGTGACGCACCTGTGAAAAAGTCTTATGGACTCGTGTGATAGTGTGGCGCATCTCTTTGGTGAGACTTGCTTTTCGATTCGCTCTACTACACAAACTGCTTTCACAACAGTGCTGAGAAACAGCGTACTGGAAAAATAGTTTTTGCTGTTTGTTATTTTTGTTGTTAATGGTTAAAAAAGCCATTTACAGGGTCCAATAATGTGTATTTCAGCTTATGAATTTGGCGATATACGATTTTACAACTGCAAATATGTGTATTTTGCAAGTATTGTATTGTACATTTTTATTATAATAATTTATATAAGAAAAACATTATGCCGCCTGCATGAAAAAAGACAAAGAAAATTGTGTAATTGTATAGACGAGGTTCGTTGTAAATCTAAACCTTAAATTGACTCTTAAAATCAACATTTTCTTTAAATTCACCACTGATCAAAAAGAAATCCCTGGATCAACTTCTTTTTTTTTTGATTTGCTGTCAATAGAATTGTTATTACTTTTTATCTTATCACATTCCTCTAAACATTTTATATGTCTTTTGATAAGTATTGGACGTGTGGTGTATATTCATATATTTAATTCAATCTCTATATTTGGTTTGCATACATTTTCTTAATGAAAAAATGTACCAAGTTTTAATGGTAGCTTGAAGGATCGTGTTACAGCATTATATTTTTGTGATAGGCCTACCAGTGACATCTATGACTTAAATGTTTCTACAGCTGAATTAATCATATTTACACTTGTTTGATTAAAATCGTTTTAAAAAATCAACAGAAAAAAATCACCGTGTCTAATGCGTCTTGTTCAAATAATTAGTTTTTAGTTTTTCACTAATAATAATAATAATAATAGGCTACATCGTTGTTGTTATTATTTATTTAGCCTATTTATTTATTTATTACAACCCACTTCGACTACAAAAGCCGAAAAGTCCCCAGAGTCCAAAGTTCTTGAAAGTTGTGCTGATAACAGTCAAATAAAAACAGCGCAGCTCCAGTGTGTAAACACGCTGTACCTGCGCGTCAGTCAGTTTGGCCCAGGACTGACTGCTGATTTGCATAAAGGCATTCAGCAGCCGCCCACTCATTAACATATTTTTTATTGCCTGCCCTCTGGAAGCATCATGGCAAGTTATATCATTCTGTCGGTCAGGGAAGTGGCCTAACTTCTCGAAGCAGGTGGCTTTAGAAGAGCTCTTTGGATGCTTGAGGAGGGGGGATTTGACATACTGAATTTTCCTCGTTTCCTCATTGCGTGCAAAACTTTTAGATGTTTGAAAAAATGGTTTCCAAGTTAACATCTTTGCAACAAGAGCTTTTGAGCGCTTTATTAGACTCAGGAGTTACCAAAAATGTGCTTCTTCAAGCTTTGGATGACCTGGATCCAAGCACGAGCGGTTTTGGAATTAAGCTGGATAGTCTTCAGATGTCACCCTCCAGTTCCAAAATGAATGGGAGTGATACGGATACAAAGCCGATTTTTCACACGCTGACAAATGGACACAGCAAAGGGAAGTTATCAGGGGACGAGGGCTCGGAAGACGGTGATGATTACGATACACCGGCAATATTGAAAGAGCTGCAGTCTCAAAACACAGAAGAGGCCGCAGAACAGAGGGCAGAAATTGAGCGAATGTTGGCGTAAGTTTTTTGGTTTCTACAAATACCATCTGGTTTGTATAAAAATTAAATGTCATAGGAAACGAAACTATACGAAAGAAAAAGAGGAACAGCTGAACTGATATTACACTGCTGTGAAATAAGGGCCTGCATGCACCTGAAAAACGAATACAGCATTTTAAGACAAATAACAGTAATAAATTAATTGCATGAAAATCTACATAAACGTGTAAAAATGTACTAATGCAAATGCCATTTAATAAATCACTAACACCAATGTATTTATTTATTCAACTTAAACCGTTATACCCGAAATAGTGGAAAGGAAATGTAGTCATAATTTCTTTCAAAACAGATAAATACCAATGTTTACAAATTTAAAACCACGCGCCAATGTTTCCTCTTTTCACATTCTAGTTACTAATTATCTACGTGGGTTATTTCTTTAACTTAGAGATATATCAACTAAAGAAGATCTATTTATTATTAACCACCTCTGCCCTCCCGAATGAAACTAAAACGCGCAAAGTTTTCTGGCGTCAATATTCTTTGACGTAGTCCGTAAAATAAATTATAGTCTATTTTAAATCGACAAAAAATAAAGTATGTAATAATAACATAGCTTCATTATTATTATTATTATTATTATATTATCATTATTATTATTATTACAAAGACATCAACATAAATGCAGCCTAAAAATTTAGCAGTTTAATTTATTTTTATAATTCTCCCAGAAAAATCTGCGTCACAAAATAAAGTTCAAAATCAAAACTAAACCACGTGGAGTTGAGTTATTAATTTTATCCTATAAATCATCAACTGAAAGATACACAGTGACGAATGATTAGCGTGAATGGAGATCTAGTTATTCATTGTCGAACGTTATAAACTAAGTTCGCGCACAGCCATATGTGTTGTCAGTCTCTAAATCAAACAGTCTGGACAGATTTCAGCAATTAGTTTGTAAGACTGTGAGTTTGATCTGAAATGACCACGGTAAGAAACTTTTAAATGCATTTGAAAACACGCAAACTCTGGCAGCTGGCAACTAGAATCTGCGTTTCTATAATTTTCTGGCGATATTATTTTTCTACTTCTATTTTAACATTGTTATAATTTTAAACAAAATTTTATTGAATTAAATATTGTTTTATTTTACATGCTATGTACGTCGTTGGATTTACAACAAACGTTTTACTTTACGCTCCAGTCCAATTAAACATAGCTATTACTATACTATTCTGTTATTTCTCTCATTTTTATGTTTACGTAAATCTACTCAAACAAGAATTTGTTTTCGCAATGTGCAAATAAAGATTTTATTTTATTTCAAAAACATAAAATATATGTAAGTTTATGTCGAACGGTGGTCGGCGGATCTTTAGGTTTACTAAAGCTTAACCTGTTGATTCTAATGTAGGCCAATAACTACAGACTGTAACGTAAAGAAAAAAAATATTATTATTATTTTGAAATAAAAATTAAATATTCTGTCTTATAGGTCTATATGCATTGTAGCCTAGACTCGTATTATTTTTATCCCATATTTTCCTTCAAACCTGAACAATGTTTAAATACACTGAAACCTTTAAAGTGTGTTTAGTGGAACTATTTTTAAGTTGCATTTACTTTTACAATGTCCTGAACAACATTCAGTTGTCATGATCGACTCTCAGTTGTCCTTAACTTGTCCTTTTGTAATTAAATCACAGTAATTGAACTGCTCACGCAATGAAGTCTTTAACCTTTGGAAGTATTTACAACCCATTGAATACGCTGATTAACGATTGTTTATTAGCGTTGCAAACAATTGAACACCACTTGAAACTTTGAAAAACACTACAGGTGCAGGAAAGGGGAAAACTTGTTATAAGACACTAATACACATTTATAAGAGGAGAATGTTTTATGTACTTTGACGGTTATGTATAAAGTTGAGTGAGTGAGTTGTTTAGTTATGTTTCATGTTTGCTTGTTGTACAGCGAGGACCCTTGGCGCGCGGCCCGTATGATTAAAGGTTACATGCAGCAGCACAATATTCCGCAGCGCGAGGTGGTGGACGTCACGGGACTCAACCAGTCGCACCTGTCGCAACACCTCAATAAAGGCACACCTATGAAAACGCAGAAGCGCGCGGCACTCTACACCTGGTACGTCAGGAAACAGCGCGAGATTTTGCGACGTAAGTTAATATTTGTGTTTCCTCCTGCATGATTTATTTAACTTATTAAGTAGGAGACATGCTTCTGTTTCACCCACATGAAATTAATATTGTAGTATTTGGTAAACAAGTTGAATGGCTAGATAGCCTACTATAGTGTTTATTAAACATAACATAGTGCATATTAAAGTTTAGTAAAATATTCACAAAAGTGTATAATTCAGTATAATTTAGTATACATTAACAAATTGCTATGATATACTACAGTATACTATAATTTACTACTGTTTACTGTAGTGAGTACCAAAGTAGGCCTATACTACATAATTGTTGTATATGTGTTGGATAATAGCAATGTTTTGGTTGTTTCCTTGCATCATTGTTTTTCACAGTTTTCTGGATAGCTGGAAAAAATAACAATATTATTTATTTATAAAAAGTAGTTTTAATGTTATAGCAATCGATTCATTTATTATTATAATCGATTTCCTATCCATTTGAATGTATGTGTTCATAAATCAAATAAGCAATGGCAAATTTATGGGTCAATAATTCTGACAGAATGGGTCAAGGATAATCGCCAGTGGTAGTTTGGAGTGACATTACACCCTGAATTAGTTAAAAATGAATTTAAACCACACTGTTGTTTAACATATTTATTGTAACAAGTAAAATGAAAATTCTGTAATCTTTTTCTTATGTTTCAGAATTCAACCAGACCTCGCAAGGATCTGGCAACAACATGTCAGACAAAAGCAATCAGGATCAAGTGCTACTCTTCTTCTCTGAGTTTGGTCAGTCTGGGCAGGGTATGGGCCAACCAGCAGAAGATGCTGCCATTGAACCCGCTTGCAAAAAGCTCAGACGCAATCGCTTCAAATGGGGGCCTGCATCCCAACAGATCCTCTACCAGGCTTACGAAAGGCAGAAGAACCCCAGCAAAGAGGAGAGAGAGGCACTGGTGGAAGAATGCAACCGGTAAGGAGAATACAGAAAAATGCTTGATTGTATTGCGTTTGTGTTTCTGTAAGAACTCATATAAAATGTATTATACATTTAAAGGGGATAGTTCACCCAAAAATTACAAATTTTCTCATCCTCATGTTGTTGTAAACCTGTGTGAATTTCTATTTCTGATGAACACAAATGAAGATATTTTAATAAATGATGGTAAGCAAACAGCTGATTGTAACTATTGACTTCCATAGTAGGAAAACAAATATTATGGAAGTATTGTGATAAATGATGAAGAATATTCATAAATAATAGTAAGCACACAGTTGATGGCACCCATTGAATTTCATCGTATTTGTTTTCCTACTATGGAAGTCAATAATTACAATCAGCTGTGTGCTAACAATCATTTATCAAAATATCTTCTTTTGTGTTCATCAGAAAAAAGAAATTCATACAGGTTTAGAACAACAAGAGGATGAGGAAATTATTCATTTTTGGGTGAACAATCCCTTTAAGTATGCAAATGTATCTGTTAGATGTATTGCATATAAACATTACGTAAGGAGTAAATGACGACAGGCCATTGAATTATAAGAAAATAATGCACACCCAAGGTGGTTATCGCGTCTTGCCATTACACCGCGTGTGTGCATTAGGACCGGAGTCAATTATTCCGCTTATACCACAGTTACAACAAACATTGCTCTGATGCCTATTTTTAAGACAATTGAAAAGTTAGGTGTGCGGTTATCGAAAAATAATGCATACTCATGGAATTTTTCTCAACCAATCAGAATACAGCATTCAACAGACCAAATACAACTTAAAAATTTCTTGACCACATTCAGGGCTGAGTGCATCCAGAGAGGAGTATCACCATCCAAAGCTCATGGTCTTGGCTCCAATCTGGTCACAGAGGTGCGAGTTTACAACTGGTTTGCCAACAGGAGAAAAGAAGAAGCATTTAGACAGAAGTTGGCTATGGACGCCTACACAGGGCCAACACACAGCCTCAACTCCCTCCTCTCTCACAGTTCTCCTCATCACCCACAGGCCAGCAGCTCCCCACCAAGCAAGATGCAAGGTACTTACATTTATTATAAACTACGGCATGTTATCTTACATTGTTTTAGCTTTTAAACATGGTCTAGGATCAGAACGCACAATCAACTTATCTCCAACTGGCGTGTTACATCTTCAGAAGTATGGCCTGGAAATGACAATTAGCCCAAACTTTATCATCACAAAAAGAAATAGATGAAATAGTTGATGAGATCAGGGAGAGAGTCGAGAGCGAAGGGTAGTGATCAATGAGAGTGACAGAGTGAGCTGAGCAAATGGCATTGTTATTCCCAGCTTTTGAGAACAATCTGCATTGTACCTGCAATCTCAGCTTCACTGAAGTCAGCAGGCAAGACTGAGGCACAAAGACCAGCCACCCTCGGACAGGACTTAGGGTCAGTCCCGGGTCAGGCGAGCACAAGGCCAACTCGCTCTTGAGACCTACTTGTACCTGTAGGGTCACGGCAGTTTACTGCAGGCCCACTCCTCTGTTATCTCATGAATTGTATTTCCAGGAGGATTTTATTGACTTAGTTTGATATGGCAAGACTTGGGCACTAAAAGCGACGCACTCTTTGACTCCACCTTATTACCTATTGTTGCTCTTTCATGTTTTAGCACCAGAGTGCTTTTGCCGTGGGCGTGTTACAAATACGGCAATTAGTGCCTTGTGTGTTTGCGTGTGGTGGTTCCTTCTGCACACCTGACCAGTCAATGACCTAAGGTTGTGTGTGTGGAGGTTTGATAGGATGGGAAGAGAGAGGACGGGGGTCTCTTCCACGCTTCAAGTCAAGAGGCTTACAAGGTGTCCTGCCAGTGCCCCGCCAGCAGCATCAGCTGTTTTTGGTGTCAGAAGCTGGCCTGACAAGAAAAGCACAGCAGGCCCCCTCATGGCGTTGCCAGGGCACAGCCTGTATTATGCATGCTTAATTGACAATTAAAATCCTTGGCTACTACATCTCCCAAGCCTTTGATAAGGGACTCCCCTCTTCCCTGCTCTCTTTACCCTCCCTCGGCAGGGAACCCTTTTGTCTCTGGCATATTAGAAGACTGTAGTGACTGTAACCGAGGTTCATTTATCTCTGCTGGTCCAGGGGGATGGGCACAGCAAAGCCCTTCTCACCTTTATGGGTTGGGGTAAAGAGGCTAAGGCCGAGCTCTGAGCAAAACAGCAGGAGCTGTCCGCCGGGGCATTGGCTCTTTTCGGGCCAGACAGGACTGATGAGCTTTTTCTGCTCAAAGTATGGAGGGTCCAACCCCACCTCTCGGAAGCAACGTGGATGTCAGGTTTTGCTAAAGGGGTCGTTACCAGGTCAGATCGTAGAAGGACCCGAGTTTTTATTGATTCTGGTTTGGGCCGTTGATAACACGCAGGCCTGCCACTGCTGGAAGGTCAGCTGATATGTGCTTTTGGGGGCTGTCTGTGATCTTTTTTTCTGTTTGTATTGTGGTGTCATTGGGAAAGCAAAGCCCTTTCAAAATGTTCTTTGATCCCGTTTATGCTAAGACAATAGCTGTTAGATAATATTGCATACATCTTCCCAGTAAATAATGCACACTTTAACAACTATACCTTAATGCATAATAGCTACTTTGTAAAAACATCCCCCTTCCCAACATTAATAGTAGAGGACATAAGAATTCAACTGCTCTTGCTTGGTCTTTTGGAGATCACAGAAGGTTTGAAAGGCCGTGTACGTCCTGCTAAGACCCAGGAGGCCTCTCATATGCGGCAATGCTATAATGGGCACTGCCTGGGGATGAGAAGAGGGGCTTTGATATTACATGTGTCCCAGGGAGAGCTGAACCCTTTAAACCTGCTGAAATCTACTGCTGCCACTCCCCTTAAAAACTTCCCACCACTTTCTGCCTCTTGAGCTAAGACGTTTTGTAGGCAACTTTTTACTTTTTCAGACATTAATACATTATAATGTACATTAATGCAGTTTCAAGATACTATCAGACCATTACACTCAAATTACTATCAAACAAGCCCATGTGTCAACATTTATCATAAACATGTAAAAGTAGCTGTCTGTTGGATCGCATATTGATGTAATATATTTTCCGAATGCATGGTAACTTCATTTAAAGCGTATTCAAGCTTTGACAAATGCATGTAATGTAATTGTTCATTCCAGGCTTTGTTAATTCAAGCATTAATGTGAAATAATTTTCCTGCATAGTTCACTTATCCGTTTATTCGATAGTAAGAAACGCTTCCCTACCATTTCCCATGGCTTTTATACCACATTCTCGAAGGTTGTATTTCGGTTCCGGTTCCCTGAGAAACGCTGCCCTCCTGCTGGTCAGCATGGCCCAGACAGCGCAGACCTGAATGATTGAACGTGAGAGGAGATCCCTGCAGCCGGAGTAAATGCACGACTCGGTCAGACAATGGCCCGTTCTCTCACTGACACTTTTAGTGGGTGCACGGCTGTAAAGACTGTTTATGGTCGCTGGCCCATTGTGCGGTGAGCAGGTCGTAGGCTGGATGCAGTGCTTTATTGTGCTTTCCTGGCGTTTACAAGACGCCTCGGAGAGTTGGCAATGCTGCGGTGTGTAGAGGGGGGCAAAGATATGTCTGCAGAGTTCTCCTGTGCAATGAAACATGGCAGAGAGATTGCAGTAATAATATTACTAAAGCAGGACTACCAATGTGGTGTCAACACACTGTCAAAAAAATTTCTATAAATGGTCTCTAGATGTCACTGGGGCGGTAACCTTTTTAAAAGTACACCTTTGTACCCAAACAGTTTATATTAGTACCTTAGAGGTACTTGCTGGTACAAAATGGTACCCTTTTAAAGGGTGCTGCCCCAGTGACCATTTTGTTTGACCGTGTACGGTGTGTCACCATGATTTTGTTGATCTTTTTGTCTGGTGTTGCATTTGGTTCATTGCAGCGAAGCTCTCGATGGTTAAACTTGAAGATGGGGCAATTATAATAGGGTGTATTTCATTTAACAGTGTCGTCATCTTGTTCGGCACAAAAAGAATGCTCTGTATCTGACTGGAGGAGTGAACCATTTTGGAAACCGTGCCTGACATTAACGTTAATTGAGTAATGTTTACCTTGTTCATATCAGAGAAGGTTAGAATTGGCAAACATCCATTGGATAGTAGACGTGTTGGATTCATGCAGCTGTGATGTGTTAAAAGTACAGACAAACAACCCATAAGAAAGCAAAATTACAGATTATTTATAGGCTAAATATTTATAGGCTATATCAATTATTTCTCCTCATTGATGTAAAGATTAAACAGAGACCAAAGTGTCTTGTGACTCCTAGAAATCTTACAAATGTCTCCATTAGAGTTTCAGAAATTCAGAGCGTCTTTTATGCCGTGTAGTTTTTAGAGCTGTGAGCCGACTTCATGTACACATTAAGATGGCCTTGACTGTGCTGGGGTCAGTATCACAGGTGCACAGATCCCTGTTTATTTGTTTTACCTTAACCTTCCTGCGGCCAGCAGATACAGACTGGACCTGGTTTGAATGCCAGTCAAACTCGACAGTATCAAACATTATTGAACAATATTCTCTCTCTCTCTCTCCCACCGACAGGTGTCAGGTACAGCCAGCAGGGTCCCGGTGAAGTCAGTTCTTCCACGACCATCAATCACCACGCCAGCAACGCCATGGCAACCAGCCAGTCAGTGTTACAGCAAGTCTCTCCGGGGGCCATGGACCCCAGCCACAGCCTCCTGTCACCTGACGCCAAGATGGTGAGCACACATTGGCACTCCTGGGTCTAGATAAGATAACACAGTGACACAGAAACACAAAGCGAAGCCTATAGATACTACCTTTACCCAGCAAGTGGGCTGACAAACAGTGCATTGTACTTTTCGGCATTAAAACCAGAGGCAGACGGCAGGCCTTGGCCCGAGGCGCACCGTGGGGCCGATGTTAGCAAATGTTAGCTGCTGGTAGTGAGAATAGGGGCACGGCCACGGCTATGCCAACAAACCTGACAAAGAAACATTATGTTTGTATTGATTAAATGCCTCATTGAGGAAGGAGGACGGGTGGAGTTGTGCTTGTTTAATGTCAGTTGAGTAACAACGGCGTTCGATGAAGTTAAATGGGTTTTTTCGCTTCCCCCTGCCCTGTCTAAATATGGATGTTTGAGTTGGGCAAGATCTTCATGTACCTTTTTGTTTCATGACAATTTTCTTTCAATCGACATAGGAAGTTTGCGCTTTAAGTTGAATTTATCACAGGTTTAGATTGGAAGTCGGCACAAGAGGAAGGCTTATCTGAGCCGTCAGACGGTTGTCTGAGCAAGGACTCCCTCGACTCAACTTATTCAAATAAACCCTCTTTGCGTGTCTGTCAGGGCTCCGATGCCTTTTAAGATAAGAGTACAGTTAAAACAATTGAGACGGAGGAATTCTAGACATTTTATTGGTCACAAAGACTCATGACGCACATTCTCCTCACAGATATCGGTATCGGGTGGAGGTCTTCCTCCAGTCAGCACCCTGACCAACATCCATGCATCCCACCATGCACACCAACAGACCCCCAACCTTATAATGCCTCTCTCTGGAGTCATGGCCATCGCACAGAGTAAGTGACAGCATCCCCAACTTTTGTTTATTCTTTAAGTGCTGTATCTCCATTTGACACCTCATCATCTTCGCCAGGTTTAAACACATCGCAGGCGCAGACGGTTCCCGTCATCAACAGCGTCGCAGGCAGTCTGGCAGCGCTGCAGCCCGTGCAGTTCTCGCAGCAGCTAAACAGCCCACATCAACAGCTCATGCAACAGTCGCCAAGCCACATGAGCCAGCAACCCTTCATGGCATCCGTCTCGCACTCGCACAGTCAGTACAACTACTTTTTACTTTCATGAGAACCTGTTGCACACAGCTCAAATGCAAATAACAGATGTGTGATCTGTTTGTGTGTTATCTTTACAGTGTACTCGCACAAGCAGGAGCCACCCCAGTATTCTCACCCGTCTCGATTTCCCCCAATGGTGGTGACGGACGCCAACAGCCTCAGTACGCTGAGCTCAATGTCCTCCAGCAAACAGGTCGGTCACCCACCACACCAAAAAATAAATGTACCTTGACGAAAAGACCGGAGTGGACATTTTCTGTGTGTGCATGTTCTGCATTCTTCAATATGAGAAACTGACACGCATTAAACTAAATTAAGCCATGGAGGCAAGTGGAGGCACACTCTTGGCAGCCATCTACTGCAGTAATTTATTTGCCCAAATAAATGCTTACACATTACACTGACTAACCAGAACGTATAGGGCAACTAGTTGTTACTGTGTTTTGATTTGTTTAATTCCTGTCACATTAGGATGCTCCTGTAAACAGGATGGTGCAACTGGGGGGTCTCTCTTGGGTAAATACTGTTTATAGACACTTTATATCTACACTGGCTATGTATAGCAACAGACCCATGCTACAAACTGTTTTATATAGGGTGATTTTATGCAGAAAGATTTTATGTAGTAAATCACAAAAAAATTACTTTTCACAGGCTGGGTCACATTTTTAGTCTTTTATTTTGTACAGACTTTTATTGTGCATTTGTATATTTGATACACTTAGTCTCAATCTTAAACATATTTTAAAAAATGTAATTAATTTAGAATTGATCACTAGTTTTCATTTAGATGTTTGTATAGCAAAGAATCCGTGTGCAAACCGGCTTCAGTGTCTTTTGTGTAGCTGAGCTTGTTGAACATCAGAATCAGTGAAGCAAGCCAACATGTGGATACTCCTCAGAATTCCTATTTCCTTTGAAGAGCCTGACCAATCAGTCACCCGTGATCCCAGCTTGATTGATGAAACATTTTCTTTCTTTCTTTCTTTCTTTCTTTCTTTCTTTCTTTCTTTCTTTCTTTCTTTCTTTCTTTCTTTCTTTCTTTCCTTCCTTCCTTCCTTCTTTCTTTCCTTCTTTCTGATATTTTCTTTTTCCTAAAATTCCTCAGTAAAATCCTCCAAGAACAAAAATCAGTTTCCCACATACATTTTCTTTCTTTCTTTCTTTCTTTCTTTCTTTCTTTCTTTTTTTCGTTATTTTTTTTTCTAAAATTCCTCAGTAAAATCCTCCAAGAAAAATCCTCTGCACATACATTTTTTTTTCATTCTTTCGTTCTGATTTTTTGGGGGGAAGAATTTTCCTTGGAATTTTAGAAAAAAGGAAAATCAAAATTTATTTTGTGATTTTCCTTTTTTCTACAATTCTCAGGAAAATTCTCCCAACAAAAAATCAGTTCTGCACATAAACTTTCTTTCTTTCTTTCTTTTTTTCTTTCTTTTTTTCTTTGTGATATTTTCTTTTTTCTAAAATTCCTTAGTAAAATCCTCCAAGAAAAAAATCTGTTCCGCACATACATTTTCTTTCTTTCTTTCTTTCTTTCTTTCTTTCTTTCTTTCTTTCTTTCTTTCTTTCTTTCTTTCTTTCTTTCGTGATATTTCCTTTTTTCTAAAATTCCCCAACACAACTCTCCAAGAAAAAAATGAGTTCCGCACATATTTTTTTTTCTTTCATTCTTTTTTCTTTCTTTCTTTCTTTCAGATTTTTTGGGGGAAGAATTTTCCTGAGAATTTTAGAACAAAGGAAAATCTAAATTTCTTTTGTGATCTTCCTTTTTTTTATTCTCCCCCCCCCAAACAATCAGTTACCCACATAATTTTTTTTCTTTCTACCTTTCTTTCTTTCTTTCCTTCTTTCGTGATATTTCCTTTTTTCTAAAATTCCTTAGTTAAATCCTCCAAGAAAAAAATCTGTTCCGCACATTTTCTTTCTTTCTTTCTTTCTTTCTTTCTTTCTTTCTTTCTTTCTTTCTTTCTTTCTTTCTTTTGTAATATTTTCTTTTTTCTTAAGTTCCTCAGAAAAAACCTCCAAGAAAAATAAATCAGTTCTGCACATACATTTTTTTCTTAGTTTCTTTCTTTCTTTCTTTCTTTCTTTCTTTCTTTCTTTCTTTCTTTCTTTCTTTCTTTTGTGAAATTTCCTTTCTTCTAAAAATTTCTCAGGAAAATCCTGTTCTGCAAATACATTTTTCGTTCTTTCATTTTTTTCATTCTTTCATTCTTTCTTTTGTTCTTACGTTCTTTCTTTGTTTCAATCCTTTCTTCTAAAATTTCTCAGAAAAATCCTCCAAGAAAAATTAATCAGTTCTGCACATTCATAAGAATTAGCAAGCAGACTACACTGCAAAAAATGACTTTCTTACTTAGTATTTTTGTCTTGTTTTCAATAGAAATATCTAAAAATTCTTAAATTAAGATGTTTTTTCTTGATGAGTAAAACGACCTAAGTAAATAAGTCTAGTTTTAAGACAAATAATATACAATTTAAGCAAAATTATCTGCCAATGGGGTGAGAAAAAAAATTGTGAAATAAGATTTCTTTTTTCTTAAACACTTAATTCAAGTAAAATTTTCTCACCCCATTGGCAAATATTTTTGCTTGTTTTAAGCATAAATTCACTTAAATTGTATATTTTTTTGTCTAAAAACTAGTATTATTTTCTTAGGTCATTTTGCTCATCAAGAAAATACATCTTGATTTAAGAATTTTTAGATATTTCTACTGAAAACAAGACAAAAATACTAAGTAAGAAAGTCATTTTGTGCAGTGTAAGTATAAGTCTCCAATTGCTCTCCATTTATTCTCATTCCTGTCTAAGAGAAACAACGAGATCTCATTTGTGATCTCATTTGAGAGTAACTCAAGTCAGGAAATGATCGTCACTGTTAATCAAAGCTTTCATGGCCTTTCGGCTACCCCGTTGGGGACGGGAGTGTGTCCAGTAATTACACCTCTTCCTCTTTCCCCTGCGCCCTGTGACCACTCTAGCCTGAAATGCAGTGTGCAGTCACCGCTTTCACACGCCCAATTTCCCACGCTGCCACATCACTGAGAGCAGCAGACCTAATGGTGCAAACTTCCTCTCGGTGTGTGATCCTTCATTTGACTATTTTGAATAAACTTGCTATCCAGAATTCAAGAAGATTTAACAGTTTTTAACCCAACTATTTAAGTTTAGTTGAATGCATTTAGATATCTCAGGTATGTGCTTCCTCAACCCCCTGTCCTAAAAGCGCAATTTTAAGCTCTTATCAGCGCACTGTATTTGGACTGGGCGGTGCAGTCGCGGGCGACGGGCGCTCTGGTGGACATTACAAACTACGCTGTGGCTTTATAGCCCTGCTGTTTGCCGAGCTATCCAACCCACCCCGACAACAAAAAGTCACCTCCACTCAGAGACCCACATCTAATGAGTGTAGTCTGAACAGCTGCTCGGCACCTTTATCAGGTGAGGCTGTTTGTCGGCCAGCGGGTCACGACGGGGTCACCTGCCTCTTTCTCTCCAAAAAAAAAAAGGGAAAAGGTTTAAACAATACGCTTTGTATAGAAAGTAAAGCACAGGGATTATGGGAAGGAATTATATTTGGTCAGGTGTGGCAAAGGTCTAGAGCTGATAATTCCTTTTTTCACATATTGTTCATGTTTTTTCTTTTTGCTGGGACAGAATGTGCAAACATGTCGTTTGGTGTCGTGCTTATTTTGATCATTTCCGTTTCTTTATTTTTGCAGTGTCCACTGCAGGCTTGGTAAGCATGCGCACCTGATATCTTCTACGCCTGGCAACAGGAGCACGTCCTACCCATTCCCCCTCATCACGCCTGTATCAGTGGCAACTGTAATGGCGCAATGGACGATGAGTTAGTCAATAAACAGAGGACTGAAGTGCGACTGATCTATGCATGTGAAAACACCACAGACAATGTCAGGTCCCTTTGTTCCATCATAAAGTGTGAAGAAGACTTCGGTCCTATGAACTATACAAGGGTGAAACCATTTTAAGCGCAAACATCAGTGGCACAGACAAATCATATCAGTTAACGTCTCTGAAGAACAAATGGATGGAAATGAGATGGTCTAATAAAGCTACAGATGCAAAGGCGCGCCGGAAACTCAATGGACAACCACCTGGATGGATGGCACGATTTCTTTTCTTTGACATTTACTGGAAAATGAGCACAAGTACACGTCCATGTATTTCTGAACGTGCTCGATGAAGACCTCGATACAATGACAATCAAAAGATGTTAACCTACGGTATAAGCAACTGTGAGGTTTTATGTAATGATACAAAGAAGTCTTCCAATGCATAGACAATGTGTACAGCTGTATGTAAATAGAAGCAATTATTATATCATTATTATTTCATCGGTCTGAAGGATGTAAATATTTAATAGTCCACATGGTTTGTTGTTTTATGTGATTCAGTGACAATCTTTATAAGTGTAGGACTATGCAATGTGTCAGAGATCGCAGTTTTATTTCACGATTGTGAAGTGACATTTCAAGTAATGCAGATCTATTTTTGACTTGGTAACTGAGATACTAAACAGGATAAAACACTGGATCTATTGGTCCCTCCCTATCTTTTTAAAATAGATACTGAGTATTGGCATAAGTGTCGTCAGATAGATAAGAATGGCTTTTCAGTGCCAACATTTAGGTGGTAAAATTCCAAATCCTTATCCGTAGAATACTGGATTAACTAGGAGAGATGGGTCGATGGGAGAAACAGATAACCCGTCCGCAAAACCTTTGATAACAGCAGTGAATAATGATGTGCCTTTCTAATCTAAATATTAACCTACAGTCAAGCCTTCATTGTCAGTAGGATATGAAAAAAAAACTCCTGTTGAAATGATGTCATGTGATGTAATCAGGAAGATGTCAGGCTTGTTAGCCGCAAGAACCGACAGCCGGCTGATGTCAAAGTTCTGCGAGAACGATTTAAAAGCAGACTTGCTCTCGCGGTACATTGACGTCATCCGGCTGTCGAATCTTGCGGCGCCGCATGAAGTCGAACAAGCCTATTGTCTCAATCCTATGCCATTTGAAACAGTATTACCTGCTTACAAAACTCTGAGATACCAGGAAACATTGTGAATGTTGGCCTTGTGCTTTTTTGACACTTGAAACCATTTTTTTAAACTTTGTGACTACTGAATTTTGAAATGTCATTTTGATTAACTGAAGATGCACATCTCTTGTCCCATTTGAGAGTTGAATAGTTTTCAAAAGGTCACATCTGTGTTTTATTGTTGTAATGTTGACTATGAACCCACTGCCAGTCAACATTTAGTTACAGTGCTGTTTTGTCCTGGATTTTCTCCGCATTGTATTATTTTTGTATAAAATGAAATCAATCTTTTAAAATCATTATTTATGCCTTACAGAAAAAGTTAATGTTGAAGTAAAGTTTTTTTTCTCAAGATTGAAAATAATGGTGTGTTTGTTTTCTCTGATTTATCCCATGAGTGCTTTCACATCTAAAATTGCTAACCTGGGTCACTTACATTCTCACCCTCAAACCATCCTAGTTTACTTTCTACCAAACACAGTAAGAGATATATTTAATAACATCCTGGTTCTTCTCAACCTTATAATTAGGGCTGGGCCGATACCACTTTTTCTTGTCTGATACCGATATCGATACCACAACCTTTATATCTGTTGATACCGACCCCGATCCAATACCATCTCTATAGCCCTTTTAATCAATTATGCTTCAAATAACACATTTGTTAGCCATAAATGTGTGAAGTAAATCATAACTTAAGTATGATAAACATAATAAAGTACCTCTGGACAGGTCTCATCTATTGCTTATGCTTAGCTACATTTTCTCCCGCGATTTATGTCACGCTTTTATGGTATGTTGCTTAGTAAGTCGCATTTACGACAAGTTGCCATGACAGTTAAGGTCCCTGTTGGTTTCGGATCGGATTGGTCTCCCAGACTTCTACAATATTCCATCCGGCCATTTTCGCCAATATCGGACTAATACCGATACAGAATATCGGATCGGCCCACCCCTACTTATAATGGCATTGGATAGTGCCCCATTTTTTAAATTCCAAATACTGCATACATCTTTCAAACACTTATCCATACAATTCGTAAATATCTTCTGAGGTGAAGTTATGGGTTTTTGTATGCATTTCAACTTTGGATCAACATTAAATGTTATATTGTTTTGAGATTAAAGTGACATTTTAAGTTGAAAAAATTGCAACTTTTCACTTTTTACAGTGGATTTATGAGGGGGCTAAATCGTATAACTTTGTGCAACCACAGTCGTACTTTTTGTATGATTTGCTTTTTCCCCTGTGACTTTGGGGTTGTGGTGGTTTCGACTGCCCTCAACTGATTCACGATTTTTTTCATTTCCTTTAGTGTGTAAGTGTGTATTAGTTCATGTAAACAATATGCAAAAGGTACAAACCCCAAAGATGACGCGAGTTATTGTCTCCAATGTAAATCTCTTTTCTTGGAATACAACAAACACACGGATTGTAGACAACAGTTTACTTCCTGGGATTGGTGATGTAGACAAGATTGACATTATCATAATTCCTCCCGCTTTGACCCACATCCTGTAAGTTAACTCCTGTTAGCTTTGCATAAGACCAAATCTTTCAAACATGGTAAGGATGTTTCCAGCTGACATCAGAGGTATTCAGACCAATCACCACGTACAGATTAGCTGACCAATCAGAGACACTGAGCTTTTCAAATCCATGAGCTTTGTACAAAATCAGAGCGTTTGAGGAGGGCAGGATATCTGGAGCTACAAAAATGTGCAGTATGTGGAAAATAATGTGTTTTTAACCATAAACTACAAGAATGTATTGTATTATACCAGAATAACGTTGTTTTTAAGCAATGAAATAGGTGCGCTTTAAAATAAAAATGTATAGGATTAAGTGTGTGAAAGGTGGTGCATGTGTTGCAGATATGAGTATGAATTCAAGATGGATTTAGATCATATATAGATCATATATTTTTTAGCAGTTTTTAGCAGCTAATTTTATATGTATTAGGTTTCTCTATGTTAATTATTATGTAGAGTTTCCCAGTTCCCAAAGTTTAGCAATGTTACTGTAATTTAACTCTTTTTTTATGACAAGGATTTAAGGAATGTGTTTCATTGCTTTACCAACCTCTCCTTCATCTGACACACACTATTTGTATAAGTTATCTGATTGACTGAAACCTCTTGCAGGAAGTACATTGTGTTTCATTTTGTGTGTGTGAGTTTGTGTTTGGTAATGAGTTTTTGACATTGTTTGACATTAATCATCTAAACATTTGGAACATATGAGCTTCTGTAGTCATCAGACTTTGTCGAAACTTTTTAAAGAATTTAAAGTAGCTTTTTAATTTGATAGGCTACTTTAACTTCAGAGATTTCGATTACTGGAATTTTAAATGGCGGTAGCCCTTTAAATGAAAATTTTATGTGTTGGCTTATTCGTATTCGTACGACTACATGCATTTTTGTATGATTTGCTTTTGCCACTGTGAAGTTGGGGTTAGGGGCAGGGTAAGGGAAAGTGATCACAATGATATCGTTCCTTTATATCTTTATTTGACCAAGCATTAGGTCAAAAAGGGACGAACCCAACCCATTAGGTTTTTTCATATTAACATTTTCTGGGTTACTTTAAATCAATGGCTGGGTTTACTTTTTCGACCCATTGCTTGGTCACAAAAAATGTATACAGCTTTCGAAAAACATTTTTACCTGAACTGTACCTTTTATGTCTGGATTTGCTTCCAGCATAGAATTTTTGTACTCTCCAAAAATGCTGGATAATTAAAATATGTTACAGCGGTGTGAGAGATGATGGGGGTGCATGTCTGGATGAAAACCTCCCTGTAGCTTTTTGTTTTCCTCCTACAGGCCTGAAACAACAATTTTCAAAATTCTCCTTAGAAGCTGAGGATGCGCAACATGTTTTTGATAGACACAAAACTATGTGGTCAATGCCATGTCAGAATAACCACATTGTTTAGGTAGGGTCGAAAAGTGCAACGAAAACACTGCTCCCTGAAGATGAATGTAATTATATGATGACCTCCAATTGTCCTCAATAGATATTATAAGCTATATAAGCCTATTCATTCCACATGGACCTCTTTGAATAATATCAACATTGTTATTGAAAGTTACATATATATACATAAATGTATTAATTTATACATATTGTATGTCTTTATGAACAGGAGTAAGTTTATTTCCCTTTCATTTGTTTTCAAAGACACATGGATATCATGCAGTTAGCCGAAGCTGAGGACAGATGACATCTCTATTGGATATAATTGCTTGAATTATTATCAATTGGTTGATATTTAATAATAATCAATGTTTATTATATGAATTTATATTAGGGTATAAGAGCAGGCATAATATCATATTTTAAGATCTGTCAGCGAATCGGATCAGTTATTGCATGATAACCAGTGACTTACACATCACAGCTGTGGCCATGTTACACTTATTGTGATGTGACTTTAACACTTTGTTCTGGGTTTTTTGTCTTCATTTGAATGTGCCTTAAAGACACTCATACAGTTATGAAAGAAAGCGCCCTGCTGGGTATACACTTGTAACCCAATGATGTCGCCCTGTTTGGTTATCAATGAGGCCTTTGATTTTGCTCCCAGGGTGCCACTAAAGATCTTACTGCATGGTCTCTTTTACTGCGCTCCACTGAAAAGAGAGAGAGGGAGGGAAAGAGAGAGAGAAAAGGAGAGATGGAAGAGAGAGAGAGAGAGAGAGAGAGAGAGAGAGAGAGAGAGAGAGAGAGAGAGAGAGAGAGCAATGCTAATTAGCATTCTTTGGAGGTGCTGTGTTAACAATGTAGCCAACAACAATGATTACGACCATTGTTGTAGTTCAATTCAAAGAAAACTCAGACAGGGCTGTAAATGTTGGCCTGTAATTCTTGTTTTTTAACAAACCTAATTGTAAACACACAATAAGGTGTTAATATTGGGTAAATGACTTGAGAATAAGGATGTTTAGGTCATTTATTTTGTGGCAGGGAAACAAACGCTGATGGTTCGTATTTCATCAGATTTTGATGTAAGTGTGCATTTTTTAAAACAAAAATAGAAACAAAAATAGTTCATGAATTTCTGCTTTCCTAAAGAGTACACTCAATAAAATGCTTGGTTATTTTCAACCCACCAAGGGACCAACCTAAACGTAGGGTTATAATTTAACCTATGCAGGGTTGTGTTTCAATTCAATTCAGTTCAATTGAAATTGATTTGTATGGTGCCTTTACATTTCAAAGCTGCTTTACAAAAATTTATATTATGTGATGGGTGGTAATCAAGTGTGTTAGTTATATATGCAATATTTGATATATGCAATATTTGATATTCTATGAAAATCCAGTGCAACCCAAAATGCTGGGCCAAATTTATTTTATCCAAGGGTTGGGTTTGTCCAAGCTCATCGGTGCAGGATTGAAAAGAAACCGGCATTTATTTAAACTGGAAAACTATTGCAAAACTTATGAATACTTAAGTGATCCTGGACCACAAATAGGGGTCATAGGGTCAATTTAAGATTTATATTTCAAAGGAAATCTAAACAAATAAACTTTACATTGATGTATGGTTTGTTAGGAAAATATTTGGCAGAGATGTTACAAATAGTGCAAAAAATCTAAAAAGTTGCCTTTAAAGTTGTCCAAATGAAGTCCTTAGCAACACATATTATAATGATAAATACATTTTTTATATATTTACGGTATTTACTAAATATTAACTTAATATTCTAATGATTTTTGGAATTAAATAATCTTTAACTTTACCCCATACAATGTATTTTTGGTTATTAAATATACCTGTGCAACTTAGACTTATAAATGTAGACCAGTTTACTATAAAAAAATCAAACAAAAACAAAGTATTTTATGAAATAGATGGTCTGTGAAGTTCATGCTAAAGTCCCAAATTATGGAATTTTTATAATTTCGATGACTAATTTCATTAACTGATTTCAATTTTTGACATGACCTTACTCAGTCAATATTAAAGATATCAAGTTTATATTTGTACAGAATGTTCTTTACATTGTGTGTAAGATTATACTATGTGCTGTTGAATGCTTTATTCTAATTGGCTGAGAAATGTTCCACAGGTGTTGATTATTTTTTCTGTAAAACACACACCTGACCTGTCAAATGTCTTAAAATAACCAAATGACTCCGGTCCTCTGAATTATTTGAAAATAATGCACAATCCGCTTTGGGCCGTGCCGCATTACCACCTTGGGTGTGCATCATTTTGGAATAATTCAACGGCCCGTTGTCAATTATTCCTTATAATAATTTTATGTGTAAATCACAAAATGACTTTTGTTTTTACAGGCAGAGTCACATTTCTGTATGTAAGCTTTATTTGCTACTGACATTATTTGATAGTTTGTTGTAAGATATTTGTAAGATGCAACAGACGCGTTAAGGAATGACTGGACCTTTACTTCCATACACGAGGCAGAGGTCAACACGAGAGCAAGGTGGACACACAGAGAACAGAGAGAAGAGACAAAGAGACAGAAAATGGAAGTTACAAACTGAATGTAGCCGTGTGTTTAGTGGTCAGAAGAGAATGGGCACTACATCAACTCCAGCTGGGTCCCAAAGGGTTTTAATAGGCAAAAGATCCCAGCGGGGGTCAGAGGTCAGGAGGCCAAACTCTACCAGGCCTAATTGGTAACAATGTTTCAAACAGAGATCAAAATTAGCCTTTGAAGTTTAACAGTTTATTTTATTTTGATGTTAACATTTAAAGAAATTGATTTTCTTTGTTTAAATCTAAACATTTCCAGGGGTAATTTAACCCAACAGCTGGGTTTGTCCCGTTTTGACCCATCACTGGGTTGAAAATAACTCGATCAACACCTTGAGTTACCAATGACTTAGTAAAAGTGAATTCACGTAGTCCATAAATTTTGGAGACAATATCCAAACCACACCATTAGCCGAACAAGCCATAAACAGCTTAATTGCTTGACAGACTGACAGCAGCTGGTTGGCTGGAAATCAGGGGGCAGCAAGGAGGAATAAAAATGTCATTATTAATCAATCATTGTTCCTCATCTATCAGCACATGTTCTGCAGGTACTCCGATCATTATCACAAATGAGAAATGCTGTACTGTACACAAACAGACATTTTCATGACCCCGTGATCTCTGTAAAGGAATTTATCAATTCTGCTTTCGTGATCCTTCAGTAGTTCATTGATCTACACGGACCCACAGAGTGGAGGGCAGAATGTGAATAGATCCATTCGGGCTTTGTGGCTTTTTTTCACTAATCGTACTGTAAAAGGGAATCCTGACAGATAGCAGTCTCGGGGATGACGCTGTCGTGGAGGCTGGTGAGCTGTGTGGTGATTTATGGTGATTGGTGAGATGCTCAGAGTCAGATGTGGGTTAATGTTCAGCCGACTCTCAGAGCCACTGCTGAAACCGGTCTGTATTCACATCAGTTGGCCTCAAGCTAAACCCATCGCTCTCAGTGGGGAAACAGCGTCCCTCATGGCTCCTGAATGGATCCTAATGGTTATGTAAGGTGGCCATTCAGAGATCTGAATAGGCTTGGGTAGGAAAGAAATATCAATCTTGTCCAGTATAATAACACCCAAACTCATGACGCCACCCCTTTTCATGGAAATCTTTTTAAATATTCTCAATAAAACTCCAGTCTTTAATTATTTTATTATTTTAGTTGTGGCTTCTAGATTGTGTAATGATCTTTACCTCTCTGTGTGTTTTTTGACTACAGGTCAGTTGTTTCTTTAGTTTAATAAGTTGTGCATTGTGTTAGCAGCACAAAAGGTAAAGGGAATTGTCATACTGATAAAATGTATATCTTTAATGCATTATAAAATCCTTTTGGTCAAAAGTGCCTAATGCATAAATGTTAATGAACATGAATGTAATTTAAATAACATCTTAAGGCCTACGTGTACTCACAGGGATGTGGTATGTAATTTAGCATGCATTTATACATTTATTAATTTTATGTTCTTTTTAATTATATAAATTATATGTCTTCTATTTTGTATTGCTTATGAATTTAATTAATTGTGTTTATATCTTTGTACAACATTTTTGCATGCTTTAACCTAGGGGTCTCCAAACTTTTTGTGAGCAAGGGCTACCTCAATGGATAAACAATTTAGAGGGCTGCTTTTTTGATGTGGTCTACTCAAAACTTTTATTGTTTTACTTATTGATTTTACTTATTGATATGTTTTATTATTGTTTAAAATGTTAACATACATAAAAGAAGCCAAGCTAATATAAAAAACCTAATATAAAAAATATGTGCTTTGGTGGGCAACACAGGGACTCCTTGCAGGCAACCTGGTGCCCGCGGGTACCATGTTGGATACCACTGTTTTAACAGTTTTTAAAGTGTTCTATAAATGAATTATTGGTTGCTTGATTTGATTTTATATTGCACTTATGAACGTCATTGCTTTAAAACATTTTAATGGCCAGTTGTATTTCCTCCCAAAAAACTGTGGTTCTCAAACTAGGGATGGTTCCAGGAGGAATCATAAATTCTGTGTAATCAAACTTAAGAAAAATATGACTACCAGACAGCAGAATTAGATTGTATAATTTATAATGTCTTTGTTTAAGTTATTATTCTAAGTTTGAGATTGTTTTACCTCAAGAAGTTTTTTTTTTGAGGACCACTAGAGATGGACCCTATACAAGGGGGGTCCATGTTAAAAAGTTTAAGAACCACTGGACTACACTGTAGTTTCAACCCAATGTAGTTTGCAACTTAATGCAATTTAATAAAAAGTGAACAGTCAATGGCAGGTTTTTAAAAACTTGTACGTTTTTAAAAGTTTGCATTTTTAGGAGCCCAAAACAAACAGCCTGAAGGTTCTTGAATAAGGGGATGGTGCAAACACCTGTCGTTTAACAGTTGATGTGAACAGATTTATGTTTTTATTTAGTAGTTAATTTAACAAGAAATAAACCCCAAAATCCTATTCAAATGTGCAAGACTGTGGTGAGCAGCAGCTTCCAGAACTTTATGCCCAGAAAGGTTAACTCCCCCAGAAAATCATTACAATGGCGCCATCTCCTGTTGAGTTTGCGGAAGCTTTAATGAGTGCAGACAGTGGTAAACACAAAATCAACAAAAACTGTATTTTAATAGAAAACCTTTAAAAAAAAATGAAATATATAACGTCATCATTGATAAATAAGGGGAAAATGTTAATTTTTTCATATAACTAGTGTAATGTGCGGTCGTTTGTCCCTTTCTTGTTTTGTTTTTAGTTTAAATTGTGACACACAATGACGTCATCGTCGACGTAACGCATCTGACGCGCGTGACCCGGAAGTGGCGCGTATCTGTTCTTTATGATGACGTCACGAGACTGAGCTGTTTAAGATGGCGCTGCAGCCCGGATCGGGGGGAGGTGGCAGGTACAGAATATTTCAATTAAACGCTTTGTCATCTGTTTTCATTCGCGTGTGTTCGGCCGCTGAAGCGAATATACGTTCATTCACGAGCCCGTTGGAAAATGTTGCCGTTTATCGCGCACAATTGAACTTTATCACGCAGTGTCAATGGCTGATGCTGGTCAGCTGGTGATGGTGATGTGACGTTCGTAACACTGATCTCACCTACGGAGATGATGTTAGACTTTACATCGATAATCGGACACCTTCATTTTAGCTTCTGCCTTTTTGAGCGTCTGTCTTCTTACGTGTGGATATATTACGACATGGATGCTGACAATATTACCAAGATTAGCCGTTCGACTTGACACATAGAGATTTATTTCATTTTCTTGTTGACTATTTCAATTGACAACATTTTAGGTGTCATATCTATGTTCAGATGTCTAATCAATTCAATTGAATTTCCTAAAAATCAGTTAAAACGTCTATTTGATGCCCTAAATTGCTGTCAGTGTTGGCATGAACAGCCATTGTCTGTGAATCATCTAACTTGACCCAGCATTTTTCAGTTTATTTACATTCATATATTGTGTGTCCAGATCTTAAGCAATATCAAAGAGTTGATTATTGTTTTCTAGCTAAGTAAATATTTCGGATCCTGTTTTTCGGCTTATTTCAAGGTTGCAGGGTCCAGAGTCACCTTAAGATCACCCTAATGGGTGTTTGTATTTAAGCAACGGATGAGGGTCAAGTGGGCTGAAAATAGTTGTATACTATTTTATAATTGGTGTACATCATTTACAGTCATACAAGGTTTTGGTGATGCACATATTATGCATTATTCTGATCCAAGAAAATACTGTATGTATCCTGCTTTGTATTTTCTGCCTTCATGTTAACTGGATCAGCACAGTATCACAATCATAGATGTCACAAAGATTAAATATCTTAATATTGGGACAGAAAGGCATTTTGAGCAAGCTATAGTTTTCGTAAAGTAGGCTTCATATTCTTCAGAAAGGATTAAAAGTCTATTTTCATGTTTTATTTATCTGAAAGTCTCTGCTTAACCGCTTAAATTATACATGGCTGGTTTCAAACAGCACATCACCAGGCAGGTAAAGCTGATACCTGCCGTGAAACCAAATAACCACATGGTTCTTACATAGAGTCACTCAATTTGGTAATTTAACAATGGGTTTATTAACCCTTACTGAGTATTAAAGCAACATGTACATATGTGTAAATATCCTTGTTGTGGTTTTGTGCACTTCTTTAGATTATGATGAATTAGGCATTGCTATAAGAAGCAAAAAAGCAAAAACCAAACAAGTAAATTATGTTTAGAATAAAATTAAAATGTAAAATTTATTTAGATCTGATAGGACTTAGCACTTATAGCAGAAACGGCTACAAAAATGGGCATCTTCATATGGTTGAGGGTCTGTTGTTTACACAACATTTTTAACCAAAACCGAGAATGTTTTTTTATGTTGTTTGGCTGTTTGTTTTGGGATCCTAAAAATGCAAACTTTAAAGACGTCCAACTTTTTAAAAACGACGCTTTATTGTCTCAGTGTAAATTATGAAAACGCAAGTCTGTGATAATGGTGATGTCATGCGCATCTGTTCGTACACTGTATTTTTATAAAGTTTTTCCCTCCTTTGTTAGAAAATATCTGTGTCAACACGAACTGACAAACACACAAAAACCCAGTATGAAGCGCGGTCAATAGCATGCCAAACCAACAAATAGCGATATATCCCTAACCGTAAAAGCCATGTTGGCCAATCAGAAGCCATGCAGAGTTCCCCTTAACACATCACAGGTAAAAAAAAACTTCAGCTTCACTGCAAACGTAGTCTAAAAAACTTTCAATTTTGTAAATGAAGTAATGTAAATGAAAACAGACTTTATTTCAGCCTAAAAGTGCTTGGAAACTTTTTAGATTACATCGCCCTGTAAACTGGCAACAAACATACTGTTATGAGCCTTAGGGGCTGTTTACACTTGGTTTTAAGATGTGTTTTCATCGATCGGATCACAAGTGGACGAGAGAGACACATTACGTTTACACCTGGTATTTAAATCCGTCTCTTTTGTCCACTTTCGACCGCTTCAGTCCTGAATACTGTGAGGGGGTGGTCTGTGAGACGGTGGGCGAGTCTCTCTGCTGTCATTCAAACGCGAGCGGGAGTAATTATGAGTTTATATGGACGCAAACGTATATTATGTCGGAGTCCGCTGCTTGTTTAATAAGTATACATGCTGCACAGTGTTTTGTACGTTTATATGTTGGAGTTTTCTCTGAATTTTCAGCGCAATTGATGAAATAGGATTGCGCAACTTTCACACTTTCAAAACGAAACTACGGAGAACACCCGCAGTAGTTTTATCAATGAAAGGCTAAAAATAGCGCTGTTCACCGTATGTTCACGCCAGAAGTCAAAAAAGACGTAAAATTTGTGTTTAATACCTCATATTAGATAAATGGGCGGAGAGAAGGCGGTCGCGTGTGGCTGTTCGAACACATTCAACCACGTTTGCGTTCCACAACTCCAAAGCGATCCGATCGAAAGTGGTTTCGACTACCTCTGCATGTGGTTGAGAGTGGTCGCAAAGTGGACGCGTTCAAAACGTTTTGAACACCGTTTACACCTGGCATTAACATCGTCCACTTGTGATCCGATCGACGAAAACGCATGTTAATGCCAAGTGTAAACAGTCTCTAAGTAATTACTCCCGCTCGCGTTTGAATGACAGCAGAGAGACTCGCCCACCGTCTCACAGACCACCCCCTCACAGTATTCAGGACAGATGCGGTCGAAAGTGGACAAAAGAGACGGATTTAAATACCAGGTGTAAACGTAATGTGTCTCTCTCGTCCACTTGTGATCCGATCGATGAAAACACATCTTAAAACCAAGTGTAAACAGCCCCTTAGAGACAAGCATGGTCAAATTAATAACTAGTTGAGACGTCTTTACTGTCATTTACAATGTTTATATTTGATATCTGATTATATTTATATTTTATTTTGCCTTAGCTCATTTGAAACTCATAAAACATTTAGCAAATACATAAGGAAAGTCTGTGATAATGGTGATGTCAAAGTACTTTGCATTTGGACAGATGTGAGAGCGCATGCATGTTCAAGGAATGCTGCAGATACTGCGTTCATTAACACATCTCCAACAAAGTTTACTAAATTTGGCTCTTTAAAGTCCAGGGTAGTAATAGACCTTCCTCATTGTACATCTAAACAAAACTATTAGATGCATAACATCACCATCTACTGGCCTAGCATGCATAATACTATGAGAAGTTTTCGCGAATTTATTAAAATTTGATTTCTTTTTGACAGCGTTGTGGTTTGTACTTGAAATTTTTCAGAATTTCAAAGAAAAACGTATCCATTTTTGTTTTACTTTGTTATCATAAACATAGCCTGAATCTATGAAATGTAATGAAGGGCAAAGGGAGTTTATTGGAACAGGTGTAACTGCTGCATCAGTTGAAAAAAAACAGTAGACGCAGTGACATTTTAGAAAAGCAATCTGTTATTCTGTTTGACGCTTGCTAAATAAATCAAACTGCCCACCCTCATAGACCTAACACAAAGGTGTTTAAAGGGGACAGAGAATGAAAAATCATTTTTACCTTGTCTTTGTTGAATAATGGTAGTCTATACCCGCATTCACGAACATACAAAAAGTGCTAGACATGCTAAACATCTCAGTCTCTTAGAAATTCCTCTTTTAGAAATGTCAGCCAGAAAACGGCCCAATCTGAAAAACTGATGCTTATGACATCACAGGCATCTCACTGCCCCTCCACTTTAAAATAATTGGCTACATTTTTTTGAGTTGCAGCAAAGTCAGCCAATCAGTAATGAGATTGCAAGTTAAGCCAGTAGGGGGAGCCAAATAGATGCAAAACCACTTGTTTAAAATCCCCCACCCTAATAGAGCTATCTGAGAGAGGTTTTTAGGAAGCTTCTAAGGCATTACAGACCCCCCCAAAAAAATTTGTCTACATGTCACATGACAGAACAAGGATAAATATCTCGTTCAATCATTCTATGTCACCTTTAAAGCATTTTACCAGTCACAAATACTTTTGTATTTTGCTCTTTTAGCTTGTTTCTATTTCAAAAAGTGGGGTTTGGTCAAAAAAAGGTATTGAAACTATTGAGTTAAAATATATAATACTTTACTGTTTTCTGATCAATCACTTCATTTCTTAATTTGAAAAATGTAAAAGTTTGCAATTCAAACAACTGTATAAGTTAAGTATTCCAGTATACACTCTTAGAACGAATGTGTTAAAAACAACAAACTAAATGCGTTTCCCAGAATCCACCCATCTCTGTTATTATTATTTAAACAACACATTTTGTGTTACTTTAAACACAACTTTTTATATTATTTTAACACAAAATGACACATCCTTTTTAAGAGTGTCACTAAAGGTCATAAGGCCTGGCTGCACAACCATTTTAGCCATAACTACGTTCATAATATAACATGGTTTTGAGGGCCTTACTGCCATCCATCCATTCTCCAAACACAGCATCCTGGGCCACATGCAGGTAACACCCTGCATAGATGGTTCCTTGAAATGTATTTAGATTTTCATTTTCTAAAAAAAATTAAACACCATTATAATACTGTAGATAGATAGACAGTGATTTGCTCTGTCTTATAATATTTCCTATAATAATGTACCTGAACAAATGGCACGTCGGGGTCACATGTCATCGTGTTTAGTTTTTGAGCAGGCAAAATTAGAGATCAAATCTTCATTATGATCAACGCTGTGCTAATATGAGTTTTAATTGTTATGATGAGATTGAATATTTTGGTGAAAGTCTAGTAGCACCTCTTCAAATTGGTTGGGTGCTGGCAGACTAATGTACAAGCAATCATGTCTAATAAATTGATAAATATTTCATAATAGTTAAAATACTTTACAGCACATAAAGTATGATTTTTATTTGGTCTCATTAAGACATTAAATGTGTTGTTTCATACTAACAGTTGGGCGGCCTTTAAAATGTTAGTTGTGGTGGATATAACTGTGTGGAAATGGATTCATGTTGACAGTAACAGTTTAAGATGGTGGATATATGCGATCTCTCTGCCCTGATGGCACAACAGATTTCTCTTTGAATGTTAATCTGATTAAATCCAGTGTTTTTCCCCTTTGTTGGATCACAGCTCCTGTAAGAGCTCAGTGAAGCTGTAGGCCTGCGGGTGAACAGATGCGTCACAGACAAATAGATTTGCTCTTTGCCAGAGACCGATTCCCAAATAAAACTAGACTAACTCTAAATAAAACCATCTTATGTGTCTCTATATTTAAAACATTATGTACCTTGTTATATATTGTTTACAGTGGGAAATATAAAAATATGTATAGCTTAAAGGAAAAAGAAAATTCTGTCATCATTTACTCACCTAGGGACGAGCACGTACGATGGCCTTACGTAAACACATCATCAGAGTGATTGACAACTGGGATGACCAATAGGCTTGATGATCCACCCAGAAAAAGAAAATCTTCCGCTATACCTTTAATATAGTAATCACAGCTAGATTTTATGTTTAATAAATGCGAGTTGTACTTGCCGTTGCAGTAATATGGTATTGTAAGTGCTTACTAGGGCATTCCTATACGGTCACAGGGCTGTTTTAGTGGTCTGTGTGGTTGCATTGGTAAACTGACAAAAGGCAGAACACCTAAAAACGTAGTGATGTTCTGGTTCCTAAATGTGACATAGGCCCCCTTCTGTAGCACAAATGCATAACATACAGGGCCATCCACACTCTGCATGTGGCTGTTATGTGCTATTATATTATGCCTTTATTTCCTACATTTTTTTTTTTTCCTTTTCATTTATTTTTTGTTTATGTTTTCTAGTGGTAACTCGTCTTGGAATGATTTTTGGTTTGTGCCATGACAAAATAACCCAAAAATAACTTGAGGCGTAAAATGTCAATAGATTTTTCTGTAAGATTGATTGCTTGTGGTTAAATGTACAGTTTTTGTCCATGAATGTAGAAACAACAGTGCAGACGCAGTATTATGTTGACATAAACATGAGCTTTAGGGGTTTGGTTTGTCCGCTCGCTAAGTAACTACAATGAATATTCTTGTTTGTTCTTTTTCAGTTTTATGTACCCTGTTGGAGGGGGCATTGGACCACCACAAGGTACGAGGCTGACATTTAGTATGCATTTTGCCACTTTCTCATTATACATTCACTGTTTCTTTAATTGTTTTTCCAATATAACATCCTAGTGTAATTTCTGAGAATAAACTCCGCTACGGTTTATGATGATGATGATGATGATGATGATAATGTTACAGCAATTGTTAGTTGTTTCATCTTGTTCTTGAATTGCAGGAATGATGCCCATGCAACAGCAACAACAGCAGCAGCAGGGATTCCCTCTTGTTCAGGTCATGCAGCCCAACATGCAAGGCATGATGGGAATGAACTTCGGAGCACAGATGCCTGGTGCCATGCCTATACAGGTCATCTTCTTTTATTATTGTGAAATGCTAAACATTTAATATTAAAAATGAGTAGGTATCCAATCCTCTGATTGTTTTATTAATTTTAATTTTTATTGTTTTGTTTTTTTGTTTTTTTGACGACAATTATACATTTTCTTTTGCATAATGCAGTGCAGTATTACCATATTAGATTTAGAGGACAACATCAACATTTAATGGCTACCACTTTTTGCAATTATTCCTAAACAATTGCCAATCGATCTCTGCAGTCTTGCAATAGCTTTTTAAATGGACATTTTTATCATTGGATGTTTTATTATTACACTTCCTTATAAGAACAAAAAGGTTTCTTTGAATTTAATCAAATTAGTTTGCTGGAAAAACTAGATTTGCCCTAAATGTCTGTTTTTTTATCAGTGGAAATGGATCACTAAAGGCTCTAATGTTTTATTGAATGTGTTTCTAGGGTGGGATGGCTATGGGCATGCAGACCCCTGGGATGCAGTTCATGGGTCAACCTCAGTTCATGGGTATGAGAGCTCCAGGACCTCAGTTCCAAGCAGATCTGCAAAAACAAATGGCAGAGGAACATCAGTAAGGCTTTGCGTATTCACAATGTGTAAAAATAGCAAGTGCAGACGAGCTGGCATCTGATCAGTGTGTTTCTGTAGAAAACGTCTGGAGCAGCAGCAGAAGATGCTGGAGGAGGACAGGAAGAGGAGACAGTTCGAGGAGCAGAAACAGAAATTACGTCTGCTGAGCAGCGTCAAACCAAAAGTGAGTGAGCCTGCAGTTCACGTGAAATTAAAACGATCCCTTTGTAGGTTTTTTTATGCATTTTTTTCATTTGTCAGTGTATGTTAATTTATTTTAAGTAAAATGTTTGTCTTTGTGAAGATTTGTCAAGATGTAAAACTTGCTGCGTGTCTTACACAACAAATTTCAGATGGTTGCTGATGTAACTTAAAGGTGCATTGTGCTTCTTTAAGAGGATCTATTGATAGAAATGCAATATAATATACATAACTATGTTTTTGGTGGTGTATAAAGATGTTAGATGATGAACCGTTATGTTTTTATTACCTTAGAATGAGCTGTTTTTATCTACATACACCAAGGGTCTCCTTACATCATGAAAGTTGCCATTTGCACAACCCTAAACAGACAAACTGCTTCAAAAAGCGAGTTTCGTGTTCAAAATAGCTTCCTATAATCTTAAATAATGCACTATTTGAGGGGACAGCCATTTTGAAGTGGTGTCCAAAACTATAGTGGACATTATCGAGTGCGCTTATTCAGGGTGTACTCGCACTATCCAAACCAAACCCCGCTCGGGCACGTTTGACACCCAAAGCCTGGTTCGTTTGACTAGTGTGATTGCTCTGTACCGCGCAGAGTTAATCGCGCCCGGGCGTGGATTGGTTAAACTAGCCCCGGCTGGGTTGCAGAGGTGGGCTGTAGCCCGGTTCACTTAGGCTCAGGCGCGGAAGGCTATGGTGTGAGCACAATCGAGCCTGAACGTGATTCAAGAGGTAAAGACGTCAATTGCGCAACCACTCACCTTCATCTGCCTATGTAAAAACCTTTTGATACGCGCAGCAGGGTTACGTGAATGTCCGAGCTTCAACTAAGCAATATGATGTCATGTGAGAAGGCTCTCTGTAATCGCGCACTTAGATTACAGACATCATTTCAATGGGTTCCAGTGTTAAGAGAGCGCTTAACTTCCTGCTTATATCAAAACAATCCCATCTTAATGACGAAACCGCCCCCGGGCTCGGATCGGTAAAAGTACAGTGTGAGTGCGTGCATCTGTGGGAGTAGGGAGGGGTGACAATCCTGCTGGGTCATGGTTTGGATAATGTTAGTGTGCCCTCAATCCCATATTCACTAGGGCTGGGGATTAATTGTTTTTTTTACGTGGTCGATTCAGAATCGATTCTCAAAGAACAGAATCTATTTTTTTCCCATATTTTTTCTGCAAACATTGAACGTAAGATTAACGTTAATCAAATTACTAGTCTTCTTCACTAGATGTCACACTCTTTTTTTGCCTTGCGCGATGTTACCAAGGAACCTGTCATTCTTTCATTCAGTTCTTAAAATGGTGGTTTTAGGTGCTTCATCGACGTTGATGCCACCTTCACATAAAAAGTAAGCGGTATGGAAGCATTTTAGATTTTGCAAATAAGACGATAACGATAGTGTTGTGGCTTTTAATATCTTTTAATTAATTTCCCACTTGTAAACTTCTGTTCACTGTTCTTTTTATTAATATAGTATTTGTATTAAATCTATTTTCATTGAGTTGAATCGAGAATCGAGTATAAAATCCGACCCGAGAACCCGAATCGAAAATTGAATCGAGAATCGAATCGATTTGATAGCTTGTGAATCGAAATTGAATCGATCTGGAACATCTGAATCGATACCCAGCCCTAATATTCACCACAATTACAATGGTGTGTCACAGTGGATTCGAACCCGGGTCTCTCACACCAAAGGGGAGTGTCTTATCCCCTGCGCCATCACTACCTGAATTCACTTTTTTATTTTTATTAACTCATTCAAGTGGAGTATATAAGTGAACTAATGTGGGGAATAGTGAATGAGTGAGTAGGGGGCTATTTCGTACTTCACCTCTTACTTCACTACTCGTACCTTGTACTAACTAGCATGCAAAGAAGCTAGCTAAAGTCAGCGAATAAAACACAATGAACAAGTAACAATAATGTTGTTTTACTGAATAAGTAAGTAATTATAATTTCTTAGATGATGTTTGTAAAGAAACCTCAGTGCTTGACTGACTCCGCAGTCACAGACGACGGCATCTTTGTCCTGTGTCGGCCACCGTAGCTTCTCTGTGCGCTTTGAAAAAAAAGGGCTAAGCCATTGGTTGTAGTTCGCAACCTGACAGCTAGATGCCACTAAAATATCCACATAATTAAAAATGCCATTTTCATGATCAAATAAATTGCAGGTGGATAAAATTCAGTCCCACTTTATATTTATGGCAGCCCAAAATTAAAATGACCCTGTTTAATGTCCTTGGTCTTATTTTGGATGAATGAACAGTGTACTTTATTTTAAATACGCATAAAAAATGTTAAAGCATACTTAACTGTGCAAAAACTCTACTATTTTTGGACAGACCGGGGAGAAAAGTCGTGATGATGCCCTAGAGGCCATCAAAGGAAACCTGGATGGCTTTAGCAGAGACGCCAAGATGCATCCAACACCATCATCACAGTCTAAGAAACCAGGTACATTCAGTGACACGTGAAACTTTCCAATTGCATTCTTACTGTATGCTTTCCAGCATCAAGACATGCTCATGACATCATGGATCTCATCAGTGGTCCAGTTAGCTTTTTGACAAGGCCAATGTGATTGAGCTCCGTATGCACGACGTCACACACAGAGCAGCTGTTTTTTCTCATTCGGCCACCAGGAGGCTCTCCAGATGTTTTTTAGGAGTGTTGCCATTTTCTCCTCATTATAATCCACCTTCACACCCATACAGTTTCACAGGTGTTAGCTTCACATTAATATCACCTACTGCATTTCTATATGACAGCTTTTCATTTGTCTTTAATTTCTGTTTTTCCTGAAAGGTTGCATTTATTTTTGTAAAAATCAACACGGAAGCAAATAAAGTTCGGTTCCCTTTTGTTGTCCTCTGTAAATAAGTTGTTTCTCATTTCCATCTGTGTGGTCATAACTCGTGATCCATGTTGTTGTGTGTTTCACTTTCTTCTTTGGTTTTTGCAGACTCATCGCCATCTCATTCCTCTCTCACCTCTCACTCCCATTCCCCCGCTTTTCCCGAGGACGACGATGAGTTTAGTGACTTTATGCAGGGCCCTGCCGATTCATCCTCTTCCTCCTCATTCCCCTCTTCCTCCCTCCCTCCATCTTCACCTTCACTGAGAGCCCAGCCGTTAGAGACGGGGTCCGTCCCACACCCCTCCTCTTCTCCCGTCCCCCCCTCACTCCCTCCATCTCTCCAAGTCCCTCATGCCATCCAACACTCTTCTGTCATCTCCAGCTCCCAAACTGCATTCCAAGGTAACTCCTCTATCGCTCACTTTTTCTATCATACCATCACTTGTTAGTAGCTGTAACCAGAGGTAGTCTTTTGGCTGGTTAGTTTTGAGTTAGTCCCTAATGATGGAAGCTGTAACAACGTCATAATGTGGACCAAAAAAGCCATTTATTTTTTTAGATTTACATTTTGGCAGACACTTTACTCCAAAGTGACTTATGGGTGATTCTCATGAAATCCAGATTTAGAAAGTGTACAGCATCAGAATTTTTAAAAAGCCCTTTAAGACACTTTTTTGCACATATAAGATTTATTCTTATGAACTTACTATAACCATTATTTTTAGAGGATTAAAAAATATTTCCTATAGAATTATTTAGATTTTTTAGATGTATCATTATCAAAAATTATCATTACTGCAACATGAAATTACATTAAATATATGCATGTACAAACTCATGTTTCGGTAATGAGAACTAAAAAGTTGTCTAGGTACTATGACAAACAAAATTTTTACTTTTATCTGGAGAGAAAAAAATAAGAACTGCTTACCTGGTAGCCATCTTGAGTGTCCCAGTCAATTATGTCCCTTCCAACATTTTTTTTGAACATGTTAGTTCCTTAAGGGCTTATACAATGATTGAAAATTGTTGCAGAGGATGAGAAAATTGGTCTTGGACACATTTATATTCCTTATTATTGTCTCTACATTTACAAATGATCACCAAACACCACATGTTTCTTTACTGTTAATGTTTAAAGTATAACATCCACTGAAGCTTTTCATTTTTTAGATTTTTTAATTATAAATATTTCCATGTCAAAGAACCCAAATCCAGTCATGGACACGTTGCGGTAATGAACATTTTCCCCTTAAATGTGGAAAAAACATAAAAATTGGTTTGATGTCATTTGAAATCATGTGCAAAATAGTACATGAAGAGATGTTTATAACTGTATGCTGCTTATTTTGATAGCATTTACTTTTATTATCAAAATGTTTCATGACGCCTCGCAAGTCTAATTTCGCGAGAATCACCCATGTATGTGAGTTCGAACCCATGACCTATGATAACACAGTGCTCTACCACTGAGCTACACAGGAACGCAGAAGCCACATCATGTAAAGCACATGCATGTTGTTGTATTATAATAGATTATACTGTAGATTAAATCCCACATTTACTTTTATAAACTCTTTGCGTACACACTACAGTCTCCAATTTATAACAGATGAATCATTGTCTAATTATTGGGATTTCGGTATTGAGATTAAGGTTATGATTGTGATGTTTTGCACCTCGGAAGTAGTTGTGTGTGACATCAGAGTTTCCCAGACAGGGCTTATCCTACTCTCAGACTAAAATGGATGTTTTAGCTGCCTTAATTTAAAAACATCTTGCACTGACATCATTATGTCCTGACTTTTACCTATCCACAAAAAGTGAAGTATACTCAGGCCTTAAAAGTTTATGACATGTGCTCATGAACCGAAGTTTGCAGCATCCAGGTCACATACCTCTGGGCCTGCATGCACCAGCCGAGCAACTGCCGTTGAGTAAAATGAAAATGCTAATGAATGGTTCTCTCCGGATCTATTATACCCCCCGACCCTTATCCAGAATCGAACGCTAACCCCCTAGCTTTCCATATTTTTGACGTAGAGTCTATAGAGAGTTCTGACTCAGCTATGATGGTCACCATCTGTGAAAATGCGATGCTGTGATTCTGACTCAGCCGTCACCCTCCACCTCCCTTCGGTTTTGTGAGGTTGCAGATGGCGTCCCATATGCTGTTATGAGTTATCCAGGAGTTAATGAATAAAGCCTGAAGAAACATCACGATTTAAACTAGTGCCCACAGGCTTTGCCAATTGTGTGATGGCCCGATAAAAAGCTCAGAGTTTGACAGGCATGGGCATGTGCGATGGCGCCTGTGTTCGAAGGAATGTTTTGAATTCGATACAGGTTACGGTCTATTGACAACATTTGTGGCATGATGTCAATTAGCACAAAAAACAGTTTCGACTCGTTTCATGCTCCAGAATGTTGCTTTAGGAATGAGAATAATAAACCAGCAGTCTCTATGTTGTCATAGTAAGTTGGTCCTCTTAGATGTTTCACCTTAAAGGGGACATATCATAAAAATCAGATTTTTTCATGTTGAAGTGCTATAATTGGATCCCCAGTGCTTCTATAACCTAGAAAATGTGAAAAAGATCAACCCAGTTACTTAGTTTTGGAAACCCATTCTCTGCAAGCATGTGGAAAAAAATAGGTCATTGAAATTTGGCTCCCCTTGTGATGTCAGAAGGGGATCTTAATATAATAATACCGCCCCTTAATCTGCACTATCCAACCACCGCACTGCCATTTAGTACAGAGATCAGCTCATTTGCATTTAAAAGGACACACCCAAACATGGCACATTTTTGCTCACATCTACAAAGTGGCAATTTTAACATGCTATAATAAATTATCTATATGGTATTTTGAGCTAAAACTTCACATACGTACTCTGGAGACACCAAAGATTTATTTATTAAGAACTATAATCCTCGTCATCGTATTTGATGCAAACGGGTACATTGAGGAAAACTACTGCAGGTATTTAAAGACATAACATTTGTCCCTGACTGATTCAGGCCCATCTCTGGAGGAAAAGATGTTCTCGTCATGTGACTTGATGGCTGATAAGAAGGCCCAGGTTAGTTTTAAGCCACGGCAAGTTCTCTCTGAGCTGAGTCCCAAAACTCACGCGACGGCCCAGTTTCACAGCAGCTCCAAAGCCAGAAATTGGGCTCAAATTCAGGATAACTTCAGTTCTGCCTTCATCGTAGAGACGACACCTGAGCCTCGACCTGCAGTTCAAACGCCCCCTGTGCCAGAAACGGGGTCTGTTCAACCCAATAGCTCTAGCGGTGAGAAGACAACGTCTGTAATTTTTGCCTCTCGCAGAACTAACACCTTGCAGCCTGAAACTTCCTACCCGTCCCTTGCTAATCTTGAGATGTCTTGACAAATGATCTTGTTTTTCCTAAAATCTTTGCCGGCTGAATGTGATGTGATTATACCCAACACTTCTAAATGATTAACCATAGATCTTTCAGCACCAAACTGTCTGAAGCGACACAAAGCATTTAACAGGAAAAGATGCATGGACATCTTTACATATGAAGACATGCTTGATGAGCGAAAAACAGATTGAAATGAAGAAAAATAAGTCACACATACTTCTGACTAGTACATTCTTTCCTGGCCAACCAACTGTGATCTTAACCTTGTGCATGTTTGAGTTGTAAGATGTATGTGCTGTGATTGATTTGTTAAAGGAAAACACCACCGTTTTTCAATATTTTACTATGTTCTTACATTAACTTAGACGAATTAATACATACCTATCTTTTTTCAATGTGTGCGCTTCATCTTTGTACAGCGCGTCGTGAATGTGTTAGCATTTAGCCTAGCCCCATTCATTCCTTAGGACCCAAACTGGGATGAAGCCACCAAACACTTCAATGTTTTCCCTATTTAAAGACTGTAACATGAGTTGTTACACAAGTAAGTATGGTGGCACAAAATAAAACTTCTGTTTGGAGCCATAGGAATGAATGGGGCTAGGCTAAATGCTTACACATTCAACAAGCGCTGTACAAAGATTAAAAGTGCACGCATTGAAAAAAGATAGGTATGTATTATTTCATCAAGTTGAGGTAAAAACATAATAAAATATTGAAAAACGGTGGTGTTTTTCTTTAACATGGGTGCTAATTAAAGTCTTTCATATCTGTTATTTACTCTCTGCACTGTTGCGTGTTTTTCCATTTTTCTATTTTTTTTTTCTTTTTGGTGGGGTTCATGGTGGAAATGTTGCATGATTCGGCCCTCTATTAAATCCGTAAAGGCTGTAGTCTCATTTAAACTGCTTTTTTCACTTGACAGTCAATGCTAATGCAAATGTTCCTCTCTGTGTGTGCTATCAGTCTGTTTGTCCTGCAATATTTGTGCGGGGTTTTGACGACTGCAGGTGTAAGGGATGTCCGATTGTGCAGTATGCACATGGGTGATATGATATGCTTGATCAAGCACTCGTATCTTAAAAGTCCATGAGCAGAATCTTACTGTCTTGATGTGTATCATAAACAGGTGTTGCTGTCTATCCCCAACAAGAGATGCAACCAATGGTGCCAGCCTGGTTGTACAACGACACCCTTGTCCCAGGTATGTGTCGATACAACAAATGGGCTCTCGAGAGAAAGTTTATATGCCATTATTTAATGTTAAATTGTTGCCTTCCCCAGAATTGTTCAAGAAGGTCCTTGAGTACACCATGACACCCACAGGCATCGACACGGCCAAACTCTACCCCATTCTGATCTCATCGGGTCTGCCGAGGGAAGCCCTCGGACAGTTCTGGGCCATGGCCAATCGTACGACACCTGGAAAGCTTACCAAGGAAGAGCTGTATACTGTACTGGCCCTGATTGGTGTCGCCCAGGTAATGACTCAGCAGATGTCCAAAATTTGCAAATAGCACTATTGCGTCGCTATTTACCTGAAACATTATCCAAAACTTCTCCAAGACATGCATTACATAGCTTAACCCCTCCAGACAATGTGTCCACTGAAATGGGCATCACATGTTTGTGAAAATGCGTATCAACCAATCATAATAAGGCACACGGATTAAACACCTGAAAAATCAAGTCTGAAGGGTTAAAGGTCCTTTTATATGGCTATTTGCTTACAAGAAAACAGCATTTTGGGGTCTTGAAAACGCAAACTTTTGAAGGCGGGTTTTAAAGTGCAACTTTTTAAAAATGATGTCTTGTCGGCCGTGTAAATGTGAATCTGTGATAACCTTGATGTCTTGCACATGATAATTCAGTCTATAGTCATGTGCAAGTATAACCAAAACAACAATGGCGAGCTTGCATGACTGCTCAAAATACCGAGTTTATTAACGCTTCTCCAAACAATTTTACAAAATGTTGCCACTTTATAGTTCTGGGTCACTTGTATTAATAAACCTACCTCATCGTCCATCTAAACAAAACTGCTTGATTTTTTTCCCCGTTTATGATTGTTGCTCTGTAAAAGTATGCTCGTAATTTTCTCGTATTTGTATTTATCGCTCTGTTTCTTTACAAAGTGACATCGCCATCTACTGGCCTGGCACACATAATGCAGCATTTTTAGTTGTGTTCATGGATGGTAAGCACAGATCTTTTTGACAGTGTTGTCGTGTACACGTTTCTAATACGCAAAGGAATTTCGATTTTACTACATTGTTGTCGTGCGAACGTAGTATTGGTGCCTTACCTCAGGACAATATGGGTAACGTTGGTGATAGTGAACTCATCACCTCTTGCAGAATTTGATCATTTGCCAACCCAAATAATATCAATCTATGCCAACCTTAAATGCTGTACAGCATTTAAAGTCATTCTAGCAAAATCAGGCCTGTTTTTAAACGCTGGGGTGAATGGCCAGGTGAGAAACTCTGGTGAAGAGGAATCTCATCTCCCCTTGCTTGACCTTGAAGCTGCATTCCCACATGGAGGTACATTTTACAGCAACTCATGGGACCTTTCCAGTATTAACACTTTTCTTATGCAAATTTAGGAGCTCGGTGAGCAGTCAGTCTTCCAGTGCTGCATTTTTGTTGAGCAATAAAGAAAGGAAAGGTTGCCAGCAACGGCATTGGAAATGGAAGTTGACTTTAATGAATATTTTAGGCAAACAAATCAGGCAAAGGGAGAATAGACAGCTGGATGAGGAAGGAGGTCTATTGTCTGACAGCTCTGTTTTTTCATTTTGGCTCCCCGATGAAAGACGGGTCGTAAATTCAAAGATCGAGGCGAGTGGAAGCGCTCTTGTCTAATAGCTTGCTAAATCACTTCTGTGTATAGAGAGCATATCTCCTTTAATTGAGTGTCTTATGTTTATCGGTATGCCTCATACCTCCAGCTTAATGAAAGAACAGAGCTACCTGTTATCATGACAGTGCTTAACATGGGTGACGTGGCTTAAAAGTTAAGCATTCTGGGCTGGTAACCAAAAATGTGTATATCTTCAGGCATTGGTTCCCATCGTACTTAACACCAAGCTTACTAAGTTTATTCTCTAGATCTGATTTATATATGATGGTTGTATTTTCTAGGGTGGTCTTACAGTTATGAGTTTGGACATCCTCAGTCAATTTCCCTCTCCGCCTGTACCCAATCTGCCTGCCATTGCTATGGCCATTCCTGCTGTCTTGCCTCAGCACCAGCAGTCCATCATGACCCAGCCACCAGTTTCCATGGCGATGCCTGCTGCCACGCCACCTGTCATGGGAATGACCCCGAACCCGCCGGCACAACAACCCCCCAGCTTCGTCACCAACTTCCCTCCAGTTCAGGTAAACTTTAGACACTTTATTATATAATAATCATACAATATGTTGCCTTTATTACTACTATCATAAGTGCATTGATGTATTTGTTTCGTGGGTTTATATCAGACTGCCAAGGCAGATGACGATGATTTCCAGGACTTCCAAGAAGCTCCAAAAGCAGGAACTGGAGATGACTCGTTTGCAGATTTCCAGGGAGAAACAGCGGGAGCATTCCCGAGCATGGCTTCATCATCATCCTCCCAGAGCGGGTACACATTTTAATCAAAATATATTGTCCCACATGCCTGGAAAAGCTACATTTGTGCGATGCCAAACTGTTTGGAGATGATGCGTCGTAAAATAATATCCTGTCATCTCTCATTAGTAGTTTATGATATTGTGTTTATGCTTTGTTAATTCCTCCTGACTCGGTTCGCTCATCTAAAGCAGAGAATAGTTTTCGGATTTGTAATGGGTTGTAATAACCCGCCCCGCGCAACAATTAAACTCCCGCCATCTTTTCTAATGAACCCATTTCAATGGACAGCTGATACGCTCGTCCCATTTTATTTCTATGCACATCTGCACTGAAAGATTTTATGCTCCTAGGGAAAAGACGATGAAAGGCAATTATGTAAAACAGGGGTTGAGATGGGGGACTATGTTTTTCGAACAGCCAATCAGCTTCTCTGAGCACAAAGGCTCTTTTATTTTAGAGGAATGCTTGGGTTTTTGATCGCTTGCCAATTAAAGCACAGAATATGAGATTAATACTGGAATGAGGATGCAAGAGGAGTTCAGAGGTGAACCAAACTCAATCAACAGCAGACTGAACACATATTTGTGTTGCATACTTCTACTTTTAAAATACTTTATTCACTTCAAAGGAGAAGAAAAAGAACTTTGTAGTACACACAGCACTTCATACTGTTACAGATCGCATCTAATCATCAGCATGTTGGTAAATTTATGACCTTCACACCGCACACGCTAGCATGTTTTTTTTCACCGCCTATGTTAACAAGTTAAAGCATGCTCATCGCACGTGTCAGTAGCGTGTATTCACCATAGACTGTACCCATAGGTTTGTGAAGAGCTTTTTTGAAGCCAATATTTAATTTTGTCACCGTTCATCACTCACGGATAATCGAAAATGGGTAAAGAGGCGGGGCGTGGGAGAAGCTGAGGTGGCTGGTTGCTGAAACCACGCCCGCCTAGCTCGATTGTAATGCAGCAGTGGCAGTTCACCCATCATTCAAGTGGCCACGCCCTTAATTATGCAGAACTTTAACCCCGGATTTCCACCGACTGCGGAGCGGCTGCAGCTCAGCTCCGCTGCGTTACGTCTCCGCACTCTGCCGTCCGTCAATACCCACCAGTTCCGCTTTTGTTGCAGAGCGGCTGCGTGCTGAAGTGACGAGGACCCATGAGGTCTCGCAAATTCACGTGATGATTGCGCGATACCTAGTTCTGTCTCTGCCCATTATGTCGTTGAATTATGACGTTTTTACAAACCAGCCCAGATCACAACACGAGATCTCGCGTAGACAGAGCAGTACATCAAATCCATCCAAAATTCAAAAAATAAGAACGCGCTGCTAAAACATTTACTTATGCTCTATCTTTAATGTATTTATTAGAAAATCCCCCTGGCTCTGTTCCTGTCTATTATTTGTTGTTTCAGTATTTATGACTTTATTTGTGTGTGTTTGTAATGTTTGTATTGCAAAGATTTAATAAAAAAAAAAACACGAGTTCTCGTGAATTCAGGTATGATCACGCGATAAAGTCATGGCTCCGCCCTGCGGAGCTGTCCGGCATCCGTCAAAAATAGAAGCTCTGCGTATTTGTGCCGGAGGGCTGCGGATGGCAGGAGCTGTGACGGATTCGGAGCGCAGTCAGTGGAAATACACACATTGACTTGAATGGAAACCGATTGACTCCGCCGCCGTTCCGCAACGGATCCGCAGCCGTTCCGCAGTCGGTGGAAATCCGGGGTGAGGCTTAATATAATTTAAACAGAAAAAAAATGTACCACCTCACAGTTGCCATGAAGGGCAAAATTAAATATAGACAAGAATCTCTTTTTGAAGCACGTTGTATTATTTTGTGCGTAAAGTTGGACATTTTAACAGGGGGGTCTAAGGGAATTGAGTCCGTTTTGAAGCCAGCCTCTAGTGGCCAATCAATGAATTGCAGTTTAAGCGGGCGTACACACCAAAGCTTTTACGCTGACGGCATATGTTTCCAATCGTTTCCAATGAAAGCACTGCGTTTTTCAATAAAGCCAGAAGCTTGTGTTGTTGTTTTTTTTTTGCACTGAAAGCTGCCGCTCTGTGCTTTTTCTGGCTCAGAGAGTTGAAAGATATTAAACTTTGGGTATAAAGCTCAGCTCATCAATGTCAGTTCTCACACGGCCATCCAATCACAGTGGAGGAGGGGCGGGACAAATATCAAAACATCCAACCGGCACATCGTACAACGACTGACAAACAAAGCAGAATAATCACAGCAACCAAATTTAGCGTTCACCTGGAGTTTTCAGCTACTTTTTAAAAGCTTTGGTGTGCATGCCTCCTAAGTCACTTCCGTATTGGTTTCATCAGAAAGATCGGAAGGTTGCCCCTCGGTATTCGCGTAGCAGGAGTGGCACTGATAGTTCATCCATGTAAAAAATCCATGCCGATAGTTGTTCAGAATTGTATCCTTTGCTTCATATCATTATAAAGTCATTAATTTGCTGACTATATGCTGCATTAGCAGAGAAACAACAGCAGAAACCTTTGTTTGTCATCAAGGGTGACAGGACGCTAATAACAGTAGTACCTCAAACATTTACACAAAAATGCGTACAGATAAATCCAACCCAAATGTCATGATTATTACCAACTATTTGCATTAGTTTATATCCATCTAGTTTATCCATGATTTAGTTGGCTAAGCTGCATATTTTAAGGAAATAATGAGAGAAAGTGAACTCTATGCACCTGTCGGCTACATTAACTCTTTCACCGCCAGCGTTTTTTTAAAAAGTTGCCAGCCAGCGCCAGCGTTTTTCATGATTTTCACCAAAGTTTAATGCCTTCCAGAAAATGTTCTTCTTTAAATATATAAACATATATAAACCGTTTCATCCTACCTTCAGTGATTCTTTTGTAATCAGCTTTTGAATATGGGTAGGTTTCTGCAAAAACACCACATTTTGATCAAAAAGCAGAGATAATTCCATTTTTGTGACGGACTTTACATAGAGATCCCATTCAGAGCGATCTTTAAAACAGACACGGACATGCAGCCGCTTGCCATAGGGCAATACTTCCGGGTTTAAAAAGTTGCACCTGGTGGATAATAGCGGTATTGCGGAAAGACGGAAAATCTCATCATTGGCAGGGAAGGGTTTTCTCTTAATTGACGAGATATCTCGTCAATGGCGGTGAAAGAGTTAACATATTCAACAAAGAAAAATCTGATTTCTGTTCACTGCAATACATCTTGTTATTTTGATTAGATAATCATTAGGTGTTAAAACAGAAGCACATAAAGTACAAGACTACACACATATTATACATTTATGTAATTTAATAGGTTACCAGTAGGAGTATTTCATAGAAGTATTTACTTCAATTCTTATTAATAAAATTTATACATTTTTATTTATTTCATTTAGCATAGGAGACAGTTTTGTACAGACTTTATGTTCCTGCCCAATAAATAATTTTTGGACTTCTGCCAACAAAGCAGTATTTCTGAACGGCCTGAGGTCAGGATTAAGCGGATGTGAAGCAATAGTATTTGATGAACGTATAAACATGGCAAAATAATTTGGTTAATAACATTATCTAGTTTTTGATGGAGGGGCTGTGTAGTGGGTTTTGCATCTGAGCTCTTCATATAGAAACATTACAACAAACAATGTATTTAGCACTTTGAGCTCCTTGGATTGAGATGGGTGTTTGTTGTGTCTGACCCACAGTCTTCCTGCCATGCTGACTCCTGTGTCTGGATCTTCATCCAACTCCTCCTCTGATAAATATGCAGCATTTAAGCAGCTGTCAGTGGAGCCGCCTGCAGAGCCCACACCGTCCGTCACAGGTACAACACACACACACACACACACACACACACACACACACACACATAAACCGTCTCCAACTCTCACCCTCATTAAGGTCATTTGAAGACGCCAGATTTCTCAAAAGACTTCCGTCATATCAGTTTAACATTAAAGACAGATTCTCTTGTCTCAATGCTTTTGAGATAAGACAAAGATTAATTGTGCGACTTACAGACATGTTTCACATAAATCCATACTCCTTTAAATCACCATCTGTCTTATGGTTGTTAGAGTACAGGTAATAGTTTCATAGTTCAAATAGGAAATTTTTCAACCTTCATGCCATCCCAGATGTGTATGACTTTCCTATTTCAGTTTATTACACGGCTCATTGGAATGCTTGATTCTGATTGGCCAGTCATTTGCAAGTTTGTTATTCCCAGATAACAACCGCTCAAAATGAATAACACATAGTAACCCAGATTCTGCCAAGCATTTTGACAGGTACAATAAGATATTACACAAAAATGAAATATAAATATTTCTTTTTATAACATATATGACATTATGTTTACAAATTATTAAACAAAATAATGTTGTCTTGTCTTAAATCCGAAAATAAACATGTTTCCTTCCTGTCAGTGTGATACAATACCCTCCACTTCGGTTCCTGATCACACTTGTCTGGGCTTATTGCTGCGATTATACATTATATCTTAATGAACACAAACAAATAATTAAATTTTTAATTGTCATCATGTTACCTTCATATATCTGGCTTAACATGGCGAAGATCCGTAAAGCACATCCATCCATCATTCAAGTTCTTAAAATGACTCCAATGTGTTACTGTATGTCCTCTGAAGCCAAATGATTCAACAATTACCAAATATACTTTGCTTCATCTACACACAAGTGTTGTAGGATTACTTTGTGAGCCCTGTTTGTTCTTTTGATCCAGATTCTGGGGACAAGTACAGTGTTTTCCGAGAGCTTGAGCAACCTTCAGATAGAAAAACAGTTGGTAAGCATATTAACATCTTACATTGCAAGACACGACCAAGCAAACGTGCCAGATCTGCAGTTTATATACACTGATTCTTCAAAATTACATTAATTGCAGTTTTACAAGCCTTTATTGTGTTGCACGTTTCGTACAAGTGATAGGCCAATGTAGCGCTAAGGCATTTTGAGATTATAGGTATTAAATAATGCTATCGGTTCCTGATTAACCAGTAGTTGATATACTGATGTAGGCATGTGTACATGTCCCTGTCTCACTAGAGCAGAATCCAGTGGGAACAGCTGTCATGACGCCAGTAAGTTAATGGTTGCAGTGATATTCTTTTTTTCAAACCTCCCACAGTTCAGCTGAAGAGAAACTCATTTCCTTTTTTATTTGATTAATATACACTGATAATAAAATGAGTGGTTTGCATCTGAGTGTGTGTGTGTTTATGATGTGTATATTGGTTCATTAAAGGGACATTCCACTTTTTTGAAAATATGCTCATTTTCCAGCTCCCCTCGAGTTAAACATTTGATTTTTTAGTGTGCTTTCTTGTTAAATTTTATTTTCGGCAATTGTTTGCAGCTTGTGTTAAGCGTTGCCAATTCGAGCTGAGGAACTCAAATGCCTTCTCTGTTTTCTGCCGTGTTGTTGCTGTGCCCCAAGTTGTTTCTGCGTGAAATGCTGTTTGTCACGTCCTAAATTATTCTGTTTTTGTTTTTCCACAGGCGAGGGATTTGCTGATTTCAAGTCTGTCAGTGCCGACGATGGCTTTTCAGACTTCAAAACGGCCGACACCGTCTCTCCACTAGACCCACCAGACCAGGCCAAGTTCCAGTCAACTTTTCCTCCTCCTTTCGTTTCCTCTCAATCTCTACCATTGTCTCATTCCCAGCCAACTTCTTTGGCTCAACCTAGAAATCCTCTCAATATGGCAGACCTGGACCTGTTCGCCACAATAGCTCCTCCTGCTCCCACCTCCACTGCTGACTCCAAACTCAGCTTGTTCCCATCGGCTCCCTCCTCTTTGGTTCTGCCCCCTGCGGTCCCTAAACCTCCCAGCGCTGGTGGAGACGACTTTGGTGATTTCGCTCTTTTCGGCTCCTCCGAAGTCACTTCCGCCACCTCTGTAGCAGGAGGAGGATCCGGGTCTGCGGTTCAAGATGACTTTGCTGACTTTATGGCTTTCGGGAGCTCGAAAGATCATAGAAACGAGGCAGTTTCCACAGATGCCAGTGGTGGCGACGGCCAGGGTGAGGCGGCTCAGAAGCTGCAGCAAATCGGTGCCGACAAGTACGATGTTTTCAAGCAACTTTCCCTGGAGGGTGGCCTGGGCTACGACGATAACAAAGAAAGCGGTGGAGGCTCTTTCTCGTCGCTCAAGAGCGACACGGACGACTTTGCGGACTTCCAGTCCTCCAAGTTCTGCACGGCGCTGGGGGCGTCCGACAAAAGCCTGGTGGACAAAGTGGTCGCCTTCAAGCAGGCCAAGGAAGACTCGGCCTCTGTGAAGTCCCTGGACCTCCCGTCAATCGGGGGCAGCAGCGTGGGAAAAGAGGACTCGGAAGACGCCCTCTCGGTTCAGCTAGACATGAAGTTGTCGGACATGGGGGGAGACCTGAAGCATGTGATGTCTGATAGCTCCCTAGATCTGCCTGGTTTGTCATCTCATCAACCCCCAGCCGCAGGTGAGGAATTAGTACGCTTGCTATGGTGAAGTCTGGCCCAAATGCCACTTTCTCTCTCTTTCACACGCGTTCAGTCAACTACTCAGGCCTATCAAAGGCTCGACAACTGCGCTATCAGATGCCCATATCGAACACTGTGTGTGTGTGTGTTCTGGATGGCCAAGTTATAGTTACATATCAAAAACGTCATATTATATTCCCTTCAGTCAAATTCTATATATTTTTAGTTTCATTTAAAGAGGTGTACGCTAATGTATTTATTGTTGTTTATAATTATTTATTTAATTTAGTTTATGTATTATTTATTTTTACCAGTCTAGATGTGCTTGTGAATTTAAATCTCATGAGTATTATCGCTAACAGCACAATAACTGGTATTATAAACTCTCAGTGTTATCAGGTGATTCGGTACGAAAGCACATTTAGATGCAGTATTTCATTCTCGTTTTTAACACGTGACTTGGTTTTTCTCGCCTGTACGTGTCCATACTGTCATGTTTCATTGTCGTTCATTTTAGTTTTCCCCGCTTCGATTGTACCATCAGTATAACCTTAACAAAATCCAAAGCATGTCATATTGGTACAGTAGGATGATCAGTGGCTTTGTTCAAACTGCAACCAAGTTTATTTGAGCTGAAGTTCAGGATTATGTTAAGCTATATTTGTGTGTTAAGTGAATAGCTGTTATATTTACTTTATTTATAAATATCAGCACAATAGCAAGATACTTAAATAGTAGCTGCTGAAAGCTTGAAATTTTGCCTGTTATCAAATAAGGCTCATGAGACACTATAACTTACAGATGCGTTAATACATTCGTGCTTAGGTCTGTCTAGTTGATAACGTATTATTTATTACTTTGTGTGAATAATTTGCTATATAGGGCATGGATCTTTAACAGGGGGTCCACCTTGGGGGTCTGTGGTGATATTACCCGGGGTCCTTCAAATATTATTTGAATGCAACATATTTTATTTAAAAAAAATAAATAAATTGGGAATCAAACAAAAATGCATTCATAGGTTAATAATAAAAAATAAAAATAAAATAAAAATATAGAGCATTCTGTTCCCAGGCTAAAATCTATTATATTACATTAGAATGTTACGTTGTATCACAAAAAAATTTATTTTATTATCTTTGTAACCACACATGACTAAGTATGTGTTATAAGTAAAGATTAATTGACGACCGACGCACAGTTGAATTATTCAAAAATAATGCACACCCATGTGGCAACACGTTACACTAGTTGAAACATTTTCAACCAATCAGATTAAAGCATTGAAAACAAATCTGTGGTATGAATAATAAGAATACAGTTCTAATTGGATACATGAACTGGGGTCCCTGCTCCTCATCTTTATCCATTAAGGGGGCCTTGGCTTAAGATTGAAGACCTCTCATATAGGGATTATACTTGAGTGAATTTGGACAAAGCTGAAGATACTACAGCGGTAACAGTGCATTACGCATAGCGTTATGCAGTGTTGGGGGTAACGCATTACAAGTAACATGCATTACGTAATAATATTACTTTTCTGAAGTAACTAGTAAAGTAACGCATTACTTTATAAATGTACACATTAATATTTCAGTTACTTTTTTAATAAAGTAATGCAAATTACTTTCTTAGTTTAATGAATTAGATTTAAAAAAAATAATGTACTGAATTAAACTAAATGTAGTCACATTATACTCTATGCGTACACGCCTGTGTTGGAACAGTTTGAGTCAGAAACTGAAATGGCTCGACATTTTTGTTATGAAATATGCAATTTCTGAATGCAAAACTTTTCAGTCATAAAAACACCTGCAAGGCCTAAAAAATGCAAAAGTAACTAAAAAGTAACGTAAGCATTACTTTCCATGAAAGTAACTAAGTAATGCAATTACGGTAGTTACTTTTTTTGGTATTAACTTAATATCGTAATACATTACTTATAAGTGTAACTTTCCCCAACACTGGCATTATGAGTCATTGCATCCTGTTTTATAAAAAGAAAGCTATTGACTTCTGTTTAGGTTAAGACAAAACAAAAGCTGTTTCAAAATTAAATACAAACCACATTCAAGTGTGGTCTTAATCAGATTTTACATTTTTTTTTTTGCTGGTCCAATAGCATCCCAGTTTTATACAGCAAAGATGTTACAGTGTTGCCCGAACAAAGCCCAAACTGACTTAAATCACCAACACATCTGTTTTTACATTTCGTTAGATTCATTTTATGTTAAAATTACAGATGGTATATGTAAACAGATCGTTTAACAAGATGCTGTAGTATAGTTTGTAATTTTCCTGATGTCTTAGCATTCAAATAGTTTGACAAATCTGCCTTTATAAAACCACATATCCATCTTAATTCATATCAGGTCCACTCTTGTTACAACGAGTGTTATAGTTAAAGTCCTGCTACAGTTTGCATGCGATCGTTCATCCGTCCATGTGATGGTTATCCATGTTTGCATGTGCATGGAGGGTCCTCAGTGGGGCATACAAAAGCAAAAGATGCACAGAACTATCTTACTTAACCCGTATTATGTCATTCATGAGTATATCATTCAGCATGAGCTCGACACCTGACACCTGTCAGTGCAAAGAAATCAGAGAGCACATGGGACGCCAAGTTGACTCTACCCTAAAGGTGTACTGTAGATACAGTAATTTGATTGACTGTAGCCTTTTAATACAGTAGATAGGCCTGCTCATATCAACTGTTCTGTCTTCTATCATCATCACTCATCATTTAGTTACGCTTGGCATTCTCTGCTTTCCGTGTTATCTGTTCTTACATGTAAGACATCATGTCAAATCATTAATTTTCTCATGTATCAGTGTAAGAACATCGTCACAGTATTTCATTCAGTGAGATTCGGCTCTCGTGTCCACAGGTTGGTGTTCGGGAAGCACAGTAGGAAGAGTTCCATACATTCATGTGGTCTCACCAGAGCTCAAATTATTATAAGTTCTGTTACTATTATCAGAATTATCGCCATTACATGTTTTCAAATAGTAGTTACAAGTTTGACAAAGGTTTTTAAAATTTGGTTGCAACGTCATGTTAAAATAATCAAACTATAAGTAAAGTTAGCTGACATACTTCATTTAAAGGGATAGTTCACCAAAAAATGAAATTCTGTCATCATTTAGTCACCCTCATGTTGTTACAAACCTGTTTTCCATTTTTTGTTTTGATGAACACAAAGGTAATTTTACGAAATATTTGTAACCAAAGCATTCGTGGACCCCATTTTCTTCCATAGTATTCTTTTTTACTACTATGGAAGTGAATGGGGTCCACGAATGGAACATTTCTCAAAATATATTCCTTTGTGTTCATCAGAACAAAGAAATTTATGTGGGTCTGTAACAACATGAGAGTGAGGAAATGATGACAGAATTTTCATTTTTGGGTGAACTATCCCTTTAAGGAACTCCGGCTACATTTATACAACAATGATGGAATACGTTCTTTGTTTCTTTGCATTTTTTTTATTTTATTTCACAAACAATCCACTTTACATGGATAAGCTAAATACCTGTACACTGCAAACAATGACTTCTAGTAGAAATATCTAAAAATTCTTAAATCAAGATCTATTTTCTTGGTGAGCAAATGACCTAAGAAAACAATTCTACTTTTTAGACATAAAACATATCACATTTAAGCGAATTTGTGCTTAAAACAAGCAAAAAAAAATCTGCCAATGGAATAAGACATTTTTTGCTGAATATTCTTGTATTACGTAATTTCAAGAAAAAAAATATTATCCCATTGGCAGATTTTTTTTGCTTGTTTAAGCACAAATTCGCTTAAATGTGATATGTTTTGGTCTAAAAACTAGAGTTGTTTTCTAAGGTCATTTGCTCATTTAAGAGATATATCTTGATTTAAGAATTTTTAGATATTTCTACTGAAAACAAAACAAAAATACTAAGGAAGAAAGTCATTTTTTTTGCAGTGTAGACTGAACACTTATTCCGCATGCACATGACATAACCGTTTTCACAGATTTGCATTTTGGTTGTTTACACTTAAACAATACTGCAGTCTTTTAAAAAACTTGAACTTTGAAACACGTTTTTTAAGACCCCAAAACGCCAAATAGAACAGCCAAAACACATTAAAGGGAGGTTTTATAGACTGGGTTTATCCTAAAATGTTTGAACTGCCTTTATTTAAAAACATCTTGCACTTGATGTATCTTAAAATATATCAGTACCATTGTTTTGTCGCAAGATGCACACAAGTATTATTTTTTGTAAAGTATTGTACCTATATCTCCTGATATAACTAACGCCTAGTCCTAGATTAATCTAAACCCTGTCTGGGAAACTGCCCCTTTAAAGTGTCCAGTTTTGTTTGAAACGTTGAGTGTAAATGACCCCTTAACGTCCCCATGAACAGAAAGTCACGATTGACTTTACTTCCATAACGTATTTGTTAAATATATAATAAATAATGTGTTAAATAAATATGTGACGTATTTCAGAGTAAAACAGAATATCACACAAGGAAATTAGTGGGCGTGGCTTGTGTTTTTGATTTTGAATTGATTGATTGGATATACAAAATAGGCAAAAATGGAACTCACAGACTGTGGCTGCGTCCGAAACCGCCTACTTCCATACTAAATAGTAGGCAAAAAGCAGTAGGAGAGGCAAGTAGTTTGTCCAAATTTATAGTATTCCAGACCTGCAGTAGGCGAACAGTACCCAGATAACCTACTACTTCCGGCAAGATCCCGAAGTGTTCATTCAATGGACACTTTGCTATCACGTGAGCCCATGGGGAAAGAAATTATCCAACGAAGAAGGTGACGGAGGGGCATTGTTTTATTCATAAACGCCCAAAAGCAATAACGCAGCTCTATTCAAATGCAGATTCATTAAACAGCCGTCCTATGTGGTGAAATTGCGCTAGTTTAACGTCATTCCACTTAACGACTAACTTGTTGTTATGACGATGTATGTCACGTGATGTTTCACCAGGTTGAAACATCCAAATTCATTCATACTATATAGTTTTAACGGTCGATGAGTAGGTACTTCATCTAATACATTATCTACTGTCACGGTATGCGATTTCGGAGAGACAACCTGTGACGGTTGGAGGGGTGGACAGATACTCCGCCCAAGTCATTAAACTGATGAATCGCCACAAGAGGGCGGATGTACATTTTCAGGTTTTTATTAAAGTTTATGAGGGCACAAGAAATTAAAATAATAATAATAATAACCCACTACATTAAACACTACAGTATTCCTTTAAAAAATAAGAATTCTAAGTTTTGATTTCATGGGGACTTTAAGATCCTAGAACTCGACTTCAATTTTCTAACCTATTTTTTTCAGATTTTTAATTTTCTCTGGAAAGTTTATAGATTTTCAGTGCTACACAGTTAAGTGTACACAAACATGAAATTAGTTTGGGCCGTGCTTTCTCCCTTTTCCTTTGTGTCAAATTAAATTGGCGCCCATCCCTGTTTACTTTTTCTATGTAAATTCTGACTTTTCCAAAAAAAAAAAGGAATCTTTCTGATAGAACATCAATTCAGTCACATGAAACATTGTTCATTATTGTTGCTTCTCATACAATTGCCACTAGTTTGGTTATTGGACACCTGTAGAGTCCATGTATAAATATATAGTAGCAGGTTAAAAGTGTTGGGTTTTCAAACGATTGCACTACGCCACTGGATGTGTAGCTAACCTCTCTAGAGTATCTCTTTTCCAGGTCATCCTCTTCTCACGATTATATACGTGTCTTACGAGTTTATTTTTAGGTGTGTTCGCTCTTATAGACCACACTGAAAGGTGGAACTCCTTCCAACTTTGCTTTTCTTTACTCCAATATGTGCCAACCTCAATTTGTGAAATTGACAAGAACTTGCACGCAGTTAATTTATCAGTAGGAGTCACATACTCGCAACAAAAATAGGTTGTTTTTACCAAGTATGGAAATGTATACATGCAAATTTAATAGTGTATTTTTATGACAGGAAAATAAACTCTTGTATTTATTTTGAATCTAGATAGACTCAATTATTCCTCCTGATTGTGTTGAAGTATTTATGCCAGACAGCGTATTATTTGTATTTAAGAATAGAAAACTGCTTTGCGTGATATATGACCTTTTTGATTTGTGGTATGAAAAAGCTCCTACTGAAATCTACAGGATGGCGAGAGAAAAGGGGTCTTGTCTCTTTTTGTCTGTTGTTTACCTGTCACTCTCAATTTAACTGATTTCTTTTAACCCTTTGAGCACCCAACAGAGTGACTGTTTGACATAAAACCTTAACTGACTTTGATTTACAAGATTGACCTTCAATTTGAAGTGTCAGTGAATTTGGATTGTTAAGTTATACAAAAAGTTTTTCTTTAAAAGCTCTCGGGTTCTCAAAGGGTTTGACTAAAATGCATAGAACCAATATATTAGCATCACCTTGATCTTTGCTTAAATGTTCTGTATCACCTTTTTTCCTGGTTGCTTTGTCCTTTAAAGTCCAACTACAATGTGTCTTTGACCAATGAAAAGTAATCGAATCTGTAAATGTGCCTTCTCAATACTGGGCTCTGCATCTGGTTTTGGGATAATCCTGTTTTTATTTTCTTCTCACTTCTGCTTTTTCTGACTTTGCATGCCCTTGTATTCTTATAATGCTACAAAAGGAAAAAAAAAAAACATTTTTAATTGTTAGTTTGGCAAGACTATTGTAACAACAGATCTTTCATGGAATTTTGTGACTTCTCTCTCTTTCTCTCTCTGCCAGTGTTGTCGTAATAAATATGAATAATGGTACAGCAGACATGCGTGCCGTCTTGATTTCTCTCTCCATCCTTCAATCTTGCCTATCAGATGTATCTGTCAGAATTAGCACACTGCACCAGCTCCTTGTCAATTTCACAAATTGCTGTATTATAAGAAACAAAGTTGTTTACATGCATATACGTTTGTCATTTTGTAGGGCTGTCAATCAATTAAATGCATTTAATTTATATGCAGATTAGCATATTTTAATATTTGTCAAAAAAAGTTGAAATTACGTAACATTATTGTAGCAGCCATTATGCGATATAGACTTGAAGGCCATTTACGTGGGTGTTTATGACTGCATAATTCCTTGTTGCACTTAAATTTTTAAGTTGAATTAACTTGAATTCACATTTCATTTCAACTTTCTTAACTAGTGAGGAGTTGCTACAAATTATAATTTAATTAAATTCGCTTTAGTTATTTCAACTTGATTTTTATACTTTAGATACTCCTCACTAGTCAAGAAAGTTGAAATGAATTGTAAATTCAAGTTTTATTAAACTTTAAAAAAAAAAGTGCAACAAGGAATTTTTACACTGTGTGAACATGTTGAAACTTGCAACTACAGAAAAATCTGCTTAAATTTCAGGCTTGCATTTAAAAACGTCATATTGTGAAATTTACGAATAATCCTACGGGCATGATTAAATTAAAAAGCATCTGCTACTGTTAATGCCAAAATGTGTTAATTTTTGGTCACATTTGTAAAATGATCACACTAAAGTACAGCCTTACATTGACAGCCCTAGTTTTTATATCATGAATAAGATCCTATTAGTTCACACATACCGTAATTAATCAACATTACTAATACAGTGGTATTTTATCAGTTTTTTGTAGACTCAGTGAAACATTGCTTGTAGCCAGCCTATAATTCTGTATTTGAAATAATAAGATCACGCCGAAGCTTTAAAGAGTCCAGCACAATACAGCGCCACAGCTTTCTTATCAGTCTGTCAGCATGAATGATTGTATGGAAGTGGGCAGAATTGCATGTCGAAACCCAGTTAAAGGCATAAAGGCAACCCTGGAAGGCAGAAAATTGCATCTCTTGGTCTGAGTCACACACCTGTTGTAATTTCCAGTTAAAACAGGCATTCATTTTAGGGAAAAAATTCTATTTATACAATTGCGTATGGATATTATTCTCTCTTTACCATAAAACACAAAGTTATACATCACTTATCTGCAGTACCAAATCTGCACACTCATTAGAGTTCAGCCCAGTCGAGTTAAAGGATTAGTCCATTTTCTTAAAAAAATCCAGATAATTTACTCACCACCATGTCATCCAAAATGTTGATGTCTTTCTTTGTTCAGTCAAGAAGAAATTATGTTTTTTGAGGAAAACATTCCAGGATTTTTCTCATTTGAATGGACTTTAATGGACCCCAACACTTAATACTTAACTCAACACTTAACAGTTTTTTTCAACAGAGTTTCAAAGGACTCTAAACGATCCCAAACGAGGCATAAGGGTCTTATCTAGCAAAACGATTGTCATTTTTGACAATAAAAATAACAAATATGCACTTTTAAACCACAACTTCTTGTCTAGGTCCGGTCCTGTGTTGCGCCAGCGCGACCTCACACAATACGTCATCACGTCAAGAGGTCACAGAGGCATACGCGGAACTCTGCCCCAGTGTTTACAAGTGTGGAGAAAGAGGACCGTTCCTACGTTGTGTGTCAATTTATTGTTTACAATGGTCCGCAAATGTGCGTTTAGACATTTAATAGACGAGTAGTTGTGGTTTAAAAGTGTATATTTTTTATTTTTCTTGTCAAAAATGACAATAGTTTCACTAGATAAGACCCTTATGCCTAGTTTGGGATCGTTTATAGTCCTTTAAAACTCTGTTGAAAAAAACTGTTAAGTGTTGAGTTAAGTGTTAAGTGTTGGGCTCTATTAAAGTCCAATAAAATGAGAAAAATCCTGGAATGTTTTCCTCAAAAAACATAATTTCTTCTCGACTGAACAAAGAAAAACATCAACATTTTGGATGACATGGTAATGAGTAAGTTATCTGGATTTTTTTTTATTAGAAATTGGACTAATCCTTTAAGACTAAAAATGTTTATGTCTGGACATCTCAAGATAGATAGGACGTCAAGAATCACACAAGTAGTTGTGTGTTTTATCAGAAATGATTCATCATTGATGCATTGCAATGTGCAAATCCTCCTTACGCTGCGCTTACGGAATAGGAAAGCTCATGAATCATTTAAAACTTTTATATATTCTAATTTTACAAAAAACAACAGATAATTAATGTATTAGGTTTCATATTGATGCTTTGTAAAACAAATAAGGTTGGATTCAAAATAGGTGACATTTGGGTGAACTTTGCTAACAATATGCATATTTTTAGTAACAATTAAATAATTAAAATAAATCTTAATGGGGCGGTTTCCCTCACAGGGCTTATCCTAGTCCCTGACTTAAATGCTTGTTTGAGCTGTATTAATTTAGGGTGTACTCGCACTATTGCAAAATGATGGCATGTGAGAGGGCTGTGTGTCATCTCGACTCAGAATAAAAAACACAGACTTAACATTACGATGGGTTCCAGTGTTAAGAGAACACTTTACGTCCTGCTTTTTTCAAAACAATCGCATCTTAATTACGAAAGCGTGCCTGGGCTCCGATCGATAAAAGTACAGTGTGAGACTGTGAGTGCGTGCATCAGGGGGAGTAGGGAGGGGGTACAATCGCGCTGGGGATTGGTTTGGTTTGGATAATATGAATGCGCCCTTAAAAACAACTTGAACTGACATATCTTAACATATATCAGTGCCTCTGTTTTGTTTCAAGATGCACAACAGTATTGTTTTTGTAAGGTATGTTTGTACTTAAATATCCTAATATAACTAAGGCATAGTCCTGAATTAAATTAAACCAGTGTTTCTCAACCAGGGGAGCCTCAACAGATTTCCCAGGGGGCCTTAAGTTATTTAAATTCAACTAAAATTATTCAAATATGATAAATCAACCAAAAAGTAATATATTTCTATAGGTTTTGTTATGAATATACATTTGTCTAGTCATGCCAAGCTCTAATACATTCTACTGGGTAGAAATGGAGTGAGTGGGGGGCCTTCAAAAATTGTTTTGGCCAGTGGAGGGCCTTAAAATGAAAAGGTTGAGAACCACTGATATAAACCCTATCCAGGAAACCACCCCAAAATGTGACTGACTTGAAACTAGTTTAGATCTAGATAAGTAATGGGTTGGGCTCCTTTGCTCAGTTTTCCTGTTAAGTCTTTGGGGATCAATACAAGGTAAGCATTGTATTTACAGTTTGGCAAATTTTCGGTTCTTTTCATCATGTAAAGTTTTTTGCATGATACCAGAAAAAGACTTCAAATAGGGTAAAATCCCACTACACATAACCAAAAGGGTTTGGAGGAATAGGGAAGGTTTACAGCTCAAATAACCTAAATTGTTGGGGGGGCTGACATTGCGACTTTGTTTTCTGTGATGTATACAGCGATATGAGAAATACTGGATGACTTTACCACATTACTTAACTGTTTGAGAGATATTAACTTCTGCCTTTCATTTTTTTGTAAAGCTCTAGAGAATATCTGTTTTGTTTTTGCCTTATAAAACCTTTCTCATAAGTACAGTAAAACTGGCAAATGCATCCAAAATAGTTTTCCTTTTGAAACAAAAAGACTTTTCCTTTCTGCAAGTCTGTCTATTGCAGATGCGCATATAAAAATTGGACATTATATATATTTTAAGTAAAAAAATATATTGCAATTTATCATTGATTTATCAAGAGCTCAGACCACTAAGTGTATCTGGCATGATGAAACTCTTACATCTGACACTCTAAATACAGATGTCCCTTAAATGCAGCGTTAGTCACTTTGGATAAAAGCGCCTGGAAAATGGCCTTGACCACCCTTAATATACAATTCTGAGTTATCCCATGTTGTCATTACAGAAGCTGATGATTTGAAATTTGACCCTTTTGGCACATCCGCTGTAAGCAGTCTGGGCAGCTACGACTGGTCAGACAAAGAAGATTTTTCATCTGGTCAGGGTAAAAAGCTCCACGGAGGATCTCTGGGCGGACTTCCATCGTCAGTGGTGGTCCACAAGAAGGAGACGTCTTTTGGGAGCTCCGAAAATATCACCCATACCACGGTTGCCAAGGTGACCACCTTCCCGATCGAAGATGGTGTCCCAGTTACAGAGAGCCGGTTCGAAGCGTTTGCCGACTTTGGCTCCGTTGAACAGGCTGGTCAAGATGACGATGACTTTGGTGACTTTGCCAGCACGGTTTCAGAGAAATCCGACTCCCCTCCCGGTACGGCTGAAACTGGCTCGGAGGGCACGTCCGACGAGTTTGGTGCCTTCCATGGAGACAAACCCAAATTTGGCAAATCGGATTTTTTGAAGGCCAGTGCACAGACCAAGGTGAAATCCAGTGAAGAGATGATCAAAAACGAGCTTGCCACGTTTGACTTGTCTGTGCAGGGTAAGTTTCATAGAAGTATTTTTGTAGGCAATTCTTTAAAAATAACTTACAGTTGTACTTAGCAACCCAAATGGTAAGGCATTGTATTAGCAATGCAAAGATCATGGGTTCAATCCCCAGGAAGGGCGCACACTGGCATTATGTATAGCTTGAATGCACTGTACAGTAAGTTGCTTCTGCCAAATTGCGTAAACGTAAATATACGCAGAATAAAAGCATTGTGCAGCTCACAGTTTAATTTTCTGTAAAAGTCAACAGATGGCAGTGTGAGACGTCAGTAAAAGTCACACTGCCATCCAAACTACTTTTCACAAGCAACTTTCTCCCCGTCACCACATGCATATTGTATTAGCACTTATTTAATAACATAAAATCTTATTTGTCTTCTATTGGACCCCACCCACATCTGCTGTACAAACAAAAAAGGTTTTTTCCTCCTATCAGGCAGTTAATCTAAAGACTGGAGTTTATATAGTAATATATTAGCACAGTTTGAACCCAGCGCCACGCAGACACTGATGTGTTTCCCAGCAGGAAATGCGATTCCCCATTGCTCCTGTCTGTGTCCCGGTGGAACGCCACCTCTGCTGCGCTTATGTGTGTGCGTGGCAAGAGTTTCGTGCCAGCTTGCTTGTTTGATGCGTGATGAATAATGCATGCCTATATTATCATGCTGCTGTTTTGCACATAATAATTATTTGTTGCAAATGAGGTAATATTGGTTGATGATGTGGCTCCGCCTGGATTAGCAACAACAGTTTGAGTTCTTCGGAAAGTTTGGCTGATTAAATATTCATCACTTCTACTGAATTAGATCTCATCTCCTGTCCTCTCCAGGCTCCCATAAACGTAGCCACAGTCTGGGCGAGAAAGAAATCGGGCGCTCTATACCGTCTCCTGCACCCGAGCAGCCCTTCAGAGACCGCTCCAACACCTTGAATGAAAAGCCGGCGCTACCCGTCATCCGCGACAAGTATAAGGATCTCACCGGAGAGGTGGAGGTCAGTCGGTTTTATTCCTCTGCTCTTTGCCATCCCTGTCTAGTACACTTGTTATTCTTGAGATACAAGAAGCGAGCACACACGTTCTCTTCCAAGGTTTTGAATGAACAAAGCTCTTATTCTGTTTTATTCTGTCCTACTGGCTCTTACCCAAACACTCTTGACAGGAAAGCGAGCGGTATGCGTATGAATGGCAGAGATGTTTGGAGAGCGCTCTACAGGTAACACATACCTCCAGACTCACATTCATAAAGCATTCATTTTATATACATTTTTAAAGAAATAGTTCACCTAATATGAACATTTCCTCATAATTTACTCTTGTAAAAAGTGGAGTGGGCTGTTCAAATTCACGAACCTTTCGGGTTGTTCGTGTACAAAAAGCCCACCAAATTAAACGGCTGTAAAAATTTATCAAATTAATATTTGTCCTAATTTTTTTCATAAACCTGTTAATCAATCTCAGTATTGATCAAAACGTACAAATATTAACAACATATCCATGATTTTAACTCTTTAATTGCCAAGTTCATAAGTAGTGTCACTGATTTGGGGGATAAAAACACAAATCGACAGATTTTTTATATAAAAAGTTATTGTGGACTGGATTTTTTTTACCTTTTTCACAGTCTTGGGCATGCCAACGATTGGTAAAATCATTAGCTTTGATGCATTTTAAGTTTTTGTGCAGGATCAGTTTTAATTTTTTTTGTCCCTCATTTATTGTTTTTGCCCCATTGACTTCCATTATAATGAAATGTTTTGATTGCAAAGCCATGACACCATATAATCATGCATTCTTAATTGTCGGCTGTTTTTCCTTTTGCTAAGAGTTAAAATTAGTCATTTATACTCTTGATCACCATGTGGCACAATTAACCCTTAAGTGGGCTGTGCAAAAAACAGCTTAATTTCAAGCTTGTACATTGAGTTATATGGAGTATAAAAGCAGATACTCCATTATTATAGCTATTATACAGATTTTATTCAGCACGTTTGTGCGACCCGGTGGCAACTTGTCCACGACCGGGTACTGGGTTGCGACCCGGTGTTTGGGGACTTCTGACTTAGAGGGTTTTACATCTGAGCTCCTCAAATCTCTTATGAAGAATAAACAATACATAAGTGAGAGAAAGTGATTAATATTTTGAAATTATTTAGCGATCGATACGTCACATATCCATGGAAACATGCAGATCAGTGCGTTAAAGGAATATTCCATTTTCTTAAAAGAAAAATCCAGATAATTTACTCACCACAATGTCATCCAAAATGTTGATGTCTTTCTTTGTTCAGTCGAGATGAAATTATGTTTTTTGAGGAAAACATTGCAGGATTTTTCTCATTTTAATGGACTTTAATGGACCCCAACACTTAACACTTAACTCAACACTTAACAGTTTTTTTCAACGGAGTTTCAAAGGACTCTAAACGATCCCAAACGAGGCATAAGGGTCTTATTTAGCGAAACGATTGTCATTTTTGACAAGAAAATAAAAAAGCACTTTTAAACCACAACTTCTCGTCTATCTCCGGTTCGAAAAGCGCCAGCGTAGTGACATAGAAAGACCACGTGTTACATATATGAAACATTTGTGGACCATTTTAAACAATAAACTGACACAAAGACATTAATTAGTATCAGTTGACATACAACAACATAGGAACGGTCCTCTTTCAACACACTTTTAAACACTGGGGCGGAGTTTCGCGTTCGTCCTCTGTGACCACTTGACGTGATGACGTATTGCGTCGGGTCACGCTAGCGCATGACGACCAGATCTAAACGAGAAGTTGTGTTTTTAAAGTGTATATTTGTTTATTTTTATTTTAATCTTTGCTAGATAAGACCCTTATCCCTCGTTTGGGATCGTTTAGAATCCTTTGAAACTCCGTTGAAAAAACTGTTAAGTGTTGAGTTGAGTGTTAAGTGGTGGTGTCCATTAAAGTCCATTAAAATGAGAAAAATCCTGCAATGTTTTCCTCAAAAAACATAATTTCTTCTCGACTGATCAAAGAAAGACATCAACATTTTGGATGACATGGTGGTGAGTAAATTATCTGGATTTTTCTTTTAAGAAAATGGAATATTCCTTTAAGTTCAATATGGCGACACGTCAGTAACATCGAATCTTGCATTTCTCGTGACTACTTGTCGTATGCTTGTTTCATCACGATACACGCGAGAACCAATGATATTCGATGTTAATGACATGCCACCATATTTGAATTTACAAGGCTGATCTATTTAAGAATGTTTATATTTGGGTGCACTATTCCTTTAACATGGTTATATTGCTTAAATCTAAGCCCTGGTAACATCATTGGTTGGTACACTGTTAGAAGTTAAAGATAGAAGGTAGACTTTGTCTTTCTTTGCCTCTTCAGGTTATCAGCACTGCCAATAATAGCCTTAATGGCATCAGCAGTTCAACAGTGTGCACAGAGGTCATCCAGTCAGCACAGGGCTTGGAGTACCTGCTGGGTAAGATTAAAATAACCTGCATATTAACTGATCCAAGAGCAGCTTTCCTATCTTTCTACTTAACATTCAAACAGTATCATTAAAACTGATCGACATTTAAGTGCAACCCGATTCTCCTTTATACACCTTCATGCCTGCTCCTCGTGTGCCCCAGCGGTCTTCTGTCAAACAGAGAGGCCAGGTGTTCTGCTTTATCTGTTCACATACACACACACAGAGAGACACACAAACACACACAGACACATTGTTGTAGGTCTGATGTAATGAGCAGTCTGTGCTTCTGCATGGAGAGTAACACGTAGCGCCGCTGTTAAAGCTTGTTAAACCTCTTTGACTCGGCTGTAGTGAAAAGGGTTGCCAGAAATATGCATCATGTTGAACATGTCTGTGTTTGACCTAGGCTTCATCATGCTGCTTTTTAGCTCAGATTACTGTAGCTCAGGCATTGTGATATGAAGCGTAACCAAAATGACAGCTGAAATGTGTTTTCGTTTTTACGTGCTTGTTTATTTGAAGTCTTTCAAACTTAAAGGTACATTATCACTAACTAAAAAATACATTTTAACACAGAGCTTGCACTTTTTAACACAAATACCATATTAACATGAAGCTAGCACATTTAGCAAAAGGTTAACATGTTTTACCACACTAGCATATTGGTAGCATGTTTTAGTATGGCGTTAATACTAACATGTCAAGGCAAACAAATATTTATTATAAAAATGATAATTGTTAATGTTATACATTTTTCGCTTGCACTAAAAAAATGCTGGGTTATTTTCAACTCAGCGTTGGGTCGAAAGGGTTGACCCCAGCCATTGGGTTAAAACAACACTAGCATTTTGTGTTGAAACAACCCAGCATATGTTATATTACAACCCAACATGCTGGGTTCGTCCCTTTTTGACCCTACACAGGGTTAAAAATAACCAAGCATTTTTATAGTGCAAGTAAAACATTTATAACATACATTTGTTTTTGGCTTGACATGTTAGCATTATGTTTTTAAAAAATGTAAATGTCATACTAAAACATGCTAACAATGTGCTAGTTGCATGGTAACACATGTTAGCTTCTTGCTAAATGTGCTAGCTTCATGTTAATATGGTATTTGTGTTAAAAAATGCAAGCCTTGTGTTAAAATGGGCTAGCATTATAATATCAAGTGTTATCTTTGTTTAAACACGTTACCGTCAGCATGTTGTTGTATGTTTAAACGTTATTTTGTTGTTAAAACATGCTAACATCATACTAGACCATGTTATAACATTTTAAAGGAAAACCCCACCGTTTTTCAATATTTTACTATGTGACATTTAGCCTAACCCCTTTCATCCCTGTTTGGGTCCTAAGGAATGAATGGGGCTAGGCTAAATGCTAACATATTCATGATGCACTGCACAAAGATTAAGTGTACGCATTCAAAAAAGATAGCTATGTATTAATTTGTCTAAGTAAAGGTAAGAACATAGTAAAATATTGAAAAACGGTGGTGTTTTCCTTTAACAACATGCTAAAATATTTTATAAAATAGCATTCAATACTATTTCAAACAGGCCAGGCTTTGTCAAGCCAACATAAAATCAGTCTTAACTATCTAGTTACTTTTATGTTATGTAGATTGGTTGGGCCTGTGTCTCTTCATTATACATTTTAAATGATGCAATGAATTTTTATGTTTTGGCACAATGGCAAAACATAAGCAAAATCAACTTTCACACATGTCATGACTTTTAGAGGTAGAAATTAATGGCAAGTTATTGGCTTTGAATTATTAAAGATGTTGACAGCTCTAGGTGTTATTTCAACAGTTGCCCGAAATTGTTTATTTATTGCCTGTGGCGTCATCTTTTAATCCATACTGAGCCACCAGTATCATGCCAAAGCCAAAATTTTGGTATCGATCCAACCCAAATGGAGCCTGAGCAGTGTATTGTGGGTATGACCAGCGGAGGCTTGTGTTTCAGAGTACAGTAATTATTCTGAGCCTCTAATACTTTCAAGTTAAAATGACATTCAGTACTGGGAATTCAAAGAACATCACCGCTATCTATTGTTTCCACACACACAACACCCTCCCTGTTCTTTTGTTTTCATGTGTAAAAAAGAAACATCTTTTCATTTTACCATTCTGAGGTGTATAGCTTGATGAATAGCCTTCGGTGATAATTTGTCATGCCGTGTTCAAAAGCATTGTTATCATTGTATATTTTTATTAACACTTGTGGTTTTGATTGACATGATGGTGTGTGTGTGTGTTCTCTGTGTCCGTAAAAAATTTATTCATGGCAGGTCTTAATTTTTCTGGCTGTAACAGGTGTGGTGGAAGTGTATCGTGTGACCAAGCGCGTGGAGCTGGGTATCAAAGCCACGGCCGTTTGCTCTGAGAAACTACAGGAGCTGCTTAAAGACATCAGCCGCATGTGGAACAACCTGATGGGCTTCATGTCACTAGCGAACCTCACTGTGAGTTCACCCTAAAATACCCAGAAACGTTTTTTGGCTTTAGTATGAATAAAATGGTTATGAACCGAGCCCATCCCCTGTCTGCCTTATTGGTGGGACATCCATCACCAGAGCAGCCATTTTGAGCATTGCATTGTTGCCGCATCTTGTTATTTCCAATATCTTTGTCAGAGAGTAGATGTTTTTTCTTGGCTTTGTGTTTGCTTTTGTAGCTGATGTATTGATCTTCAGGTGTCAATCAAAGGCTGTGAAGTTGAAATAGGTTGAAGGACCCCTGTGATCTGACAGCTGTTGTGTTATTGAGAGATGTGTTTGTGATGCATGTGTCTGTGTTCTTTTTTAGCCTGATGAGAGCTCTCTGGACTTCTCCTCTTGTATACTGAGGCATGGTATTAAAAATGCAAAGGAGCTGGCGTGTGGAGTTTGTCTACTCAACGTGGACTCTCGCAGCAAGGTCTGTATCTGCATAACACTGGTATCAAGCGTAAGACAGGTGTCTTTATTAATGTTGTTATTCAATAGTGTGCAGTTAATATAGGATTGTGTATTAAAGAATTGAAATGTTGACCTCTACTCATTCTTATATTGTTCCAAATCTGTATGCTGTTGTTTTTTCTGTGAAGCACAAACAAATCTTTCAAGAATTGTGATGCAATCTTTGTAGTACATTAACAGTCCCAAAGTGACACATGTCATGCCCAAACATAGTGACCAAACTTTAAATTTACTTTGTTCTTTCATAAGAAAATGTTGTTTATGTCTTTCTTTTTTCCGTCGAAATATATATATATTTTTTTAAAGGGAAACCAATCCAGGATTTTTCTCCATATAGTGGACTTCGATAGAACCCAATGTTTTCTAATTGTAGTTCCAATGCAGCTTCAAATGCTCTAAACGATCCAGACGGATGCATACCGGTCTTATCTAGCGAAATGAAAAGCCTCTTATATTGGACTAGCCCTGAGATGCTCGTGCACGATTTTACGTATTACGTAATCCCGTTGAAATATCACGCATGACTTATTCAAAACTACCGATGTGTTTAAGTGTGGAGAAGGAGGACCGTTGAGATGTTGTTGTATGTCAATGACAGTAGTTAATGTCTTTTTGTAAGTTTATTGCTTAAAGTGCACCTATTTCATTGCTAAAAAAAAAAACGTTTTTTGTGTATTACAATGTGTTGGCATGGTTTATGGGTCAAAAAACACATTATTTTTCACATACTGTAAATTTTTGTAGCAGATATTCTGCTCTGATTTTGTACAAAGCTCACCAAACTGAAATGTTCTGTGTCCCTGATTGGCCAGCTAATCTGCACGTTGTGATTGGCCTGTATACCTCTGACATCAGTCGGAAATGTGACGCTCTTTACCTTGTTTGAAAGATTCGCTAACAATGCAGTGCTATCAGGAGTTAACTTAAGGCGGGCGTACACGGTGTGATTTTTGTTGTCGTAGGAGCTCGCATGCGATTTTTTTTCTCGGGAGCAAATCGTTCATGCTCGTATGGTCGCGGCTCGCACCGTGTGAGAGGAATTACGAGCGGAGCCGAGCAGGTTACGAGCACCTTACGACCTCCCGATAATTTTTAAACATGTCAAAAAAGTTCGGGAGCTGTCGGTATAAATTCGTAGTGTTGGTGCGGGTGAACGAGATGATCTGGCAAAGCACTTGAAGTTGACCAATCAGAATGTACAAAACACACAAGAAGAAAGACAAATGTGGCACTGCTACCTCAAATCTGGACGACAAATCTATAGCTGGATATGTTTCGCGCACACACACACTCCGGTGACCGGACATCATGACAAATAGGTCCTTTCAGTGACGACCTCTTGATCAGCTTCTTTGCCTGAAAAACCTGTCATACGTGTTTTTGTGATGTCCGGTCACAGCTTTGGATGTGTGCGGAAACAGGAGAGAATGTAGATTAGGCTATAAGGGCTACCGCAATGCATAAAACGAGGGCTACTCTTAAAACATTTTTATTTTACTTTGTAATACTGTTGATTTTTCTTTACTTGTTAATATGTTTTATCATTATTTACAATCTAAACATAAAATAAGCAAACTAAAATATGTAATAAATAAATATAAAAATTATTAGACTCCGTGCAGAGACCACTGGTTTAAACAGTACAGGATGGACAAAGAATGTCGCAATTTTTGTGTAATCCAAGCTGTGCCAAGTCGCTGTAGTACAGTTTCATAAATGAATGGATATTAAAAGGGCTGTCGCGACAGAGAATAGAAAGCAACGGAATGTCCATGTTTAATAGGCTATAAGATATGCATTTATTGTTTTACACTTTATACACATATAATAAATGCAAAATAAATTGTCAACGAACAAGGGAGTACATTAAACATGATGATCATACGGGGAGACGACGTTTTCCACATTATTATGGAGCTTCTGCTTTAATAAGTGAGCAACATATTTTCGACCAAAGGAACACATAATATATAGCCCAATGTACGTTGTTATGGTAGCCTTAGCTTGTTCTGAAATGATGAGAATATTTAAATGACTAAAAATGTAGGCTATCTCTGAGACTTTATTTAAATAATGATTAATTTGTTTTCATACTATATTTGTATTGCTATGTATTAATTTACATAGGCCTACTGTGAAAATGCCCTATATTAACTAATTATATTGTTTTGTGCAGTTACAGGAGCACAAATGCTGCGTGCTCACTTTTACTTCAAGACATCGCATTGACAGAGGCTCCGTGTACATTTGCACTATACAATGCAAACAAGCCTAGACAATGTGCTTTATATTAAATTAAATGATTTTCGTTTTACAAATTAATATTTGCTGTAGATGTATTGTCTTAATAATTTAATCATAAAGTGAAAGATGTGTTACGTTAGTTTACCTTGCGTTTTTACCTCATTGCTCCTCATTCTGCATTTACAAATAAATAAATAGGCCCACTGAATTTGTTTTTTTTAAACGGTCATATTTATAAAAAAGCAACAATATATGTAACATTAATAATAGCAATATAGATATTTACTTGGCACTACAATCATGATATAGACGGTAAAACCGCATAGGCGCTAGCAAGAACAACCACTGCCAGAGAAATTCCTTCACCGCCACAGCACTAGACCTATATTGCAATTTCGGAATGCATAAACAGAAAAACAAAATAACAGAAATTCCTGGCTGTTTTCTGCACTCAAGCCAATATCTTTGCCGTATTCTTCTTGTTTTATTTTTTTGTACATTCTGCCACTCACAGGTGCGAAAATGCTTACGTCAGAATTCCTCAAGTCGTACAGTAAAATCTTGTCGTGTGTGACTGCGTACGAATTATTTCCACATAAACTCACTCGTGTCGTGTGCGAGACCTCACGACGTTCCGACAGTCAGAATTCGCACCGTGTACGCCCAGCTTTACAGGCTGTGAGTTCGAAGCGGGATGAATTATGATAATGTCGGTCTTTACTACGTAGCCAATCCCAGGAAGAAAACTGTTGCCTAAAATCCCTGTGTTTGTTGTAGTCCAAAAAAAAGAGATTTACGTTGGAGACAAGCGTGCCGCACAAGCCCTGAAAAGTGAAGCCAAAACATCTCGATCTCCCCCCAGTGACTGGTCCCAGTATAGGTCATAAACATAAACCCCGCCTCCCCCATGTTATTCAATGGGACTTGAGACCAACTAAACAATTTAATAACACTTCAATTATCTTTTTTCCGAAGCTTGTTTCTGTCGTTTACTGTAGTTTTTATCACGCTGATGTAAATTCAAGTGTTTGTTTTTAAAATATGTTTGTTTTTAGTTAGTTATTTAATGCTATAAAAACGGTGGTGTGACGTCATGATTGACAGCTGTGATATTTGCATTCTGCGAGGGAGGGGCCTTGATTTCTCGGGTTTACTTCCTGCTTACTACTGCGCATGACTGGTCCCAAAATCGCTACTGCGCAGACTCAAGACCAAGATGTCAGCACCGTATCGGGACACTGGCGGCTTCACTTTTCACCAATTGAAGAGAGCGAACGGGCCTCGTGCATCTTTTTTTAGTCTATGCTTGAATACGATAACTCTCGTCATCATCGTTTACTTTGGGTTTTGTACCTTTTGCATATCGTTAACATGAACTTATACACACTTACACACCAAAGGAAATTTAAAATCATGAATCGAACGATAGTTGCTCTTTAAAATGGTCCATACTTGTGCATTTCGCATACATCATGCACAACCTTTTGATGGGATGATGTAATACGTAAGGCCATTTTTGTTTCGCTAGATAAGACCAAGCGTGCCGCACAAGCCCTGAAAAGTGAAGCCAAAACGTCTCGATCGCCCCCCAGTGACTGGTCCCAGTATAGGTCATAAACCCCACCTCCCCATGTTATTCAATGGGACTTGAGACCAACTAAAAAAAATTATTACACTTCAATTATCTTTTTTCCGAAGCTGGTTTCTGTCATTTATTGTAGTTTTTATCACACTGATGTGCATTCAAATGTTTGTTTTTAAAGTAAGTTTGTTTTTAGTAAGTTATTTAATGATATAAAAACGGTGGTGTCACGTCATGATTGACAGCTGTGATATCGTGTGATATGCGCATTCTGCGAGAGCGAGGGCGGGGTCTTGATTTCGCAGCTTCACTTCCTGCTCACTACTGCGCATGACTGGTCCCGAAATTGCTACTGCGTAAACTCAAGACCCAAGTCTGTCAGCGCCATATCGGGACATTGGCAGCTTCACTTTTCACCAATGGAAGGGAGCGAACAGGCGTCGTCCATCTTTTTTTACAGTCTATGAATAAGACCCTTATGCCTCAGTTGGGATTGTAAAGCATTTTAAGCTGCATTTGGAACCTTCAAAACTTTGGGTTCCATTGAAGTCCACTATATGTAGAAAATCCTGAAAGGTTTTCCTAAAAAAAAAAATATTTCTTTTCGACTGAAGACAGAAAGACATAAACATCTTGGATGACATGGGGGTGAGTAAATTATTGGGAATTTTCTTATGAAAGTAGAGTAATCCTTTAAACCAAAGGAAATTGCTTTAAACTGCTTTCTTTGTTTTCATTGGTTTTGTTTTCAACCACCGTTCACAATGAACTGAGATGATAAACTGTAACAAAAGCTGAATAACAATTCAGAATGTCCCATTGAAAACAGAAAAATGAAAGATACATAAATTAATAGAAAAAATAACAGCATACCGGTTTTGAATGACACGACGGTGAAAACAGCAGAATGTTCAATTTTAAGTGAAAGCCTTTCAATGAGTAAATTCATCTCCCTTTTAACCTCCCCCATCCCAAAATCCCTCCTGACCATCTCTTTCATTTTCACCATTTTACAGAAGAAAGACGTGAACACATTTGGACGCCTCTTTAAAAGAGTAGGATTCTTTGAACTGCCTCAAAACTCAAATTTGCAGCTTGTTAAAAGGGTCAGCTGGGCAAACTCTCCCCTGATGTGTTGCCAAAATGATCAAAACTCACCTCTCGTTTCATTAAGTCTGCCAAAAACAGTCTGTCAGTAATGCTCACATGGCGCTGTGACTCGTACATCAAAATCCACTCTCTTTATATATATATATTTCAGTGATTATTTCCGCTCTTAGCTCGTGTTTTGTCATGTTATTTCATGTTGAGCTTGTCTTGCAGAGACAAGTACACTGTCTAGTTTACATTGCCGTGCTGTCAGGTACTCTTGTCCAAAATAGTGTGACGAATAGGTGAAGGTCTTTCATTTTGGCACCACTGTGGGGTGGCAGAGAACAAATCTACTGTAAAAATGGCATGGGACAAAAAAATCCAGATTAAAGGGATAGTTCACCCAAAAATGAAAATATTCCTTTCATCATTTACTCAAAATTCTTCCCTGAACATTTTGGTTCTGTACAGCACATAAATCAGTCCTTTTTTGGGTAAACTGTTGCTTTAACTCCACGGTTTAAATGCAGACATCTGATCACCATAACCTTAAGATTTTTCCTTTCACTTCCCCTCCTGAATCTCTCCCAGTATTAATGCGACGGTCAAGGTTTGCTGATGTAATAGTGGGGTAAACAGTGCTCATAGTGATTCAGATAGAATCAGGAAAGGAGGGGCTCTGAGGCACAAAAAAATCACGGGATGGATGTTTGAGGAGCAGATGTAGCTCAGCCATCAGTCATGGCAACAAAAAACACATGTGCTATCAGATCTGGCTTGCTGCAAATTAATAGTCGTCTCCATTTGCTCCTGACATTCGATTAATATCCTGCTTTTTAATTATGTTTTGGGGGACTGGGGAGAGCATCACTGTTGGGGGTTTTAAGGTGGAGTCTCTGAGATGAGATGGTTTTAAAGCTTGGGATGTTTGGGGCTGTCGGTGGCTGGGGTGTTTGCGTTGGGTTACAGGTAGAGATTTTCACTGGGATGCTATGGTCTGCCTCCTCTAAATGGACGACAGCACTTTTTCCACTGTTGGGGTTTCTGGTGCTGGTACTTCTTTGCTCACTTGAAAAAAACCCTCTTGCATCTTACACTAATGCTGACACTGTTTATGCTACTTACAGGCACTGACAAAAGACAATCGCTCCAAAGTAAGGGTAAATATTTTACTGTGTCTTTCTATAAAGTTAACTTAGTTTTCAGTGTCCCCCCACAGGCCTTTAAACACTGTCCCAACAAGTGTTGTCATTTTTGCAGGTAGGATGCACACTATGTTTGCAATCAGACAGTAATTAACCTTTCCATCAGCTAAACAAGGTCGGTTGAATTATTCTGACCTTTACAACGACCGTGAAGCATCTGTTCTGACTGAATGAAAAATTCAGAGCTGCTTCTACTGCAGCCTCCTGTGCATCATACAAACAAGCACACCACAGATCATCATACAGTATAATAATTACTGTATTTATTATAATGTACTTGAATTTTTTTATATGATATTGAAAATGTGCGTATGGATGTTTTCACAAACAAATCGTGATTTAACGAAACTTTCATATAGAAATGTACGCAAAAATTCAAGAAAACCTAAAACCACTCGAACGCAATAATCACGTACGCTATAATCAAATACAAGGCTATAATAATAATGTTGATATATACAATGTACATGATTATATTTTATATCATAATATTGTCTGTATTATATAGTATTATACATATTATATGATACATTATTATATCCTACTTATTTTTCAACACATATAAAGAAAATGCACGTACTGACAAATTTTCACGCTTTCCTTCCTCACTTTTTAAATCTCTATATGAAAGCGTCTGCTTAATGCCTAATGTAAACGTCATGGTAATGTATTGAGAAGTCCAAATGTCAATCACTTGTCTGTTTTATTTTAGATACAGAGTCTCTGTCATATTAATTAAGTTAACGCATCCAAAACTTCTTTAATGTTACTCCAGTGAACACAAAGCGCTGGAGGAAGCCAGTGACAGCAAAACCTCACAAATAAAAAATGCAAATCAAAACATAACTTTACTGATAATAAATATGGTCATGGATTTCTTTTCGAGCTCTTTGGCTTCTATGACAAATTTTTCTAACACAAATTTTCTGTGGATAAGCGCTGGGCTGCGGAAAGCTTTTATATGGAGCTGGTTTGGGCGTGTTTAATGTAAATTAGCAACTTTGTGCACACGGCCGCTCATGTAGAGCACTCCAAATTCACTAACGTAAGAACAAATTCATGTGCGTAAGGACGTGTTGTGAATTGGGCGAAAAGTTTTCGTGAGAAGTTCAAGTGTGCGTATAAATAAGAAAAACGTACGCAATTGTTAGTGAATGAGACCCATTGTCTCTTTGCCATATAGGTGTTTATGCGCTTCCTGTGTCGTGCTGTTGGTTGTTTATTTGATAGTGGCATTTAAATTATAATCCTGAAAATAGTTTGAAAGTGTAACAACTTTACTATAAATAATTGTAGAACTATACATTTAAGAACAATAATTTGTATGAAATATATAATTATAGACAACCTTAGCTTGCATTTATGGAACCTAAAATTATTAGCAAAATGATTAGCTTATTAAAATGATTTAGCTTAATGTTTTTCATTTCTAAGGGACATTTTATAGCAGTTGAGTTTCTGGTTGCACCACTTGACCTCTGCAATGAATTGACATTTAATAGACTTCTTCTTGGATGCAGTTATAAACTTTTGCCTGTGGTATCATCAAATCCATAAATATACTTTTGAAGTGCAATTAAAATGTGTTCGATAAAATAGCATTTTTTATTTCTAGTTTTACATTGGTTGTACCACCTGACCGAGAATGTATACCAAATTGTTGGACAAAAGTTTTTCAATTATTCTAACATCCCAATTATTCGTGAAATGTGTTTATAGGAAAGGTTTTGCACATGAAATAATGCCAAAGTATCTTATTTTGAATCTTTAATAATTTGTACACCATTTTAACACTTGTCTTAAACTGCCAATTTGTTCAGACGGTTGTCCATATTTAAACTAGTTAGAATAAAGTGACACATGTCCACATGTCATAAATGTATCAAGTTATTTTTATAGTAAATAATGCCCCGGTCACAAAAATATGCATGTTATTTTATTGACCCATATTTAATTATTAAAAAATTCTGATATACTGTAGCTACTTTCAATGGATAGTTTAATTTTAATATCTGGTTGGATTGGCCTAATATGCACATTTATTTGATCACTGATTCTATAATACTGCCACAGGCTGTTGCTTTTCAACCACAAACAGCCTCTACAGTAAAGTTATTAAGCTATTGCTGATTGGCAAAAAAAATTAACTGCAAGTATAACTTTTGTGGTTTGATAATAGCTTATCTAACACTTCTTATACACTGTAAAAAGTTAAAGTTGGATTAACTTAAAAAAAAAAATTACTTCAGCTGGTAACACCTAAAAACTGATTGTTTTAAGGTATTACCAATTTAAGTAATTTGTTTTATTTTTCACCTTTTTTTCAGTTAAAACCTAATTTGTTAGGTGTTACCAAATGAAAGTGATTTTTTTTTAAGTAGATCCAATTTTCACTTTATGGTGAAATATTGTGAAATAAATAATTGCAATGGATAACCATGTCAGCGCAGTCAAACCTTGAATGTTCATGTTTTGTTTGAACAGTCTTCAGGAGAGCTGAGATTGTTTGTCAAACGCCTATAAAATATTGTTGTGTCCATGCCCTTATGCATGAGTGTTCATACAGTAGTATCATGGTGGGAGTGTGTGATTCATCACATGACTCATTCTCCTTCCAGCATCAGCTCCCTATTTTTCAATAGGAAATGCTTCATTCCACTTAACATAGATATCATCTTTGCCTGATCACAGCTGTAAGACTACAGTGAAGTGAAGTTCACTGGGTTCTTGTTTAGCCTTTCTATCTATAGACTGTATGTGGGACGATAGCACACTTCTTTTTTTCTCTATTGATCCTAGAAATTATTTTAGTGCTGTATTGAGCTGATGTCTCATTTATTGATGGTGGTATGCCACCATGCAGTCGGATGTGACTAGTTAAGTTCCTCTCTAACTTGTTATAAGACTAAACTTGTTTTTATTCTTAACCTGAACAATTTGATCACTAATGTTACTTCATGCTTTGTTTGAGTTTAAAAATGAGCTGAACTCTTGTTGCGTTAGCTTTGGGAGTTTGTGAAACGTTTACACTAAATCACTTTCATCGAAAGTTTATAAGGCATTTAAAGGGTAAAACTGCATAGTATTTGTGTACATTTAAACTTAAAATTGTGTATACTGTATCTTTTGTGGCAGGTGATGCTGTTAATAAGCAGTACATTTCTGCAAAATGTTACTGCAATTAGTTATTCTTTTAGACACCCATTTTGGTGTCCTTATAGTTCTTAAAATCCATCGTGCCCCCCTCCTGCAGTACCACTGGTCAAGTTAGATTTCATCTTGCATGAATTGTTTATCCGTCTTGTATTATTCCTTGACAGGCCTTCAACTCAGAGACGGACAATTTCAAGCTCACGTATGGAGGTCACCAGTATCACGCCAGCTGTGCTAATTTCTGGATTAACTGTGTGGAACCCAAACCGCCGGGCTTAATTTTGCCTGACCTGCTGTAGAATGTAGCTGCTATTGGAGAGCAACAAAACCGGACCCAGTAGTGAACCTTGTGGCACAGTCTGAAAGATCATGGGAGTCATTCATAATTCTGTCACTTTAACTGTTTATCGCTGTTTAACTTCAAAGCGGTACAGCCCTTGCCACTTGAATTTGGGACATCTAAATCTGCCATTTTCTGTAGGAAGGTCAGATATACTGTATACTGCTGAATAATAATTTAAACACTGTACATGGAGTAAAATATGCCTTTTGTCTGTATCTTTTTGTCTTTTTGATCTGCAATTCTGTCATTTTTGAATGTGCCTGGTTGGATTTGATTCTGTGTTGTTGATCATTCTAGTAAATATTTCTGAATTGTGTACGTGTTGTTAATTTCAGACTTGTTTTCTATCTAACATAAACCCTAACCAAAAAACTTCAAATGAATGCATATCAAAAACTAGAAAAAATTACCTAAATGCAAAGTGAGAGAGTGATGTTTCGTCAATTATGGTAACCCAATATTTGAAACGTGACCTCTGCATTTAACCCATCACAGTGAGTAATGTACACAGAGCAGTGGGCAGATATCACTACAGCACCCGAGGAGCAATTGGGGTAAAGGTGCCTTGCTTAATGGCACCACAGTTGCAGTCTACCGGGCAGTGAGACTCGCCAGGCTCTCTAACCACTTGAAATAATACCATACTGTATTAGTCATTATCAGAAGCGCATGCCAGTATCCTCTGAGAAACATTTAGACCTTTGTATTATCTTTTATGCCTTACTAACGTTATTGTGCTGGAACAATAATAAACGTTTATTTTCCAAGCAGAATCTTTTATAAAACCTAGCAGCTAGAAGCAGTGTTATGTGGGAATGAAGTCTTAGTTCATCATTGCTTTTAAAGGAATCTTTTGTAATTCATGTAAACATACAGCAACGTGAAAGTATCCATAAATCTCTAGGTTATAAAGCCCTCAATACAAGTTAATTTCTTGTCAGCCTTTATAATAAGATATTAACTGTTTAATATGACAGATCGAATAGAAATGAAATGCTTTGCACGAAAGTCTTTGTGATTGCATTACTGATGTAAAGGATAAGTTCCCCCAAAAATTTTAATTCTGTTATTTAGACAAAGTCACCACTTGTGGAGCATCAGTTTTGAAGACCGTTCATGCTGCTCATTGAGAATAGACAGTGGATGGATTTACATATAGTGCAATGGATAGCATTGTGTGAGAAACAGACCAAAATTTTGAGTCATTGGACGTTGATGGATCATAAAGGATCATGAAGCTTGAGGGATTAATGCTTTCCTGGGTGTTAATGTATAATTTTCCATCACAATTATTTCCTATAATGATCTCAGTGATTACCCTGCACTATTGTAAAGCCAACCTGTGGTGGTGTTGTTTGGTCCGTATAATAGGACAGCACTCACCTCACACTGACTCAGCGCTAATAGCTGCTCATCATAGCAACATTACCTTGGAGATGGTTACCAAGGATACAGGAGTTTGAAAGTGTAAAATACAGCAGACGTCAAGCTTCAGTCTCTGTCTGTAATGAATTCTTTACAGTCAAATGTCAGGTATCCCTTTAAAGACATTCTTTTAGCCTGTAGATTTAACATTTCATGTGATTCATTTGTTTCAAGTATTTCTTTAAACAGCACAGTTGGTAGAGTATAAAATGACCGTCCTGGCCTTGTGTTAATACGGATGTGGCTAATAATCTTTAGCTTGTCATCAATCGATATTAGGGATTTGATTTATAGCATTTGTCTTACAAGTTTTACAAGAATAAGATGGCTTAATATACAATCCAATGTAAGGCACACAGCTTGCACAGTTTTTATTGAAACCCTTTTCACAATATGCTATCCATTAAAGATAATACACACTATTTTCATTCAAGTTCAACTTTATGGCTATTAAAATCTGGAAACATTTCATAAATGACCGTGGACTACAAAAACCCGTAAAAAGGGTATTTTTTATTGAGATTTATATATTATCTAAAAGCTGAACTAAAATAAGCTTTGCATTGATGTGTGGCTTATTAGGATAGGACAATATTTGGCCGAGAAACAACTATTTGAACATCTGGAATCTGAGGGTGCAAAAAAATCAAAATATTGAGAAAATCACCTAAAGTTGTCCAAATGAAGTCCTGCAACACACATTACTAATGATAAATATATTTTCTGTCATCATTTACTCACTCTCATATTGTTACAAACCTGAATAAATTGCGTTGTTTTGATGAACACCAAGGAAGATATTTTAAGAAATGTTTGTAACCAAATGGTTTGTGGAACCTATTTACTTCCATAGTATAATTTTTTCCTACTATGGAAGTGAATGGGGTCCACGAACAGTTTGGTTACAAACATTTCTCAAAATATCTTCCTTTGTGTTCAATAGAACAAAGAAATATATGCAGGTTTGTACCAACATGAGAGTGAGTAAAGGATGACAGAATTTTCATTTTTGGGTGAACTATCCCTTTAAAATAGGCTATTTTAAGTCATACAATGTATTATTGGCTATTGGTAATATACCCATGAGACTCACTTATGACTTGGCTTTGTGGTCCAGGTTCACAAAAGCATTTAAAAGCCTCAGTCAAACTTAAACATTAAAAAAAGCAAGGACTACAATATAAAATATGTCATTCTTTATTAATTTTTTGACACACTAATTAATCTGGACAGTTTATGTTAATTTATTTAACATGATTTAATAAAAGCCTAATAAGAGTCTTGTGTGCTTGTGACAGAGCTGTTCTCTGGTTATAAATGCTATGCTGCATAAAATATTTGAAAGATCTAATCTTAATCAAAATAATGCTTAAAAAAAACAAGTGAAAATATAAATCATTGAAAATATGATGACAGTGACTGCCATTTAAAAAAAGTTTTTAAAAGAAATATTCAATAACTTTCAGAATTCAGAAATGTCATTTTATGAAGCACTCAACACTGTTCTTTATACAGTCAGTTTCTCCTGTTATTCAATAAAATTCTTTTAATATACACAATTAGTTTACACATCTGATAAACTGGTTACACTTTATAATACGGATTAAGACCTAAATAAATGTTTACTCTATGTACTTAATGACTATTCATTAGTTATGACCCAGTAACTCTTTCCCCACCATTGAGGAGTTATCTCGTCAATTAAAAGAGAAAAAAACTTTTGCATAATTTTTTTATTAATTTATCCCATATGAAAAAACTGAAGCCAAAACGTTATTTTCTCATTTTAAACTCTGTGTATGTTTTGATAATCATTCTGAATCTAATCTCTAACAAAATCCTTCACAAAAATGCAATTATTTTAGCTTTGTGCTTAAAAAATATTTTAAAGAAATATACCCATATTTAAGAGTTTATAAGCAGAGAAAAAATATATAGATAGGATGAAACAGGTTTTTCCCATTTTGTTTGTTTGTTTGTTTATTGTTTGTTTGAAAGCAGAGGGTCTGTTTTTCATCTGATATATTTGTGTTTATATATTTTTAGAAGAACATTTTTCTGGAAGGCTTTTTGTAAAACTTTTGTGAAAATGGCTGGTGAGGAAAGAGTTAATACATAGCTTAACTCATCATTAGTTCCTATTTGAGTGAGAATTAATTTAGGTCTTAGTTCATTGTGTTTCACTGACCCTTATTATAAAGTTTTACTGTTAAAATCACAATGTTGCAGTGTTACAGTTTGTGTTACTCATTTTAAAACTATTATATAAGTGATGCACCAAGAATGAAAATTTTTGGCCGAAATTGACATTTCTTTTGCAGCTGGCCATAAATCAAAAATGAAATAGTTTTTGTATATTTGTATTATAATTAGACTTTTTCATTTCAATTATTTTATAAACCTGCATTGGATAAACTACAAAACAATAAAATAATCACACTTTTTCGAAAGTAATACACCAAAATTGGACGAAAATAAAGCAATACTAAATACTCTTCATTTAGTTATATGAAACAGAATCAAATTGAACAAATTTTTTATCTAAATAGTCTAAAGTTCAATTAGAAAACAGTAGTAAAATAATCCAGCAACTTAGCCGCCTTGTTAATACTACATTTATTTAAGATGATATATTTTCAATAGATATATTTTAGGCCCCTTTTCTTTTTGTTAAAACTTATAACACCATTTTTGGCCGATAATTTTCTGCGTCTAAAATTTTGGTGCATCCGTATATTAGTAAATTTGTCATTTCTGCACAGTTTAAATACACATTGCAATACAATAATGTATTTTGTTCAAATGCTACCAATAATCAGGAGCAGACTGTTGTCTCTCAACAAAGACGACAGCAAAACTGAAACAACATCAAACGTCCTCAGCACCATGTTTGGTTCCCAAAGTGCTCCTGAAGCCATTATCAACTCCAGGATAGATTTCCATAAATGACCTACAGTATGACCTTTAACTCTGGAGCTCATAAAAGTTTAGACGTCTTCCCGGACACAAACACTCACCATCACACTTGATTCTCTTGCTGAAGAGACATGCAATTGTATCAATAGAGGCCGGAAGACGAAGGGAGTCCTTCACTGGACCTGCTCAGACCTCTGATAAGCTTAAACCAAATCCATACTTCACAAGCCCCAATAAGGTGGCAGATTTCTGCGGTCTCTCTCATACACATCGGGAATGACCCCGTATGGTGTCTGGATCATTTTCACAGAGTTCCTGCCAAACAGTTTCCTCTCGTACTCGATGAGCTGTCGCCAGAATCCTCCATTAGGACGAATAACCGGCCGACGGGCTTTGACCCAGGCGTGAGCCTCAGCCAGAGAAACCCTGTGGTACTTCATGAGGTATGCCAAGCAGAGCGATGCGGAGCGGCTCACGCCAGCCGCGCAATGCACCAGAACGGCTCCGCGTTTGCGGCCCACGCTGTGAATCTTATCGGCCACGCTGTCGAAATAAAGCGAGATCGGAGAGTGAGGCATATCGGCCAACGGTACCTTCACGTACTCCATGTGTGGCCAGTTGAAGTTGGGCAGTTCGATGGTGGCGTTCACCACACAGGTTATTCCTTTGGACAGGAGGAGACTACGGTTTGATGCCACATTCCCACGGCCTAGGAACAAGGATGGGGTGATCTGGGCAATGCCGCCTAACAGGCTGCTGGTTTCTGCCACCAGTCGGGGAACAGCCGCGGGTAGCACTGAACTGCGATGATGGTGGTGATGATGGTGATTTGGGTGATGGAAAAACCCCTGACTTCTGGAACCCATAGAGGAGCGGAGGCAGGAGACAGAGAAATAGAAACCTTGAGGTGGAGCCAGGATGCCTTTCAATTCTCTTCGGTCATCTTAAAGTGATTAATACCACACAGACCATTGGATGTATCTGAAACAAATCAAGAGCAAAAAGTTGATTCAATAGACTGTACATTATACCAGCATCTTGGGGGTGTCTGTTCATATTTCTCCTGTTCCTTTAGGTACAGCATTGCATAAGGGAACACACATACTGATAAAACAAATGTATAGCTTGAATGCACTGTAAATCAAGTGTCTGCCAAATGTGTCAATGGAAATGTCCTTAAGGATCCAATGGTGATACATTTAATAAGCATGAACCAGCAACCTTCTGGTTACAAGTCTACATCTTTATCCACTTCACCACACTACACCAATGTGTCCATTAAAATCTAAAGTCTAGTGAGGCGCTATACAAAAGCTGATAACTAAAGGTTCCTTATTGACAGTAAAAAAAACAACATTAGCATGGGTGAATGGTGGTTTAATGAAGTTAATTACTGTATGTACCCAGCAGATGTTGCCTGCTGTCAGCTTCATGTCCCGCGAGTTGTGCATGCGGATGTGAGGGCCATGTGGAGCAAGTGTTCACAGGAGCCTGGGGTTTTATTAATAAAAGCAGGAATGAGGATTATAAACCCGTGTTAAGTAAACAACCGTGTGACTGAAGCATGACATTACAACAAAAAAGAAGGGGAGCTTAAGTGCCTCCAGGTTTTCATGAATTTATTTTTTAATTTTCTATTTAATTCTTGAATTTGTAATGAGAATGGGTTAGAAATGATTTTCTGCTTCTGCTTTTTGCACGTATTTGTTGTCATTAGGTCATGTATTTAAATTATGAGGTTTTAAAGATAGGCCGTACTTCAGCACTTTTAAAGTGTTTATTAAACACTTATTAAAAGCCAAATAGACCTTAGACGTCAAAGTTACGTCACTTCAAGCTGCGCGCGCAATGTGGTGGCAGAAAAACAGTGTAAATCAATTACACACAAGTGAAACAAGCAAGATAACTCACTAGAAAATGTCTTGTTGTGCTGTTGAGTGTCAAAATAGGAATACCAAAAAAAGATGGCTTTAATTTTTATAGAATACCATCGTCGAAGACACCATTTGAAGATAAACGTAGGTGTTTATGGTTGCAATAAGCCCTCACACGGACAGACTGGAGCGATGAAATCATCAGAAAATCTTTTAATAATTAGAATAGAAAATAAGTAGAGAAGATGTCCGGGGTTCTGTCAAATACTGTTCCCTCTATGTGTTTCTTATAGCGTTTTTATCACATTACGTTTATAATTTATTTAGAAAGATTAAAGATTTGAATGGGTTATACTAAAAAAGCAATAATAACACAATTTAATAAATATTTCATAATTTTTCAGTTTTCTATTATTTCTTTTTACCTTATATCTTAGTCTATGTCTTCCTGTTTGTTCTAAAATTGTTATGTTTACATACTTATTGAATATATAAATATAACACACACACACATGATGTAAAGTGTTATTAATATATAAACAGGCCTATCCATATTAATTTGTATGTTAACATAATAGTTTTATAATAACAAAGTTTTAGTTTAGAACAAACATGTAGGCTATTTATATAAGGAAGAAATAATATAAAACGGGAAAATAATGAAATATTTAATAAAATACATTATTGTATTGCTTTTATATGTACTTTAGAGATTCATATGATACTATAAAAATATTTTTTTATTTACCAATAAAGAACAATACAAATACATTACATACATGCACACATATCAGTAGCCAAGCCATTTAAACTTTTAATTTATCTAAAAAAAAAAAAAAACAACGTAATGTGATATAAACACTTTAAGAAACATTACACTAAAGGAAAGTATAGGGAAAACAGACCTCGACAGAATACCGGATTCATAACAATCACAGTTTAAAACACTTCACACTGCTACTGCAGAGCTGCCACTTTCTGCCGCAAGTGGGCTCCGCCCACAAAAAACATCATCTCTGTTTGCAAACACGCAAAATGGTCTATAAGAATATGAAAATTTGTACACTTGTACAGTAAATTTGTACTCAATTTTGGACGTATATGACTTCATTTCTTCATTTAAACACAAATGATGATGAAATACTGATAAAATTATAATTTTATATTAAAATGTCACCATGTTATTTTATAAGGCCCAACATGATGAAGCTCCAAAAAGCACTTACCTCCATCAAAGGTGATGTGTAATGATATTTCATGCATTCTGTCTAATTAACACTGATAGGCGAGTTGGATTTTCATGCTAAACATGTGCAAAGTTTAAAAACTAGGACGTATGACTGTGTTTCTTTGCTGAATACACTCCGTCGAGATTCAGATAAGGTTTGGAAAGTTATTTGGAGTAAGGCCCTGTACAAAGTCATAAAGGGTGGAAGCCCTTGTATGGGCACATCTCTGGGTACTCAAGATTAATGTGAGTTTGGCAGAAACTGTGTGAGAGCTTAATATCTAAATAAGCTCAAAATATTAAACTTTATTTTGCTTCAGAAGATAACATGGTGACATTTTCATACAAAAATCATTTGTGTTCAGAAGAAAAAATAATACACTACTGGTCAAATATTTTGAAACACTTGACTGAAATTTTAATTATGATCTTTTAATCTAAAGGTGCATGGTTAAATGCTTGGTTAAATTACTTGCATTGACAAAAATATATCTTTGACAAACTGATTAATTTCTGTTATTACAAGACTAAAATGTATTTTACTTTTTTTGAAATAGATGACTTAACATTATAGCGATAACTATATTTATAACTATATAGCTTTTTATATTAAAAAGAATAGCGAAGTTCACAACAATACTATATCAATAAATATACAATAAACGCTATCGTTGGGATCACTTGAACGTTTTTTCTTCCCAACAGATGAGCGATAAACCATTAACAGCCAATCAAATACTGGAAATTCAAGTGCACGCGCATTTAATATGACAGATGACATAGTGGAGAGAAGCTCATTGCTGAGGTCTATAACATAAAATGACCTCATGTATCAAGCGGTGATGCAGTTCCTGTGAAATTACTACAGTATGTAATGCTTTTATTCTACTGCACTGACTACGCCAAAAGGTAAGACATAAGATTGCATAAACTACTAAATTCACTGTTTAGAGATGTGTTGGGGACATCTGCTGGTTTTACCCGCTGTGTAAACGCAACAAAGAACAGCATATTTATAACATGTGAACAATTTTTTATTCAAGAAAATGTGCAATATTATAGTTAATGCCACTGATGGTAAATGGTGCAAGCGAATTAGCATAAAGTTATCGTTATTTTTTGGCGGTGTGGAAGTTGAACTAACTTGTAAATCTGAGTTGATTCAACAAAAAATGTAAGGATTTTTTACACTGCATGTTTGGGTGAAATATTAAGCATATGAAAATTACACCATAAAATGCTGGGTTCATTTCAACAATGGGTTAAAAAAATTGTTGTGTGTTAAATCAACCCAGGATTATATTACATTACACATTAAATACAAATCAAAACGGGCTGAGTTTGTCCCCCAAAGCATTAAAGTGCTGAAACTTTTAAATGTGCTGCTAAAATACCTTCTGTGACTAGGGAGTAAACAAACTAACAAACGGTTTAATATGTGTGGAGTAAATTGTAAAGCTTTATAGCTGAAAAAACACTTTGTGCTGTAATGTTGTGACTAAAGCACACAAGGGTTTGCTCTGGGCCCAATGACTGTATGTTGCCAGGTACAAATACTCATTCAGCTCTATGTCCTGGCCAACAACTGTACATAGAGCATCTGGTTTTGCGTCTTTCATACCTCACTATCTTTTATTAAAGGCCAGTCGGGGTACATATGTAGTGTTTTTTACATCATGCCCAAGGGCTCTCATCCAATCTTCTCACTGCAATCCAGGAGACTCGACCGTTATTAGCACGACACCAGTATCAAACCAAATGTGTTAAATATGAATTTCATATGTCTGTGTAAACAGCAGGCTGTAATTCTCTGGCAGTACATTCACACCTTCTGCATATCTACAGCTGCCCGGATGCTCTATAGCAACATGTGGCTGCCTCCTCTGTCCTTTCTTTCCATCTCTAGCTACATCTTGTACACTCAAAGGAAATAAATATATTCATAATATTTAAAAAAAGAAAAATGAAGCAACAACCTCTCTGTCTTGCCAATCAGTGCTATTTGCAACAACTTACTATTTGACTATACAATTTTGAAGTATTAAAACCATTCAGTTCATTGAATTCATTGCAAACCGCGATATGTGCATTGCAACATTATGTATCAATATCTTCTATGTCTTGCTGCCCTATTCCCAGACAACATTCAAAATAATCACATCGTAGTTTAGCAGAACAAAAAAAAAATACTTTTCAGACTTGTCTGCAGTATGCATCAGACATTCAGTGATCAGACTGTGGGCGGTCCACAGGCGTTGCTGTCTGAAGCAGAGACTACTCCATCTCTATATCTCTGTCAAAGCATACACCCTCTCACAAATGTTTATATACCGGCAGAACAATATGATCATTCATGTAATATACAGTTTAAAGACCTGCTGCTTTTTAAAGTTTGCAAGAGGACCATCAATTTAAAACAGTGTCTTTGTATTCAGTAGTCTTTATTTGCATTATTAAAACCCATCTGCCCCAGTTCGTGCCGGCTGTTTCCCCGAACCTTCCTCTACATGAATGAATATAAACCTGCCTGCCATTCTCATGGGATCTCTGATCGCAATAACATATACAGCCTCTAACATTCTCTCTATCAGGGCCACAGTGTCTCTCTCAATACAGCCGGTCACTCATTTTTCACACTAAAACTGTATTACTGCATGCATTGTGTGGTTCTCCACAGACTTTGTTTTACAGCTTTTGTGCTTTGACATAAAAAAATTGGGATATCTACATTTCTCACATGTCATTATTTACACACCCTCTTGTTGGTCTTAACCTTCAAATATTATTTCCATGAAACACAAAGGCTCTGAACTGCCTTATAGAAAACAGCTACACTGTATGTATTGATCCTTTAAACGTATGACAACTCTATTGTCTATGGAAATCATAAAAGCAAACGGACGAATATGTTACAGTGCGGACAAACTGTTTCTTTCACTTACATTAAAAAGCCCATTTAGGGATATTAAAGTCCTAAATCTCCAGTGGTGCCGTGACCCGGTGGCAAGATCAGAGTTTTGAAATACCAGGCAGATATATAACAGAGATGCACCTCAGCAACCCAAAGTGCTGATTGAGTCGAAGGCTTCACTGCTGACTATCACTTTATATATAGAGTTATTTATACAGATGGTGAGTGGAGGAGTGAGACGAAAAGAGAGAAAGGGTGTGAAAGAGTAATACACACACACACACACACACACACACACACACACACACACACACACACACACACACACACACACACACAGAGAGAGAAAAAATATTTGCTGGTTTAATTTTTTTCAGATTTACAAGTAATTTCAACTCACTATACCTTATCTTGACTAGAGATGAGTTATAATAACTTATAAAATGTAGTTGAAATATGTTACTTCATTTTATAAGTTATAACAACTCAAGATATATAAAAAGTTGAATAACCAAAAAACGTAAAGCAGCAAAGAGTTGATAAAAAAACATAAATGTGTCATATGGTGTGACATAGAAAAGAATTAATAAAAGTGAAGAAAAAAACTCTTATTTGTAACTAATACTAAGATAAATATATCTCAAGCTATTTGTATATTATGAGGGTTTTTACTTAATTATTTCAATGTAACACCAAGTATTCGTACTCTACACTGTAAAAAAAAATCCGTAGAAATTGCAGCTGGGTTGCCGGTAATTTACCGTAGATTTAAATTTATGTTATTTACTGGCAACATTTTGTTCAAAGTTAAATGAACATTAAACATTTACAAGTCTTTGTCTTTACAGAGTAAAACTAAAAAAACAGCATCAAGCAAAACATTCTGGGAAACAAAATCTGAAGCAAAAAACAGAAAAAGGTTGATGATGATTTCTGGTTCCCAGAATGCTTTGCATGAGGCTTTTATTGTATAGTTTTATTCTTTAAAGATAAAGACTTGTTAATATTTAAAATTTATTTAACTTTGAACAAACTCTTGCCAGTAAATAACATAAATGTAAATCTACGGTAAATTACCGGCAACCCAGCTGCAATAACATTGTAATTTCTACGGACTTTTTTTACAGTGTATAATACTTTGGCCAATCATATGAAAGAGATAGTTCAAAATGAAATTATTTTTTTCGGAACCCTTGTTCCTCACAAAACATAAATACAAATTGTTTGATAAATTCCTCTCATTTCTCAGTGATGCCTAAACTATTTCATGCATTTTTAGAGTTACGGCCACATAAACATTGCTGTTCTCAAATAAGAAACTTTAAAAACAGTATAATAACAATAACCAGCATTATTTTTTACTAGATATTGGTTTGAAATGAGTGGGTAAACTATATCCTCTAAGCCACATTACATGTTTGCATTTTTTGAGAATACACTCGGTGTTAATGAAAAGATGAAGGCAAAGCGACATGTCCTGCTGATTACAAGCAAATTGGAAGCAATTCATCAATCCTAAATGAATACCTTCTCCACTGGGAACTGAGCTATTTATTTTGCTAGAGACAGTAATTCCGTTTCTCCACCTGCGGACACATGTATTCCTGGCATGACAGTAATGGGCTGCTGTGTCAACCTCACACACAGACTCGTAATTTAACTGGTGTCTTTAGATTTGTCAACACCAGCACACATCACAGATTCTGTACTGCAGGTCTCAAATGCAGACTCTCTCTCTCGTGTGTGGAAAATCTTTCGGAGTGATTCCACCTCCGCAAGCATTAATGGGAATGAGAGACACCTGCTGAGAAACTCGAGCCTTAAAATGGCAGCCCTTCCACACCAAATGTGGAAAACAGGAAATTGAATCGGAGCTGTGTTTACACTACTAGTAATAATGTTAATGAAACAATCCATGCTGAATCAACAAGTGGCTTCAACTGGAAGTATTACATTAGGAGATTTAAATAAACAAATAAACATGGAAAAGATTGTATAAAAAGGCATAGCCTAATATGACTTTTAGTCTTCTTTCCTCCTAATAAAAAGAAAACAAACATTTTTATTGTAAACTGTATGATTAACTTTTTCATTATATAAAATTTACTGAAAGGAAACTGAATTTTTTCTTATAGATGATACCAATACTTATATCCAGTAGCAATATAATACTGATATACAATTTAATGATGCCAAATGAGATGTGTTTATTTAAAAAAAATTGAAATAATATTTATACATTTTATCAAATATCTCAACTTCGTAGATAATTTTGTTTATAGTGTTTACATTTTTCATTGAAAGCTTAAGAAAACTTTCATTTTTTTATTTATATAAGTAGGCAGCCTATTTAATACAATGTATATATATATATATATATCAAAATACATTAAGTACACTTAGCCTACAGGAAATATTATTAAAGAAAACACGGAAAACTTGAGTTTTTATGACTGAGATGAAAATGAACTTGATGTCAGTGACTGAAATCTATTTATGCCGCCCTTAGTCACATTGCGAAGGCTGAGGTTCTTTTTCACAGATGTTTAATGCATTCATCGACATAGACACCAATACAGACATCAACTTCAACACCAACACCGTAGAACTGAATAAAAAAGACGAAATACACAACATATCACCAGTTACACATTCAGTTACATGGAAAACAAACAAATCACATTAAACTCTTAAATAAACAGAAAATATATCCACATACCACTTTTGCCTGCTTGTGAGCTAAGAGAGGGGGTTATATCTTGAATTTTCTTGGTTGGATGGCATATGATATAGATAGAAACACTCTTAAGTTAGCAATGCTTACATTGCTCCATCTCTTCATGTGGTTAACAAAACAGGAAGTGACAAACCAGGAAGTGACATATAAAGGCATGATGGGAGTAAAATAAAATAACCAATAATCTCTTAGAAAAAATAAATCTTGCTCAAATAAACATCAATTCAGTATAGAAACACAATAAACATTAGAAAATAATCAAAATATCAAAATACACAAAATTAAATTAACCAAAAGTTACTTGTGTAAATGAGTGCTAAGGTACATAAATGCCATCTAGTGGAAAATAAACATTAAACATAAAAAACTTTGTGACAGCAAATACACTCCCACCATCACACAATGTGTGATTCTTAATCAAAGTTCTGAATGTTCAAGTAAATCAGCAGGAACTTACACACACCAAGGGGAAACATCGTATACACATTAGCATACATGTATTCTTATCAAACTTAACCCTTTAATCAGCTTCAAGAAGTAACACTGTTTTGTGTATAGGTCTTTCTAGGTAGACTGGCTTACTTGTGCGTGCACCCTTACTATCTAGTGTTGAATCGCTAACAAGAAGTTTAAGTCTTCTCACCCTACCATCAGTTCCTGGGAAGACTTCTACTACTTTTGCTAGCTTCCATTGATTTCGTGGGGCCAAGTCATCTTGAAGTAGAACAATGTCATTTATCTTGGTGTTTCTCCTGCTCTTATTCCACTTACATCTTTGCTGCAAACTTAATAGATATTCCTTTCTCCACCTGGACCAAAACTCATTAGCCAAAAATTGAACTCTTTTCCATCTCTTCTGAAGATAGAGATCTTCCCTTACAAACTCTCCAGGAGGTGGTGCAATGATGGTAGGCTTCATTGTAAGTATATGGTTTGGCGTCAATGGTTCTGGTCCCACAGGATCATTGATATGTTCTAAGGTCAATGGTCGACTATTTACAATTGCCATTACTTCATACATGAATGTTCTTAAGGAAGAACTGTCCAGTCTCGCTGCAGACTGGTCTAGAATGGACGTCAGTACACTCCTTACAGTACGGATCTGTCTCTCCCAGACACCACCCATGTGACTGGAAGCGGGTGGGTTCATGACAAAGGTACAGCCTAACTCCTTCACACGTTTTTGGTCCATTTGCTTCATCAACTCTAGGAACTCTCTCTTTGCACCAATAAAGTTGGTACCTTGATCACTATGCAGCTGACTTACATTGCCACGTATAGAAATAAAGCAACGCAGTGCATTAAGAAAGGCATCAGTGCTAAGATCATCCAGCACCTCAAGATGAACAGCACGAGAACACATGCAGGTGAACAAGAGTCCGTATCTCTTCAACTCTCTCCTTCCCTCTTTAACATAAAATGGTCCGAAGCAGTCCATGCCACTGTAAGTAAACGGAGGTGTAGCTTCCATCCTTTCCGGTGGCAGGTCAGCCATCTTTTGCTCCTGATTGCATTTCCTTAGCTTCCTACACTTAATGCATTTGTAGATGAAAGATGATACTTCACTACTGCATCCCAGGATCCAAACACCATTGGACCGGATTTCATTGATGGTCATGCCACGATCTTGATGTTGTACCTTCTCATGGAAGTGTTTGATGAGTAAATGAGATACATGATGCTTTTTAGGAAGAATGGCTGGATGCTTGATATGAGGGTGAAGTTCTGCCTTTGTCAATCTGCCTCCAACCCGTAAGATATCATGATCATCGATAAATGGACTTAACTTGTAAAGCTTGTTATTTGAATGAACTTCTTTCCCTTGTCTTAGTGACTTGATTTCGTCACTGAACACTTCTTCTTGGACCATATGAATTATGAATTGTTCAGCATTCATTCTTTCTTCAAGTGTTGTGGATTTGTTTGATCTTTCTTCCAAACCTTTTACACCGCTTACATAACGTTTGAGTCTTGCTATAGCTTTCACTGCTCTCTTCCAATCTGAAAACCCTCGTAGGCGATCTGAAAGAGACCATTCTTCATTTGCCTTTACCATAAGAACCTGTGCCCTTTTGATCTCTGGGTCTCCATCATCAATTTCTCCCACCATAATGTCTCCCTTAGGCAGTTCTTTTTGCCATAGAAAACTTGGACCAGTAAACCAATTCGAGCCCATAAGTTCCTTTACGGTGAGTCCACGAGAGGCATGATCCGCTGGGTTTTGATCTGAAGCAACATATCCCCATTGGCAAGGCTTAGTGCTTGTCCTGATCTGCTGAATTCGATTGGAGACAAATACATGGAACCGTCGTGCATCATTGTTAATATAACCAAGGACAACCTTGGAGTCGGTCCAGTAGTATTCACCAATGACATCCAATTCTAGTTCTCTTTTGAGCAGATCACCAATCCTTGTGGCGACCACTGCAGCTGAGAGCTCCAACCTGGGGATTGTCGTTACCTTTGTTGGGGCAACCCTAGCTTTACCCATAACAAGAGTGCAGTAGACTTCTCCAGACTTGTTTACAGATCTAAGATATGAACCTACTCCATAGCCTGACACACTGGCGTCTGAAAAATGATGTAGCTCATATTGCTGGACATCCTTGAATGATGATGGCACATAACAACGTGCAATCTTTACCAAAGACAGGTTATGAAGGTCTCGCAGCCAAGCTTCCCAATGCAGCTTGAGGTCATCAGGAAGTGGTTCGTCCCAGCCCGTCTTGTCTTGACACATCCTTTGTAAGATTCTTTTCCCAACTAGAATGAAGGGAGCGATGAATCCAAGAGGATCAAAAATGGAAGCAACTGTAGACAAGACTCCTCTTCTAGTAAAAGGTTTTTCCTTTACTTGCACTCTGAAATGAAACTTGTCTGAAGTTATGCACCACTGAATTCCGAGCACTCTTTCTACTTTAGGTTGTTCTCCTAGGGCCAAGTCAAAGTCAGTCGCACCTTCAGTACATTCCCCCTTTGGAATTGTGGCAGTCACTTTCTTGCTGTTGGTGATGAATTTATGCAAGCGGAGCTTACCAGTATTGCAGAGATCCCTAGCTTCCTTTACAAGCTGGATTGCCTCTGCTTCAGTGTCCACACTTGCTAAGCCATCGTCCACATAAAAATTACGCTGTATAAACTTTACTGTGGCTTGACTAAACTTGCCTTCACCTTGCGCAGCAAGATACTTGAGCCCAAAATTTGCACATCCAGGTGAGGAGGCAGCTCCAAACAAGTGGACTCTCATCCGAAAAACTGTTGGTGGGGTTTCCATGTTGCCTTCCTCCCACCATAAGAACCTGAGATAATCCCGATCCTTAGGAGCAACATAAAACTGGTGGAACATACGCTCAACATCGCACATAATGGCTAATTGCCCCTTTCGGAAACGACACAAGACCCCAACAAGAGTATTTCTACTTTAGGTTGTTCTCCTATGGCCAAGTCAAAGTCAGTCGCACAGTCAGTAGATGTTCATTCAGAGAAGTATTCTGAAATCTTGCAGAGCAATCAAAGACAATGCGAATCTTGCCTGGCTTCTGCGGGTTGTAAACCCCATGATGAGGTATATACCATACTGGCTGATTGTTTAACTGCATCTCTGGAACCTTTTCAGCATCGCCTCTTGCTATTATGTCTTTCATGAAAGCCAAGTAGTCCTTGTGGTATTGCTCATCCCTCTTTAAACGCTTCTCTAAGGATTTGAGTCTATGCTCTGCACACGCTTTGTTGTTTGGCAATTCTGGTCTCTCGCCCTTAAATGGCAATGGCATCTGATAGTGTCCATCTTGCGTTTGCTTAATGCCTTTGTTTAACTTTGCCAAAAACCTTAAGTCTTCTTGTGATGTAGAGACTTCCTCATTCTTCCTTTCAATGAAGTCAGACTCAAAAACTTTCAGTACCTCTGCTGGAGTGATCATTTCCTTAACCTTGTTCCTGTGTATAAAACAGACTTCAGACTTGAGCTTGTGAGATCTTTCACCAGCTGGTAGAACTTGCTTTAAGATAATCCTGTGACTCACACCAACTTCATCTTCATAGTTCTGCCTGTCATAATGGTTGTATCCAATGATACTCCAACCCAACACAGATCTTTGTGCAAACGGCTGATCTTCGTTACCGCTGAGAACATCTCTGGGGAGTAAGGCTTGAGGACAGTTATAGCCTATTAGCAAACCTACTTCACAGTCAAGTGCAGGAGCCATTTCATCTGCCAGATGTTCTAGATGAGGCCAATTCTTGGCGGTTTCACATGTTGGTATATGAGATCTATTGACAGGTATGTAGTCTCTAGTGTAGGTTGTTGGAAGTTTAATTTTCACTTCAGATTGAATTCCTCTTACTTGTAGTCCATTCAATTTGTGACTAGACACAACCTTTGTTTTGGACGTTATTGTAGAAATCTTGAGTTTGACTGGTTCTTTCTTTATACCAAGTGTCTCAGCTGTATTCTTTAGAATGAAAGTAGTGTCACTCTGTGTATCGAGCAAGGCGTACACTAAAATCTCCTTCCTTGGTTCAGCTGTTGTTGAGACATATACTGGAATGATCGATGAAGTATGAGTGTTGTTCCTTTCTTGAACTACTCTATTTGAAATCACAGGCTTTGACTCTTGTACCTTCTGTGATTCAACTGTTCTGTCTGCAGATCCGTGATTGACCTTTGATTGATCTTGAATGATTCTAGATCCTTGTCCTAGGTATTTATTTACACGATCCTGATGTAGGCATGTTGGGTGACATTTCTCACATTTATCACACACACTCCTAGCAGGGCAGACCTTTGAGTTATGACCAGTCTTAAGACAGCCAAAGCACAACTTTTCCGCCTGTACAAACTTCAATCTTTCTTCAACTGGTCTTTCCATAATCTTGCGACACTTATGAAGAGTGTGACCATATCTCTTACAAAAGACACATATAATACTAGTCTTTTCACTGGAACTAGTGGTGAATGTCTTGGCAGTTGAGTTGCGATTCCGTTGGAACTTATACTTATCTTGATCAGTGTACTTGGTTCTTTCTTGTTCTACTGGCTTTATTGCTTGCAGTGAGGTGATAGGATTGCATGCAATTCTAGCTTCTTTGTTGAGAAATTCAACAAAGTACTTGAAATCAGGGAATCTTCCACATTCATCTTGAAACTTGGTTGCTGCTCTATTCCAACGAGAACTTAACCATTCTGGCAATTTGGATGATATCCTTTGATTTTCAACACAGTCATTTAGAGCCTGTAAACCTTGAACATAAGGCATGGCGGATTCAACACTGCTCAGGAAATCTACAAATTCACGGAGGTCTTTGGTTTCTTTGGTAGCAATCTTGTGCCATGACTGTATTTTGTCACGATATGACTTGCCGACTACAAACGGATTGCCAAACCTGTCATTGAGTATGTTCCAAGCAGCGGTGTAAGCGGTCTCTGTTCCAACCAGGAAGTGTCCTTCAATAGCTCTTTTGACTGGACCACTCACATACTTGCGTAGAAAGAAGAGCTTTTCTTGGACTGGCAAGTTCTTGCGATCAATTAACGTTTGAAAGGACAGTTTCCAGTCATTATAAGTAAGAGGATCTCCAGAGAAAACAACTGGTTCTGGAATCGGAATCCTATTGGCTGTAATCGCTTCAGCAAGTGCCTTCACAAGATCATTAGAGGCTTCATTTGGATCAACAAATTTAGTTGACTGGGAGATATGAGCTGTTGTGATTGGAACCCTTTGAGGAGAACAAGAGGGTTGGTATAAAGGAGCAGTGACTTGAGCGAGCCTTTGCGGCTGAGGAAGAGAAATAGGAATGTTTGGATAAGAAGTACAATCTTCTTGTCTTTGAAGAGGAACAGAACACTGTTCAAGCTCATCACCTTTGATGCTTTCAACATAAACTTGCAGCCTTGCTTGTGCTGCATTATGCCTTTTTAGTTCCTCCAATCTTTCCACTTCCTTTTTCTTCTCCTCCAGCTTTATTTTTCTCATAGTACTTTCTGAGATAAATTGAGCCCTTTTTCTAGCATTTTCCGCTTCCATCTCCCTTTCTTGAGCTTCTCTTTCGGCTGTTAACCTTTCATCCTCTGCTTCAAGTTTCCTAATTTCCCCTTCATATTGATGTTGTGTCTTCATTATTTTAATCACCTCTTGTGTAGCCGCTACTTCAGCTGCTGCTTCTTGTCTTTTCTGCAAAGAATTATAGGAAGATTGACTGGACATCTTGGAAACAGACTTTGACTTACCGGAGGTTGCTGAGATGATAGTGGACACAGTAGTTTCAAAGACTGAATTTGAATCAGGCCAGGGTATGTCCTCAGGATCTTCATTTAGAAACCGTTGCGCTTTCTCATTAGCAATGCTAGTAATTGAGAGGCATGTGTCATTTTTCCTCCTTATTTCTGTGTCAGGGCTTGTGATGCTTCTTATCTTCTCATAGAGATGATCAACCTCTGACTGTGTGCTATTAATAATGCTCACAACTTCAAGAATCAATTCAGCATCATCATTTTTCTTGATGGCTCTCTTCAGACCATTGATGTGATATTTCCATCTTCTGTACTTCTGCTCAAAGCTTCTCTTCAATTCATTTAATTTAGCATCTTGGAGTGATTTACCCTTTTCAGTAAGTGTGCGTGCACGCTGACTTTTTCTAATATCTGTGACTTGTGTTTGTTGCACTTGTTCAGCAACTTCAATTTGGCCAGCTACATCAGCATGCTGTGGTGGGATAACCTGCTCTACATTGTCTAACTCTTGTGTAATGGGAGTTGCATAGCTAACTTCTCTAGTGGACAGCACTGTATTTTCACTTGTATCAGCCATGTCAAACTGTATTGCTTTACAATGTGGTACTCAAAGACAATAAAATGTTAGTGTTAATGTAGGATATACTTATGTGACACAACCATACACATCATAATATGGAAATATCTAGTAGCAGAACAATGAATACAGCTTGTAAAATGTGAAATTCTGCACACTTAAAATTGTTTATCATGTACAAAACACTTGAATATAACAAGAAAATTCACTTTAGACACTTTAGATTTCTTCAATAATAAAACACAACTGCTTATCTGTTCAATCCTTTTTAGCTTAGTAAGCCAACCAACAATAGAAAGATATTTAACCTTTTCTTAGAATGAAGGTGATGGAATACCAATGCAATTGAAACTTTAGCACAGTTCACAAGACCTTATGCTGCTTCCAAGTCACTAACTTAAAAGTGCTTGCTTGTTCAGCCTTTACTTGATCACCGGCTTCTTCAATCAATCAATTGCAGTCTTTAAAAGGTGTACTTCCCTTGCCAATACGTAGTGCCTCTTGTAGCTTTAGCATCTGATGCTCTTGGCCTTCACCAATGCAGTGAAGTGTTCTACTATGCCGCCCTTAGTCACATTGCGAAGGCTGAGGTTCTTTTTCACAGATGTTTAATGCATTCATCGACATAGACACCAATACAGACATCAACTTCAACACCAACACCGTAGAACTGAATAAAAAAGACGAAATACACAACATATCACCAGTTACACATTCAGTTACATGGAAAACAAACAAATCACATTAAACTCTTAAATAAACAGAAAATATATCCACATACCACTTTTGCCTGCTTGTGAGCTAAGAGAGGGGGTTATATCTTGAATTTTCTTGGTTGGATGGCATATGATATAGATAGAAACACTCTTAAGTTAGCAATTACATTGCTCCATCTCTTCATGTGGTTAACAAAACAGGAAGTGACAAACCAGGAAGTGACATATAAAGGCATGATGGGAGTAAAATAAAATAACCAATAATCTCTTAGAAAAAATTAATCTTGCTCAAATAAACAACAATTCAGTATAGAAACACAATAAACACTAGAAAATAATCAAAATATCAAAATACACAAAATTAAATTAACCAAAAGTAACTTGTGTAAATGAGTGCTAAGGTACACAAATGCCATCTAGTGGAAAATAAGCATTAAACACAGAAAACTTTGTGACAGCAAATACACTATTCGTGAAGGCTATTTGTTGCATGGCAGCTCATGCTGGATTCAGTCACGCGCGTCAATCTGTTCCATAGAGGCTGCCTATATGGCATTCATGTGATGAGTAAAAATCGTATCAAAATGAAATAACTCGATCTACTACTTAACATGACTTGACGTTAAACCTGTTGGGTGCAATATTTGCAACAAAACAACTATTTACTTTAAACTCAAGTGGCCTAAAATTAAGAAACATTGAACGTGACCGAAAAACATCGCGGAACATTACAACTATTCGGTGTTGCACGAAACGTTTGTATTCACTTTAATTTATTCATTTTTTATTTATTAATTTCTCTAATCTGCACACGCATAGCTGGGACACTTGCAGATGCGCTTAACGTCCAAAAAATAGATAAAGACATCATGAAAGCTCCATTCACTTTCTGTCATTACAGTACATCATGTACGTCAATTGCGTGCACTTCTGTTTTAATAAGATTACTCGCGTTGTTACGCGCTTCAAAAACCAGACTTAACTTACCCGACGACTTCAGAAAACTGAAGACGAATGTCCAAAATTGGTAGCACAGCGCCCGAAAGCTGATATTTCAGGAATATTCCGTAAAATCTGACAACTTCACGCGCTTCCCTGTGAGCGTGCGCTCGTATCTATGGTGCGCGGCGCGTGACAACAGGAAATCTTCTGTTATGGAAAACACACGCTGAAGAGCAAAGCGCCTCCCCCCGTGCAACACCAGCAGACACGAATCCACACTCATCTACAAATATACAAGACATTTTATACGACAGACATCACGGGCAAATAAACACACCCCGCTCAGCATGTTTGTAAGGGCGGTGCAATTGTGTTGGTCATCACAGTACACTCCTAAAAATGAAGGTGCTTTAAAGAGAACTTAACCAGACCGATTTTGGTTCCCAAAGAACCTTACAGTCAAAGGTTCTACAAAGTAAAAAAAAAAAAGTATTACCTTTTAATAGTCTGTGGAACTCATGGAAAAATACTGTGATGTACTTAAGTGTTTACTATAGTACTATTCTGTTTGATGGAAGCATACAGCCAGACAAATAACATTTTAGCAACCTCTATAGGGCGTATTGTTATCCCATCTGTGTACATTGTAATAAAGAGAACCTTAATGAGATTAAAATCTCTTTTACAGGAGTGTCCTGGCCAAGACTATTTAGGTCAGTTTTTGAAAATGTAGCTCTTAATTTATACTGAGGGCTTAGGGGTCCTAATAAAATCGAAAATCGGTCAGTCTTTTAAAGGGATGTTTTAAGTCCGATAAAAGTTAAAGGGATAGTTCACCCAAAAGTCACTTCACTTTTATGCTGTTACAAACCTGTATAAATTTCTTTGTTCTAATAAACACAAAGGAAGATATTTTGAGGAATGTTTGAAACCAAGCCATTTATAAGCCCCATTCCCCATTCACTTTTTTAACAATATTATTTTATCCTACTATGGAAGTGAATGGTGCTCATGATCAGTTTGGTTACAAACATTCCTTAAAAAAATCTTCCTTTGTGTTCATCAGAACAAAGAAATTTATACAGGTTTGTAACAACATAAGAGTGAGTAAATAATACAATTTTTGGGTGAACTATCCCTTTAAGTTTAAATGTTAACAGTTTGTCAGACCAGGTTTAGATTAATTACAACAAACATACGGATTGTAGGCAACAGTTTACTCACTGGGCCAGTTGACATGGATAATGAGGATATTCATCATAATTCCTCCCACTTCGGACTCAACCTGTAAGTGAACTCCTGTTAGCATTGCATTTTGAGCTAAAATATGGTAAGGAGCGTCACACTTCCGGCTGACATCAGACTTATTTAGGCCAAAGATTAGCTGGCTAATCAGGGACACAGCGCTTATCAGATCGATGAGTTTCATACAAAATCGGTGCGTTTTGGGAAGACAAGGATATCTGGAGCTACAAAAATGTACAGTATTATATAATAAAAATTACACATTGTTTTATACCAAATGCACAAAATAACGTTTTTTTAGCAATGAAATAGGTGCTCTTTAAGTAGTTTTTACAAACATACCTTTAAAAAAACAATACTGGTGTGCATCTTGAAACAAAACAATGGCACCAATATATTTTTCACTAGTTCGCCTGCGCATTCAGGGCTTGATGATTAATGATTAATGGTAAACGCACTTGGCTTGCTGTCCTCGAAGGGAGCTCTGTAGCTCAGAACCTTCAGAGAGAGCAAATCTAAGGCTGGGGCTCGAGCCCCAAGTTCAAGAGAGTGAGAGAGTGAAGGGAAATGGGAAGGGGATGCCGGAAAAAATTGCAGCTGGACGCGGAGGCCTGAAGGCTGCCTTATTATACAGTATACACCCATGATGATGATTGACAGGCCTGAATGTTTAGGCTCCTCCATTTAGAACTACATTGAGAAATGTTAGTGCAAGATGTTTTTAAATGAGGACAGTTCAAACATGCATTTTAGGGTGTTTTCAAACCTAGTTCGTTTGAGCTCAAAGTGATCTCAGACCCCCTTAAAATGACCCAAAAGTAAACCGAACTCAGACCACGTCTGGAGGTGGGGTCTGAGTACAGTTCGCTTTTGGGTTCTTTTGTGGTTTGATTTATTTTTGAGATTTGAAATCAATGAGGTCTCGTCTGGCTCGCGTGTCATTTGGACATTGTATCAAAATAAACTGCTGCACAGAAAGCTGAGGTCTGAATTCTTATGAAGTTGTTATGTGAACAAAAAAGGGTCTGAGATCACTTCAGTTCGGAAGAGGACCAAAAAAAGAACTGGGTCCTCTTTTGAGTTCACTATATTGTAAACACCAGAAGGACTGAGGTCACATTCGGCTAGTTCTTTTTCTGGTTCACTTTAAGTGAACTGGATTTGGTTCTTTAAAAATGAACTATATGTGAAAACACTCTTAGTCTGGAACTAGGATTAGGCCTGTCTGGTAAACTGCTCCGTAAGGTTTGAGTCTTGAGTCTTCTTAATACTATTTTAATTTGTTAAACAAACTTAGGAACAAAGGGAAATGAATGTGTCTGATACATAACAGCTTGGTTTAAAGTGAACTTCAAACATTTCCTTATGAGTTTACATGTCGAACCAGTTTTATCAAAAATTATTCAAATAGGAAACTGCTTGCTGTCTTAGGAGCTCATTTATAAGATTTAAATCAAGCTCTAAACTAATTCTCTGGACTATATAAATGAATACATTTAATCTACTGTCTATAGGGAAGAGGTATGCTGGAACATTGTTGTAAGAGAAAATCTTGCCATCTATTGGCAATTCGTACATATTTTATGAGGTGCCAATTCATTTTAATGCGCGCGACCGCATTTCTATGTTTTTGTATGATTTGCCCTACTCCATGACATTGGGGTAAGGGGCTCTCCTGATTTTGCCAAGTGGTTGATGTCCTCAAGGGCAACATAATGTTGACCCTGGAACAACATTTCAATCAACCAATCAGATTTCAGAAATAAGTTTACAGTTTGTTTTAAGTTTAAGCTTACAACCAGGATTAGCTGTTTCTAGACCATTGTTTTACACTTATCATGTCCCTCTGATTTTAAGGTTTGGTCATGGTAAGGGTTGGGGTTTGGGGTGGGTTTAGAATTTATTTAGAAAAATGTTGTCCTTGGGTCAACATAATATGTTGCCCTGAGGATATCAACCACTTGGCAAAATCAGTTCAAGCGGGGTTAGGGGTGGGGTTTCACTGTTATTATTTTTATATCATAATCGTTTGTTTTATATATTTCCATGTGTACGAATTAATACCATTTGGCAGACTCGTATATACATAAATACATACAGATTTCCATAAGACCAGGCTAAAAAGATGGCTGCTTCCTCCTTTGAAGAATGATTAATAGTGTCCATATAATCAGCCTCTGTCCACCTCTGTTTAATACTTTATGTCAATCTGTTGAGACCATGTGGGTGGTTTATAAAATTTAATTATAAGGGCTCCAATTGTAAACATCAGGGCAAGAATGAAGCTACATTGTTTACTACACTTGTTATCTACATCCAAATTAAAGGGGACATTTTATGAAGACGTCATATTTGGTGTCCCCAGAGTGCGTATGTGAAGTTCCAGGTAAAAATATCAGATAATTTATTATGACATGTCAAAATGTGCCATTTTGGGGTGTTTCCTTTTAAATGCAAATGAGTTAATCTCTGCACCAAATGGGAGTGCCGTGGTTGGATAGTGCAGATTAAGGGGCGGGTTTATCCCCTTCTGACATCACAGGGGAGCCAAATTTCAATGACCTATATTTTCACATGCTTGCAGAGAATGGTTTACCAAAACCAAGTTACTGGGTTATTCTTTTTCACATTTTCTAGATTAATAGAAGCAATGGGGACCCAATTATACATTTTCTTGATATGTCCCTTTTAAACCAAAATCTAATGTGCAAATGAAGGTGATAAAACATAAGTTAGTGACTTACAAGTCACTAATATGTAAGTAAGTACATCTCCTCATGATTCAGTTGTCCTATTACCAAACTGCTTCAACAATCCCACACCGTAAATACAAGTGTCTTATTGGAGGTCAAGGCACCGGAAAAAATACTGGGTAATATAATACTGACCTCCAGACTCTCACATTCCTCATAGTCTTTCCAGTCACAGTGGTGCCAGCACCTGAGGTACAGAGCAGATCTTTTCATGTGAGATATTTTACCTCACAGAGGCAAACACAAAGCAGTACTGTTTGAATCTCCAGAATAATTGTAGAGTGGCATCAGAGACAGGAACAGTCTGAAAAGAGAGAGGACAAAGACTAGAAGAGTCTGGAGCACACCTGATACTCATTGCTGGAGAGAGAGCTCAAAAAACCCAAGGGAAGGTCCATGGGTTCACTGTTTTGCATCTGCTCTGAACAACGAAGTAGGGGAAACTTATCAAAATAGTCCTTGATGTGAAAAAGATGATGCAGCTAGGAGACCTATAACAACTTCTGTTTGCTTTTAAAGACCTCATGGACTGAAATTAATTCAGTTAAATTATAGCTTTGGGGACTTTAGTAGGAGAGTGAGCTCCTAAAAGGTAACATTTAGCAAATCCTACAGGCATTTACTACAGTCTTCCTCTTTAAAAGAAAAGACATAAAAACGAGAGAGAGAGAGAGAGAAAGAGAGCTGAAAGCTGGATTCAAATGAGACTGAAATGTCAGCTGATTCACAGTCATTCCAGAGAGACAGAATTATAGTGACACTGTTAGGGGAAACAAGCAATAATCAGATCTAAATGGAGCTTAAGCGGTGGAAAATGGGCAACTGATACGTATATTGAAAATCAGGGGGTGCGTGACACATAACGCTACATATACTGTACATGACATACAGTAGTTCAGATGCCACCGTGTTGCCGAGGCGACGCCAACTCATCACTTCTGTATTGAGGCCAATATCTAATTAAATCATTGGAGAAGAATTTCGAACATGGCAGCTAACCCATTTCATTGCTCCTGTGTGAGAACTGGGACACAAATAGATGTGACGTGCCAGGCTCGCTGGCAGAGGTCTAGTGTATCCCAGCACTCCAGAGACACATCCTGCCATCTTCCAAAATCTCCTTTCAGTCGGACATTATGAAATTGGGAAGAATTTGCTTATATTAGAAACATCTAGCCCATGCACACAGGTCCAGTGTCTACTATAGGGTTCAAATATAGTGCCAAGTAAAATAATTTGTCTCGCCCCTTAAAACCACACCCTTTACGATCAGCGTTCAATCAAAATGCATACAAATTCAACAAGTGTGTGTTAAGGACACTTGCTGTGTCTTTTATTTTCAAATGACATCACCAACAAATGGGTCCTGGTGAGCTTGAACACCATTGCCTTTTTTGGCCAGTTCGGTGTTTGAATGAGAGTCGATCATTCTGATTGGCTGTTCAGCATAGCCAACCAGTGCACAAGAAGAAAAACGAAGCAAACAAACAACAAAGTCAAGAGGGAATGCAAAGAATGCTCATCTCATTATTTTTTTGATTAGGTGACTATTTTTAAAATATATTTTTATATGACATTACAGATACATCAGGAATCCATTTGGATCAGGGGGTGTTGGTTTGGTATGCCCCTACCCCAAGACTGAGAGACCCATTGAATTATGCCATTCCCAATGCATTATGGGAGCGAGCAGTCGCTGTATTCTTCAGTTGTTTGGATCTTTCCCTGCAGGATCACGAGTTGTGTTTGTCAAAATAAAAAACATCATATTTACAGATAATGCAAACCTTACCATCTTATTTAAGAGAATTGCATTCTCATCAAAATAAATGAGTTTGTATGCCAAGCAATACGGACTTTGTACTGACAGCATGAAATAAATAGAAATGACAGCCGGTTAAACAAACGCAGACTCTGTGTACAAGTGGATTGAAGAGCGCTGTTAAGCACTAAGAGCAACAAGTGCGTCACTGTTGTCTCATTTTGATAAGCACACGCAGTGAGAAATAACAACATCAGAACAAGAGCAGTCTGAATGAGACGGGGATTAAACTGTTTGTTCTCAGTGTAAGAGACCGACTTGGCAGTTGAAAACGCATTGTGCTGTAGGTTTATAAAGAGAGAGAGAGAGAGAGAGAGAAAGAAAGAGAGAGAGTTAGAATAAAGATGGAGCTTTACTGTTGAGCTCTGCCTCCTTAAGCAACAGGGTGAAATGAGTGCGTTTGTGTGTGTCCACTCTTGTGTCGGTCCATCCTCCCCTGAGCCGATCCACTTTCAGCCTGCTGAATACCAGAGAGATGGTTGCCAAGGAAACATTTTGTGTTGACAATGGAAGATGAGTTTACATTCTTGCTAATCACTGGCTTGCTATACTGGCGAGCTGGTTGCCAATAGCACTGTCGCTCCCTTAAAAGTCGACATAAATCAAGCCTATTTACTTGTCTTAATACATATTAATACATTCTTTTATAAAGAGATATGTGTAGGGGGGTTTATGCCTTTATATTTGAAAGGACAACACAGTATGAGAGGAAGTGCAAGGTGGAGAATGGAGACCAGCAGCCAAGAATCAAAGCACCCTACTGAAAAGACCAGCTAAAACTGGACTCCCGGCCTGATTTTAGCTGGTTGTTAGGATAGTGAAGCAGGCTGGCTACTTTATTTAAAAATAAATAAGGACAACAGTTTTAGGACAAAATGTTTAGGACAAAAAATGGTTATCCATTACGATACTATTGAGGAATAGTTCTCCCCAAAATTAAAATTCTGTCATCATTTACTCACCCTCATGTTGTTCCAAACATGTACAAATTTGTTTTAGTTTTGGACACTTTTAGCTGGTCAGGCAGGAGTACCAGCTGACCCACCAGCTCAAACCAGCTTCACTATGCTAGAAACTTGGCCAACTTGGCTAAGCTGGCTGGCTGGTCTTAGCTGGAAGAAGCTGCTTTAAAGGGACACTCCACTTTTTTTGAAAATATGCTCATTTTCCAGCTCCCCTAGAGTTAAACATGGCTGCAGCAGGCAGTGCCTCAAAATAGTCCCCTGCTATTGAAAGTTACCAAGGGGACTATTTTCGGGCAGTGCGTAATATCATTGCGCCTGCTGCAACCATGTTACAGCAGCAAAGTCCTTGATTATTATGCTGCGTTTACACCAAGTGTAATTTCAATGTTAAGTCAATGTGAAGACGCGCTAACGCGCATCTGGAGGTCTCGCGACGCAGATGAGGCGTTTGGCGCGGCGCGGTAGATGCAATTCCTTCTCATTTGCACATCTAGTTCGCGCAAATGGCGCGGAACACGCAAATGGTGCTTTTTGTGAATTTTGCGTTTGACGCGAATTTGCAGCTGACGCCAGAGTTGAAAAATTTGGACTTTGGCGGAAAGAAACAGGAGCCTGCTTGCTGCTGTGGCCGCAGCCCCGATCGGAGTCACTCATTCAGCATGAAGGCTTGAAACGACGGAGCTATACGACCTGTGTTGGGGAAAGTTACTTTTAAAATAGTTACTTTTTACAATATTAAGTTACTCCCCAAAAAAGTAACTAATTGCGTTACTTAGTTTCTTTTCATGGAAATTAATGCTTACGTTACTTTTGCGTTACTTTTCTTACTTGGTTGAAGCTTGATCTCTTTCAGGCCTTGCAGGTGTTTTTAATGAACGCAAAAATGTCAAGCTAGGGCCTACCATCTCAGTTTCTGACTCAAACTGTTCCCAAGTGCGTAATCTTACGTTGATATGTTCAGTTTAATTAAGTACATTATTTTATTTTTAAATTGAATTAATTAAACTGAAAATTAACTTGCATTACTTTTTAAAAAAAGTAACTCAAATATTAATGTATACATTTATAAAGTAATGCATTACTTTACTCGTTACTTCAGAAAAGTAATATTATTACGTAATGCACGTTACTTGTAATGCGTTACCCCCAACACTGTATACGACACAAGTTCTTATTTCTATAGAGACAGGAATAAAAAGGACCTCGCTTGGAAAAGTATCAGTGAGGACATTGGGCAACCTGGTAAGTTGTAATACACATTTCACTTTTGAGTCATGTGACGTTCATCGACCCGCGCCGTTTATTTCCCCCCTATAGTGAGGTGACTAAAATAACTTACTAGGTAAGTCTCAATAAATGCACAATCTACATCAGCCATCCTGTAAACAGACAACAGCATAGCACTTGCCCCCCCCACAAGAAGCAGATTTTGCCTCTGAAGCGCATCAAAAGCTTGCTTTTTCCGCGTCTACTTCGCTCTAGCGCGCGAATGCATTCAAACTGTTCAAGCGGCAAACTAGGAGTGGTAGACACGATTTTGACGCCTGAAGCGCGGTTGGTGTAAACGCAGCATTACACCAGAATGAGAGTATAGTTCCTAGCCATGTCGGTCTAGAAAATCACAACTTTTAATCTTCCATCGGTCTTATTACACAATGTAACTACAGAAGAGTCAAGTATTAAAAAGGAAAAATATAAAAACTATTTGGTTATTTTTTAGGCGCAATGCTAATGGTCTAATCAGATTCAATGGATTATGCTTAGCTATGCTAAAAGTGCCACCGCCAGACCCAGAAATCGACTGAATGGATTCAAAAACTGTAAAAATAAAATGTTTAACACTAGGGGAGCTGAAAGATGAGCAAATGTGGAGTGTCCTTTAAGCTGGTCCTCCCAGCCTGGCAAAGCTGGTCTTCTAGTCTGGTCAAGCTGGTGGGTCAGCAGGTCTCCCATCCTTGACCTGCTAAAAAGTGGGCAAACCCCCTCTTAAACCAACCTGTTAAACCCCAGGCTGGGAAACCAACTAAAACAAGCCAACCAGCTTAGGCTGGTTTTAGCTGGTCTTTTCAGAAGGGAAGGGTCACCAGATGCGCAGTTGCACCATATGTTGTAATACTACCTACGAGGCCATCGACTACAATGTTATATCGATAATGTCTTAATAATTAAAAAATTTATTGGAAAACCAGCTAATACCATCTTATATGGGTAGCTGGTTTAAGCTGGTCATTAGCTGGTCAAAGCTAATCATCAAAGCTGTTTTTTCTTAAATAAAATCAAGTACTGCCCGACAATAGGTTTATTTCAGGGAAACTATAGTAAACTTTTTCACAGTCATCTTAATTTCAAAAGTGCAATTTACCTGAATTCATTACGTTTTCTCTAAAATATCATGTCACACTATAGATTGTTGACTTTATAATAATACAACATTTAAAAATAATTAGTTAAACTGTCAGAAAAAATTATAATAAAATTGTCTCTAGCTGTCATTGGGGCCTTACCCTTGTAAAAAGTACACCTTTGCACATAAAGAGTGAATATTAGATACATATTGCAACCAAATATAAACATACCTGTACCTAAATGGTACATATTAGGACATTTTTAAAGTCCTAACAAATGAAACAAATTTGTCTGGCAGTGTACCTTCACAACAAAAAACCAGACCACATCTGGCCACACCTGTCAGGTCCCAGAAAAGACTTGTTTAGTTTCTGACGTGGAGGGCTGTTAAGAATAAAGTTTTACTTACCATCTCAAAGCAACAGAGAAAGGTGTTTCTGGAGCAAATCTCCTCCGAGGACTGTTATTTCCATACAAATGAGACGATTAGGAACTGACGGGAAAGAACATTACAATAAAACAAACAGAACTCTATTGTGAGAAAAGCACAACAAACATGTGGTTAATGTCACTATCTGTAAACGACACATGAATCCAGGTCATTTTCACTGAAATAAACCATATCAGCTGTACGAGCTAAAATAAACATCTGATAAAGAGTACACACTGAATGTTCATCTGGTCAAAGTTGGCCGAACAGCTGGACTACCAGCTGGTTGAGGCAATGTCAACCTGGTTAGAGCAACTACAGCAGACTACAATGGAGACTCAGACGTGCCATAACATAGCCTAATTGTTTTTCCACCCAGACCACCTGTGGAGGCTGATATGACCTTATTCCAGCACATTGCCCAAACAACACGCCATTAGTTTCAAAAAGCAAAGCAGGTGGTATAATTTTTACATTAAAGTCATCCAACAACAATCAATCATTTAAACACCCAAATCTAGGCAGGTTTTACTTTTCCATGACGAATGCTGATTTTTACAAGCTGAAAAATACTGCCAACACAGAATCATCTGGTGTTACATTAAAATGAAAAACAGGGTCATGAGGTTACGGCACATCCCATGGTGCACAAACATCAGTTTAAAACCATGGAGACGAATGGAGTGCAACGCTCCAAGACAGATCTCATTTAAAGGCATTATTTTATCTGCCTGTATGCCACTTCCACTCCATGATCAAGTGGCAGTTTTCTGCTGTTAGTTTCCCTTTTCTAACGTTCCCCAATGTCATTCTGACTGAACCAAGAAGATCTAGAGCAGTGGTCTCCAACATGTTGCCCGCGAGCACAAGGTTTCCCGCACAGAGTGTGTGAGGTGCCAGCCAAAGCACATTCTATTAATAGTCTCAAATTTAATATTTATTAATTGCAAATTTTTATATTAACTTGGCTTCTTTTATGAATGTAAATGAAAATAAAATCAACAAGAAAAACAAAAACGTTTTGAGTAGATCATATCAAAAAGTAGCCCTCCAGATTGTTTTATGCATCGTGGTAGCCCTAGCTCACAAAAAGGTTGGAGACATGGATATGTGCTGTCCTGGCTATGAGATTTCACCTATCATTCTCTGAGCCCTAAAATCTTGTGACCAAATCTGCCACAGAAAGCGTATTTAAAGAGGACATTTCTTAAAACTTTTTAAGATGTCAAATAAAACTTTGGTGTCCCCAGAATAAGTTTTTGCTCAAAGTACCATATATAGATAATTTAGTTTAGCATGTTAAAATTGACACTTTGTAGGTGTGAGCAAAAATGTACAATTGGGTGTGTCCTGTTAAATGCAAATGAGCTGATCTCTGCCCTAAATGGCAGTGCTGTGGTTGGATAGTGCAGATTAGGGGGCGGTATTACCCCCTTCTGACATCACAAGGGGAGCAAAATTTCAACGACCTGTTTCTTCACATGCTTGCAGAGAACGGTTTACCAAAACTAAGATACTGGGTTGCTCTTTATCACATTTTCTAGCACTGGGGACTCAATTATAACACTTTTTTTCTTGATATGTCCTCTTTAAAGGGACACTTCCCCCATTGGCATTAAGCTTTGTACCCCAGTCATGTTTTTGAATGGTCATGCATCATTTCCTCAGTTGCCGCTGAGACAGGAGAAATACAGATTTCAGTGATGCACTTCCTTCTTTCAATGATGTAAAAATCATCATTTTGCATCATTGAAAGAAGGAAGTCCAATATCTTTGTTGGGGGGTGAGACTACAAACACCTCTTTTCCTGGTCAAATAGGCACCAAATTCTAAATGTATGTTACATTTCGACAACAAATATGACACACTTTCAATAAAGATTAATGTTTCTACGGGAGAAATGCTCCTTTAAGGGATTCTCCAGCCAAATATCAAAATTACCCCATGATTTACTCACCCTCAGGCAATCCGAGAAACATATGTCCATCATCTTTCAGTCTTTAATAAATGTCCTTGCTTTCCATGCTTATATATCTTGGATTGCTTGAGGGTGAATAAATTATGTGGTGCTTTTAATATTTGGCTGGAGTATCATTTTAAGGTAGGAAAAACTAAAGGCTTTCTAACTCTGAGCCACACAGAAAACCAAAATAACATGAGACCTGCATGCTTCACTGACACATCACCTACAGCAATAAGGATGCAAACAAAAACATTATTCCAAACCCAATGGCTTTCAGACTTCAAACAGACCTTAATTTCTCAGTGCTTAGTTGGGCAGTGCTTATCATCAAAGGTGGAATCTGATGCGTTAATCGGGTGGCTAAGGCGCAATGACTCGGGTCTATGCTGTTGAGATAAGCTTGTTAAATCTCAATTGGCTGCTAGTGTGACATCAGAGCATGACTGTCGTTCATTTGTGATGACAGTCAAAAATAAATTTATACAGAACAACTTGAGGGTACATAATGCAAGAATTTTTCTTTTTGGGTGAATGGTCACTTTAAGCACATTTCCTACCCCCCAACTCTCATTACTGAAACAAAACTATTCTGTAATTCTCAGAGATGATGCCCATTACATTCTCATTAGTGCAATTTTTTTATTAAAGTCATCAATAATACATCCAATTAATACTATGATAAATACATTTATGGCATATATTTCTTGTTTTGCAATAGTGATTGCTTTTGGGAAAGGGGGACGTGAAACATAAATGGGATATGTTCACAAAAAGGCTTTGCGATATTCATCCAACAATTCTAGAGTACATACATGTTACGCAAATATAACTGTAGCACAGTTTGTGCTGAATACAGTGATGTGTGATATTAGCCACTAATATGTTTAAAGGCGGGGTGCACGACTTTTTATAAAAAGGGAGTCAAGCCGAGTAGCAAAACACACTTGTAGGCAATCAGCAATAAGCGGCGTGTCTACTAACCGACATCGTTGCCTGGGTTGCATATGTGTGGGGCGGGTCTATCAAAAGAAGGTCCAGATTCTATTGGGGTAGGGGCGTGTTTGTTTAAGTGATTTCAAATGTCAACACTGGCTTTCAGAGATCATGCACCCACCTTTAAAGCAACTGAAAAATGACCAAATTTAAGAGGCACATCAAAACCTCTAACAGTGTCCTAAAAAGGGGGTTAAAAATTTGATGACATAATGATGTCACGGTTTTAATGTTTTACGTTCACAAATCACAATTATCCTCAACACAAAATGATTTAGTCTTTGTACACGGTCAAGTTTAATAACAGACAGGTGCAACTCTACATACGTATGAATTACTCAGAACAGAATGACACATAACTATTACACTTGTAATCTATTCATCCACCGTTGCTCTTTTACATTTCTACCTTCACATGTCCTTGTAGCAGTTCGACTGAAGTTAAGCTTTATTGATGTAGCCCTCTTTGATAAGGAAATCATAGATTTTGCGTGTTTTGTTGACATCTATCTTGATAAGCGATCGGGCCTGTGCCAGTCGTAGACCCCCCTGTCGTCGGCATTCGTTCAGCAGGGCCTGTTTGTACTCCAGATACGCTCCAGGCACCAGACGAACCACCTGACATAACTGAGGGAGATGATGAGAGAATCATTTAAGATTCATTATATCACATCAATAAGGCAGATGTCTTCAAGATGAGCTCAGGCTGGAGATAAAATCATGTTTGCCAAACCTCTTTCTCTCTCTCGTTAAGCTTTTCCGTGCCAGGCAGCCCTGTCAAGTTAAGGGGAGGTGCACTTCGTCTGCCTGTGGGTAAGAAGAACCAGAAACCATCATGTATATAAACTGTTGCCAAGCAATGTAGCAACTGGGGGCACATTAATAAAAATGCAAATGACTTACAGTCACAGGTGTGCATGTTTTACAAAAGCTTTAAATGTTTCTCATAAGATAAGAACCAAAACCGTCTTATAATTGTAAACATGCATATGTACAAAGTGTAAATAAATGAAGGTATTCACATTTTATATGCACAACTGATGTTAACAAAATACATTCAACATAATGTCTATATGAAACAGACTGAAATCTTAATCAATGTTATGTTAGATCATTTGTTTTGATAATTGAAGAGCTCAGATGCAAAACCCTCTAAGTGCGTCTGATATGTTATCTTGTAAATGAGCATTTTATATGCAAACAACCATAACCTTATGTTAAAGTTCAGTAATTAACATTAATGGGAATGAATAGGTTATTATTCAAATGTCTTATTTTCACAAATGTCACTTCTTTAGTACCGGTATTTAACTAACTGATTCTGCCAACAAACCGGTATTTCTGAAAGGCCCGAGGCCGGGATTAAAGGGACATTCCACTTTTTTGGAAAATCTGCTCATTTTTCCAGCTCCCCTAGAGTTAAACATTTGATTCTTACCGTTTCGGAATCTATTAATCTGATCTCCAGGTCTGGCGCTAGCACTTTTGGCATAGCTTAGCATAATCCATTGAATCTGATTAGACCATTAGCATCGTGCTAAAAATAACCAAAGAGTTTTATTTTTTTTAGTGTAGTGATATTTTGCACTGCCCAAAAATAGTCCCCTGCCATTGAAAGTAACCAAGGGGACTATTTTCGGGCAGTGCGTAATATCACTACGCCTGCTCCAGCCATGTTACAGCAGCAAAGTCCTTGATTATTAAGACTGAATGAGAGTATAGTTCCTAGACATATCTGCCTAGAAAATCGCAACTTTAAATTTTCCGTTGGTCTTAGTAGAAGTTTTAAATCGATGCTAATGGTCTAACCAAATTCAATGGATTATGCTAAGCTATGCTAAAAGTGCTAGTGCCAGACCCATAGATCAGCTGAATGGATTCAAAAACGGTAAAAATCAAATGTTTAACTCAAGGGGAGCTGGAAAATGAGCATATTTAAAAAAAAAAAAAGGAATTTCCCTTTAAGCGGTTTGAAGCAAAAAGTGTTATATGAGCGAACGTATTACACATGCAGAGGATTTAGTTAATATCATTGTGGCAAAGATGGCGTTTAGTGGCTTTTGCATCTGAGATCTTCAAATGTATCCATATAAATAGGCAAGTCATATTATCATAAGCATCAAAACAAGCCTATGTATGCAGTGAAGTATAACCAGTGGCAAAATAAAAGGTAAATTGTTAAACTACTGTATATATGAGAAACAAAAGACCCAAGAGGGATGTATATATACAGCGGCTCATCGCAGAGAAAAACTATTTATCGTGTCTAAGCCTGCGGCTACATGGCTGAAAACAACATCACGGAGATTGAAAACACAGGCTGAGCGGAGGACAGGAAACTGAATGTGAAAAACAGCGGAGATGAGCAGCACTGTACCTGAGGTAGTGATGGTGGTCACCATAGGGGTGATTCCAGCGTCGCTGTCAGAGAGAAACACAACAGGACATTATCACACAAATGCTTTTCAAACATCTCTAAAATACTGTCTGGGACACTGAGCTTTTAGTTTGCATTGAATAGCTGCAGTAAATAGTTTAAAGCAAATACTCAGCTCCAAAAACACAATCATTTTGACAATGAAAACACCCACAAGCTGTCTGAATGAGAATTCATTGTGGACCAATAGATCTTGATAAAACAAGCACATGAAGGTATAATATATTTATATTTCTTAATGATACTCCTTGCAGGAAAATTGCATTAATGTTTCAAGAAAAACAACGATTAAAATACTAATGCAGAGCGTTGTGGGATTGCCATCTTCACAAAGGACACATAAAATACTCCAAAAGGGAGTCTCTTTATAGACCGTTTCACCGGATGCACGTGATACACGTCTGGATCCGAACCTTACTTCCGGTTTCGTTTTTTTAATGGTCTGACTAGTTGATAAACTGATCTCTTGAACAAATGCCTCGTCGAAAATAACAAATGTTTTGGTTTCCTAGGTAATCTATGTGTTGTTTTTTGCTTGTTATATAAATAAACTATGTTTAAAGAACTGTGTTGTTATGTATTCTTAGCGGAGTTTACCGGAAGTTACGTGCGGACCGCGACAGCCGCTTGTTTATGTTGTTACTGCTGAAACCGTCTATAAGGAACAGTGCTACAATGCTAGTTAGGCAGCTCTCTACTGTAGGTATTGGAGGAGAACTAGTATTCCTGACTTAAACTAACAAGAAAAGTAAAGGAAGAGCTTACATAGCAGCTTGTTTGTGCAGCCACTGCTGGCATGCACGGGAATCATGAATGTACTGCAGGACGTCACACAGCATGTTTCTCTTTCGGCGCTCATCCTCCCGTATGCGTTTCACTCGCTCGTATACCTTTGCACCTGCGGAACAAGTGACAGGTGAATAACTTTAAATCTGACACATCATTAACAATAACACAAAGTAGACTATAATAGAAACCATTCGGTCAAATCTTTAATAAAAAATGTGATTCGGAGTTCCTTAACCTCGTTTTGATTTGGGTTAGTTCCCATGATGGTGGTCTTACCGCAGAAGGACTGAATTCCCTCTCTCCTGTATTCCTGCAGTCTCTGGATCTCTCTCCTCAGCTCAAACTCCACTGTGAACGAGCGTGCGAGGAAACATTGAAAAGCGTGAAAAAGAGCAGATGTTAACTTTTCAGCCTGGCTTATCTAAACTTTTAAGCCGATGGACAGAACTGGTGTATGACAAGCTGAACAGGCCTGACTGATCCTGGGTCAGATCCAGTCTAGAGATTATCCAACAATTGGCATGGCGGACCAAAATCATGACATTTTATTTATAGTTTGTTGACTTAAGCTGGTTGACATGCATGACTCACAGGCATGACTCTCTATAAACTTGTCGTGCTCTATGGGTCCCACCACCCTGGCAAAGCGTCGCATGACATCATAAAGGTCCTGGACTTCCTTTGGATATCGCCTTTCCAGCACTGTCAACACAAAAGACGCAAACAAACAATTGAATGAACAAATGAAAAAAATGTAATGTTGCAAAGCCTATAGGTTTTTATTCTAGTTCACTCTATAAAACACTGTGTTGTTGTTTGTAATATAGAAGAACCCAATCATTGGTTTAAATAAACCCAGGAAATGTTCTTCCTCAGTCAAAACTACCAAGCAGAAGTTCATTTAAATTCAATGGTTGGGTTTGACCATATATTACACAATCTTATTGGGCGTACACACCAAACGCGAATTCAACTATTTGCGCAAGTAGATTACATACAAAGTCAATACAAAGACGTGAATAGATGTGAACACGCACGGGGCAATACGAATAACGCAAATTGGACGGCGTGATTGCGGCAAAAACATACGCTATTTACCTCAAACGCATCTTCGCGCAAATGAAAAATATTTAACTCTTTAATTTAATTCAAATTAAATCCCGATAGTAATCAAGAGCGAGGAACGCAATGCTTTGCTTTGGTTTATATGTAGCATTAGATCTTGTTTACACCTGGTATGAAGATGTGTTTTGGTTGATTGTATCATAAGTGGATACATTACACAATCATGGGTGGAAACAAACCATCAGAGGGATTTTTATGCGTTGTACGTTAAAAAAATATATAACTATTTGAGGTGCATGTACATTCATCACAAATTTCAACAGCATATGCGATCACAGAATGCACTTTTTATAATTTAGAAGTGTATTAGCACAGCATGTTAACAGAATTTATTACACGGCTCTCTGGAATACTTGATTCTGATTGGTTAGTTGAGACATTTGCAGGTTCATTCTTTTGAAATAATAACCGATCCAAAGTAATAACGCAAAGCTGGTACTACTTGTACGATTAAAATTGCTCCGCGCCAATAAAGATTACTGTTTGGCGCCATCTTGTGACAAACACTGGACAACCACAACATTTTGAGATTAATTTTAACATTAAAAACAAAACATTTAAACAGTGGATAGAAGAACGAACAACGACAAGACACAGAGAGCTTACTGAGACTGAACTTGACAAAATAGAGCATGACAGCTACGAAGCCAACACACAAATAAATACAGAATGGGCATTAAAACTTCTCAAAGACTGGCTAAAAGAGAAAAAATGGAGACAGACAAGTATGAAGCAGAGGATCTTAATAAGGTATTACGATCATTTTATGCATCTGTGCAAAGTTTCGCGGTAGGATAAAAATGTTAATTTAAAACAAATATGCCAATAAAATGTTTCAAATTCATATTCATGTCCAGTTTTTTTTCTTATGTGGCAAGTAGCCGTGTAATAAGCGGGATAATGTAGAGGCAGCCGGTAGTTATCGGGAAATAAGCCCCTTCAGTGTGATACAAGACTTATTTCCCGATAACTACCGGCTGCCTCTACATTATCCCTTACTTAACCAAGACTTTGCATGGGTATCTAAACCACCAAATATTGACATCTGAGATATCAGAATGGCTAAAAACTTTGAGTAAAAACTAAAATTTTCACCAAGGCTGACATTTGCATGGAATTGCCCATAGGTAGAAAATAAACAAAATAGCACTCGTCGCCTGTGTACAGTAGACGTGACAACCTCTATAATAAGTGTAATAATTAGATAATCAGACTTTTAAAAATGCTATTCGAAGAGAAGTACATGCAAAAATCTTCACCATCCCTTGTGAATAAAAGTAAAAGGCTAAAAAACTATATCCTAACATATTCAGTAAACAGGGTTAAAGGTCAACCATTTCTACTTCCATGCACTTAGAGGAATCTTATTGGGCTTACACACCAAACGCAAATTCAACTATTTGCGCAAGTAGATTACATACAAAGTCAATACAAAGACACAAATAGATTTGAAGTCACGCGGGTCAATGCAAATTACGCAAATTGGGCGGCGCGATTGTGGCAAAAACCCACGCTATTTACCTCAAACGCATTTTCGCCCAACTTAAAAATATCTAACTATTTAATTTAATTCAAATCAAATCCCGCTAGTAATCTAGAGCGGGGAACGCAATGCTTTGCTTTGGTTTGTATGCAGCATTAGATGTTGTTTACACCTGGTATAAAGATGTGTTTTGGGTGATTGGATTACAAGTAGACGATCCTAAATAAACGGGCTGTAAAACGTTTGGAGCTCTTCCACTGATCACATTTAAAGGCAGTCGAGAATGCATTTCACCGGATTGCTTTTGTGGTGTAGACGCGCATATGACCGAATGTGTTTGAACACCAACAAAACTCTCCGCCTATTGATCTAATGTGTGATCTACGAGGAAAATGTTTTTACATCGGTCCTGACTTCTAGCACAAACACAGTTATGGGGCTGTCTTTAGGCTCCTATTGATAAAATTAAAGCAGCTGATGTCAGCCGCTTTTATTATTTTTTTCAATTTGGATCCGATCGACCAAAATGCATCTTAATATAAATTTTAACAGACCCTTAGAAGCCAATTAAGCAGTATTTCTGAATGACCTGAGGCTGGGATTAAGCAGATTTGAAATGAAAGTATTTGATAAACGTATAACAGAGAGCATTTGTTCAATACCCTTATTAAATTTTTGACAGAGGTGGTGTTTAGCAGCTTTTGCATCTGAGCCCTTAAATTAAATATGTTAAATATGGTCCAGCTGGGTCTCAGTAAAAATCTCTGTGATGGTTCTTTACCCACCACCGAAGTTCAGACCCCTTTGAAAAGTTCAATGACCCAGAGCTACCAGCGACCAGCACCACCATCACTGAGCGAGACAGATAGGAACAGAAAGCTGCTATGTGGGTGAGCGTTAGGTGTGATTTTCTGCCTGCACCAGCTTTCAACGATGTTGCCAAAAAATGCACACACACCTCTCCCCGTCACTCTGACACATCCACACTTTATTCTTAAGAGAGATGCATACACATCGCTCGGGCTGTATCGAGCTGAAACGTCTGTGCGTTCCACACAGCAGTAGCCGATGGGATGCGAGACAGGTCAAGCTGTCTCGCTCTCTTGAATTGAGGATAAACCAACACCGCTGCGAGCCATCAGGTCTTGGCCGCCGCTTCCATTATCGCTCTCGCACACACTTTCCTGCTGTCTCCATGACAACAAGGCTCCGGTTCCACGGTAACTATCGCCTCTCTTTTGTCTTGAGAGTGCGGGGAGATGAGGAGGGCGGCTGGGAGCCGACAGATAAATAAAAATGACTTAAAGCCTTCGCACATCACAAACACTAGATGCGACTCAGGAAAACGTGCAAACCCGATTGAATGTCATGAGCAAATAGGAAATAATTGGATAAGCATATTCCCATCGGAAGAGAACTGTCCAGAGGGAAATAGCCAAAAATGGGGTTGTGTTTACTGACAGAAGCCACACTGCTGAGAGGGCACAGATCAATAAAAACTCATAAAGAAGCAATCTTCATTGTCATCAGAGATGAAATGCTCATTTTATGCCAAACTATTCATAGGGGGGCAATCACAGTCACTGAAAACTGCTCTGGAATCAGTGTTGATCTGGGATTGCTGTAATCCAGACATTCATGTAAACATTTGCTACACAGATGGCTTGTGTTTTTGGAGGTTGAGAAGGTTCATCATGTACACATCATGACTTCTGGTCTGGGAGTGTGTAAAATATGGGAATAGTACCTAACATATTGCTCATATCCACACATAGTATGTAAGATGCCTAAAATGTCATGCATTAGCTATTCTTGTGGAATTTAACTTATGTTCTGTGTCCAAAATCGCATTCTGTGACAGTATGTACTGAATTAGATGATGTACTTACTTATCGACCATTAAAACACTACGTTGTGTATTGTATGAATATGGGTAATGTGAATGAAACACGGACATACCACAACAGCCATGTTGAAACAGCATGTGAAATACGTCATCATAAAAACAAATGAGCCATTAACTTGGGTAACGTTAAAAAAAGCGCAATTTAACCACAAGGAACATCTGCTTTCCTTATGTATTTACATTTGAATAAAGCTGCGTTACCGCTTTCACACATTTTTGAAAATGACGATGCCTCTCCTTTTTCTCACTGTATATTTAAGTGTCCATCAAATGCACACTTTGAAATCTTGGCGAAGTAGTAGGTTATACGAGTACTTTTTTGCTGCTGTTTTTCGAACACTATGAATTCGGGCATACTGTACTACTCGCCTCGCAATACGTAAATGCAATACGGAAGCGACTTAAACTGCAATTCAACGACTGGCCGCTAGGAGCTGGCTCCAAAAGGGAGTCAATTCCCATAGACCCCCATGTTAAAATGCCCAACTTCAGAGCAAATAATGTTTACAGTCTGGTACAAAAAGTGTTTTTGATCTATATAGTTAATTTTGCCCTTCATGACAACTGAGTGGGGTGAATTATATTAAGCCTTAAATTATTTTAAAGGATTGTTTTCTGAAAAAAATCCAGATATTTACTCAAAATGTTGATGTCTTTGTTCAGTCAAGAAGAACTTATGTTTTTTGAGGAAAACATGCAGGATTTTTCTCACTTTAATGGACTTAAATGGACCCCAACACTTTAAATTGCAGTTTCAAAGGACTCTAAACGATCCCAAACAGGCAATAAGGGTCTTATCTAGCAAAACGATTGCCCTTTTTGGCTAGACAAATAAAAAATATGCACTTTTAAAACGCAACTTTTCTTCCTCCAGCTGTGTGACTCGCCAGCGCAATCCTCACGTAATTGCGTAATGTTGTGGTTTAAAAATGACAATCGTTTCGTTAGATAAGACTCTTATGCCTCGTTCGGGATAGTTTAGAGTCCTTTGAAACTGCAATTTTAAACTGCATTAAAACTGTTAAGTGTTGGGGTCCATTACAGTCCATTAAAATGAGAAAAATCCTGGAATGTTTTCCTCAAAAAACATAATTTCTTCTCGACTGAACAAAGAAAGACATCAACATTTTGGATGACATGGTGGTGAGTAAATTATCTGGATTTTGTTTTAAGAAAATAGACTTATCCTTTAAGCCTTAATAATTAAGGGCAAGGCCCCTTGACTCACGTGTGAAAGGCCACTGGTTTCACTAGAGTCAAGCTAGGAGGATATGGTTTTAGCAACCACCCAACTCAGCTTCATCCATGTCCGGCCTCTTTACCCATTTTTGGTTATCCGCGAGTGGTGCACAATGATGCGTTGCCAAAATGGCGCAGACAGGCACCGTCTACTATTGACTTCAAAAAAGCTTTTCACAAACCTATGGGTGACGTAACAGACACTACGTCCATATTTTTTACAGTCTATGATTTTCGCCTACTATATATCATGAAGTAGGCGATTTCAGATGCAGTGCATGTTTCAAAAATAGTTCTTACTCTGAAACTTGCGTAGGTTGAGCAGTCCGTGGTCCCGAATGATCCTAAAAGGCAATAATTTACACCACATTTTAAACAAATAAGCCAAAAATTAAACTAGCAAACAATCAAGCACACAAGTTAAGTAACTAAAGTAAGGTAACAAAGTAAATTAATCCTAAATAGATTTTAAGACAACTTTAGCTTTAAAATCTGATTGGATGAGCCAAATTAACAGCACATAACTTAAAGTTATGCTAATTTACAACAATTGTTCTTGGAAGATTGTTCTTGACTATAATGGAATATTATAATGCTGGTAACACTTTACAATAAGGTTGTATTAGTAAACCTTAGTAAATGCATTAACTAATATGAACAAACAATGATTACACGTTAATGTAATTCTTGTTAATGTTAGTTTATGTCAATACAGTTGTTTATGTTAGTTCAAGGTGCATTAATTAATGTTAACAGTAATTTTGATTTTATAAACGTATAAGTGAATGCTAAAATTAACATGAACTAAGATTAAACACATAGTTAGCGGTCTTATAGCATGCCAATAAATTATTTTTATTAATAATCTTTAATTAAAATATAACAACTGATTTGTCTGTTGAAATGACTTCCCATTTTTGAGTGATGTCAGCAAGCCTTTAATTTTAACACCCTGCACCTTCAATAATCTCTAATATAGAGACCACTTTGTATGATCCAATCAGTTTCAGAGGGATACAAGTTGAATGATTAATTAATGTTAAGAGTAAACTTAAACCTAAATCCAATGACCCTCAAGGTTTTTAGGAGTTTATTACAGCTCCACATCTTGCATAACGACACCCTTTAACTATGGTAAAATCAGTGTAAAAAAAACCCTCCTGTGTCACATACCCAAATGTAACCACACTTATCGGCTGGAATTATCAGCTTATTGTTGTGTTTTATTAAAAGCATCTCATTACATTGTTTGGGGAGACCGGAGTGTGTTGAGGTCAGGAGGTCTCAGACAACAGCTGTTTCTCCATTTCAGGACAGAACAGAGGTCAAGCTCATACACACATACCACAAACCCTTTAGAGGGCAGACAGGGCTTGATAATACTGATTTACACAAATAACTGTTATTACTGGAACTGTCTGTATATTTGTGTTTGAAGATCAGGCATGCTCATCTGTTGCTATACATAAGGTTACATTTGCATTTGGTCACGTCAGCAAAACACTTTACTCTCTTATGTGTATGTGTACTTTCTTAATTTAAAGTAAGCTGTATTGTGGTATTGGTATTTTCTAAACTTAAATGTAACCCTGGACCACAAAACCAGTCATAGAATTTTTTGAAATTGAATAGAAAAGCTGAATAAATAAGCTTTCCATTGATGTATGGTTTGTTAGGATAGGACAATATATGGTCAAGATACAACTATTTGGGGGGGGGGGACTAAATATTGACAAAATCCCATTTATAATTGTCCAAATGAACTCCTTAGCAACACATTAATAATGATAAATAATTTTTTAATATATTTATGGTAGAAAATTTACAAAATATGTTCAATGAACATGAGCTCTACTTAATATCCTAATGATTTTTAAATAAAAAAAGATACATACAATTTTTACACACATTTTGACACATACAATTATTGTTCAATAAATTGTTGGCTATTGCAACAAATATCCCCAGTGATCCTTATGACTGATTTTGTGGCCTGGGGTCACAAATGCTTAAATGGAAATTAAAATAACTTTATCTAGCTTTTTTAAAATGTAAAAGTCAAGTGCTGCCCCCTATTGGTTATCTATGACAAGAGACATCATTTTCAACTTACTTTTTCCTTCTTTGCCTCTCCTTCAGTCTGGAGTGATAAATATCCACTACTGCAACTTTAAGAGCTGTAACAGTGAAATAAACGTGAGTGTAAAAACACTGCAATCGCTGTACTGGTTTCATTCAAATGTACAAAGCGATTGTGATGCCCTATACAATTCACTCAATGTAACAAAACATTGTTACTTCATAACAGAATCCATATTGCTTATGCTTTCTTACAAAAGTATTAAAACAAGATAATGTTTAATATTTTTCACAGAGCGATTGCATCATGTCCAGTTCTGATGGGTGAGATACACTACAGCTGAAGTCACAATTAGGCAAAAGGCACCACTAACAAGAAATTTTGTGTTCAAACCAATCCCAGAGAATCATATGGCAATTCAGTAAAATGAGAGAAATGGTTAAGGATCTGAATACTTTTGCAAAGTATGTTTGCTGTCATATTTTATTATTGTGGAACTTACAATGTAGAATATCAGAGTCATCATCCACAAAATCTATGTCTTTCAAATCCCATTCGGCATAATTATCAAACTCCTAATTTTCAAGAGAGAAAAAGAGAAATTACACCAAACAAAAACTCTGAAAAGTAATATACAAACACACAATACAGTGACTGTACGAAACTGACCTCCATGAAGTCTGCTCGAGCTGGCATATATCCAGCCATATCTCTGGATAGCTGAGAGTCAAATGTTGGTCTTGGAGGATCATCCGTTGCTAAAAGAGACAAAACTCACAACCTTTAACTACTATTACATTAGACAAGATTATATACATTCACCTAAAGGATTATTAGGAACACCATACTAATACTGTGTTTGACCCCCTTTCGCATTCAGAACTGCCTTAATTTTATTGATTCAACAAGGTGCTGAAAGCATTCTTTAGAAATGTTGGTCCATATTGATAGGATAGCATCTTGCAGTTGATGGAGATTTGTGGGATGCACATCCAGGGCACGAAACTCCCGTTCCACCACATCCCAAAGATGCTCTATTGGGTTGAGATCTGGTGACTGTGGGGGCCATTTTAGTACAGTGAACTCATTGTCATGTTCAAGAAACCAATTTGAAATTATTCGAGCTTTGTGACATGGTGCATTATCCTGCTGGAAGTAGCTATCAGAGGATGGGTACATGGTGGTCATAAAGGGATAGACATGGTCAGAAACAATGCTCAGGTAGGCTGTGGCATTTAAATGATGCCCAATTGGCACAAAGGGGCCTAAAGTGTGCCAAGAAAACATCCCCCATGATGTTCCATGTTCTCATTCTGTTTAAGCCAAATTCTGACTCTACCATCTGAATGTCTCAACAGAAATCGAGACTCATCAGACCAGGCAACATTTTTCCAGTTTTCAACTGTCCAATTTTGGTGAGCTCGTGCAAATTGTAGCCTCTTTTTCCTATTTGTAGTGGAGATGAGAGGTACCCGGTGGGCTGTTGTAGCCCATCCGGCTCAAGGTTGTGCGTGTTGTGGCTTCACAAATGCTTTGCTGCATACCTCGGTTGTAATGAGTGGTTATTTCAGTCAAAGTTCTCTATCAGCTTGAATCAGTCGCCCATTCTCCTCTGACATTTAGCATCAACAAGGCATTTTCGCCCACAGGACTTCCGCATACTGGATATTTTTGCCCTTTTCACACCATTCTTTGTAAACCCTAGAAATGGTTGTGTGTGAAAATCCCAGTAACTGAGCAGATCGTGAAATACTTAGACCGGCCCGTCTGGCACCAACAACCATGCCCCGCTCAAAACTGCTTAAATCACCTTTCTTTCCCATTCTGACATTCAGTTTGGAGTTCAGGAGATTGTCTTGACCAGGACCACACCCCTGAATGCATTGAAGCAACTGCCATGTGATTGGTTGATTAGATAATTGCATTAATGAGAAATTGAACAGGGGTTTCTAATAATCCTTTAGGGTTATCAAAACAAAAAAAGGAATTGTTTACTTACCTTTATGTAATTCCAACTATGTATATTGACCTATACATCTTTATATTTATATATATTTATTACATAAATATTTAAAAAATAAAAAAGTAAAACAGTGAGTGAAATCAAACTTTTGACGCTCCTAATCTAATTTTTAGATTATGAGATTTAATCCTAGATTTCACAGACAGGGTCACATTTGTGTTTTTGGTACTTCACCAGCAATGATTACTGTATGATTTCATTGTATATGTTTTTTTTATAGTCATAGAAGTATCAATCTGTTCAATTCTTGTTTGTGTGTATATACTTAATGACAGATCTACATATCAGTAGCTTGTTCTCTCACATAAAACCGTTTGAATGTTAGCAGGTGCTTCCTTACGCTTAAAGGGAATGGCTGTGTCTGCTGTTCGATGCTCTTCCATCTGTCTGAGATTGAGCAAAGTGGAGGAGAAGAGAGGATTGTTGATGAAGTTCTTCATGTAGTGGCCTTCGCATTCCTCTTTAGTCTTGGTACGCATCTGATAGGCCACGTCCTGCCTAAAAAACAAGACAGATCTCAATGACATTGACATCTCCAATGTGTCTCGTTATCACATATAGTAATATAATGTATTATATCTTCAACAGACAGTACAGTATAATATAAAACTATCTGGTCCCACTTCCTATTAGGTGTCTATAAAAGGGATAGTTCAACCAAAAATGAAAATTCTGTCATCATTTCCTCACCCTCATGTTTTTCTAAACCCGTACCTGTCAAAGTTGATGATACCCATTTGCATCTATAGTATGTTTTCCTAGTATGAAAGCCAATAAGACTGTTAATTGTATGGTTACAATCATGTATTACAATATTTTTATACTTTGTTATGTTCAACAGAATTAGGAAACTCATACAGGTGAATATTAGTGTGAGTAAAGAATGATAGAATTTTCATTTTTAGGTGAACGATCCATTTTAGGATAAGCTCAGTGTAATTACATGCAAATACTTCAAATGTAAGTACAACATGTATGTATACAAGCGTTACACTGTATCACTATACACTTTTTTGCTTATATGAGTACACAGAAGTAAAAGACATCTTTTGTAATATAAAGCGTGACCATCTATCTTAATTGATCCACAATACATAATTGGTGTTGAGTTGAGAAACTACACTGACCAGTTGCCAAAACCACAATCCATGACAGCTTCTAAAAGCGCCATCTCTTCTTGAGCAGTCCAGCCAGACTCTAATACTGGAAAATCTGATGTCTGAAAGAAATTAGATCGAAGTAAACATGTAACTTCTGTTTGCAGGATTGTACAAGACGCAAGACGGTACAATAGATTTATAATGTAAACTGATCAATATAATCAGACTTACCTAAATATGCAACCTAACTACTGTAACTAGTTTTATTATTCTTACCATGATTTCATACTTGTGGTCACTCTGATGCTTTTTATATTCATATCCTCTGGTAAAACACTGTAGCAGAGAGATAAATATACAATATATTGAAATGAACAATGGAAGTAGATAACTTGTACACAAAGTAAATGGACACTGAAGCAATCTGGTGACCCACCTGCAGACACAGGAGGAAATGTGAAGGTCCACATTCAGCACACTTTATGTAGGGCTCCACAAGATAAGATGAACAGCCACGACAGGGAGGCTTATCGAAAGGATCATCTGCAAAAATTAAGACATAAAGACACCCTCAGAATAGGGTTTCAAATGTTTTACAGGCACATCATTCAACATATCTTAATGTATTACACACACCAGTAGATTACAAATGTACTACTTTCAATTACTACAACTAAACTTTAGTTAAATAACTTGGTACAGAATACTATATTTAAAAAGATCCTAACAAAAACTTATAAATGTGCAATGTTTATAGTAACTGTACAGTAAGACACGTGCACTGTGGCAGTACTATAGTACACTGACGGCATCATTCAGAATACCATGGTACTTAATAATAATGAAATGGGTACCATATTCATTCAAAAAATGTCCAGAAACATGTTAACTTACAGTCATAGTGGTACGTGTTGTCAGTGTATTTTTACCATGATACATATTTGTACGTGATGTTGCGCGGATTTGGTTTTTCTAGCTGTTCTTATGCATTAAAATAGCACATTTGTGATTTTCTGACATACAGATGAGAAATACTTACTTCCAAAAGACGCCAGTCGATCCATGCTTCAGATGACGTCTGATTTTTGTTGAAACTGGTAGCAGATGTCAAATATTCCTCTCAGTAGTTATGAGCTCAGCTAATATTTTAACGGCTCTCTTTTGATTAATTAAATTCAACGACTGTTAAATCCATTTTTACCAGGAAAGATGAAAACAAACATTTTCTAGAGAATTCAACACATCACTGCGTTTGTAAACACACTCAAGCGTTCAAAGAAAATCCCACGAGGAAGAGAAACAGACTGAATCTGTTTGCGTATAGCGACCTCAAGCGGCGCCTGAGTGCTAAGTTACAGTTCGCAGACCGATCGGCATATGACATCAACATACCGCGAGAGCGATTCGATAGCACTGCCATTAAACAACTCTCGCGGTACTTTGAAGCCGAATGACCTGCACAGTGCCCCATTAAATCAAATAAAACTAATTAATATTAATATGATACATATAATTAATAATACGAATAATAGTAATCAATTTAAATTCTTATATATTTTTTCTGTGTTTTGATGTATGCTTGAGTTTAATGTGTGTGTTAATGCATTGCTTTGATGTCTTGTATAAACTGGTTTTGGTTAATCTCTGTAAAAGTGCTGTATGCTATAAACACTTCTTAAAGATGCAAAAGATTTTAATAATGTGCATGTGATAATGCATTTGCACACAAAATACAACAAAGTAGGCTACAACAAATGTATTTATTAGCTTTATTGTTAAACCAAAGAATGTCATAGAATGACATTATGGGATTTCATCTTTAGAGGGTTTTTTATTTCTTCTCTTCCTCATGAGGACCATCTCTCTTTAAGGGCTAAGACCTGTTCCATCCTCAGCCATAATTGGGTCCAAATGAGTTGTCCAATTCCGGAAAACATTCAATCTCCTCAAAGCATTTCACTGCCAAGGAGATTCTGTATTGGAACAAACCATATAAGTATTAAATGGAAAAAAACAAGTAAACAGGTGAAAACAGATGCACTAAAAATTAACCCTGAAATGACTAGAGCAAATACTCAAATCATGAGTAATAGACTAGACATAGATGCTTTCATCGGATGCTGTTGTCTGAAATAAATTTTGGTTTCAGTTTGTTTCATGGCCTGACTGGTGGCTACACTCTAAAAAATATTGGGTTGTTTTTTAATCCAGGGGTGGGTAACTATTGGACAGAACACATTTCTGGGTTAAAATGACCCAAATAATGGGCTGTTTTTACCCAACTACTGGGTTATTGATCAACCGTGTTGAAACAACGCAGCAGTTGGGTTAAAACAACCCATTATTTGGGTCATATCTGACAGAAATATTTCTGTCCAATAGTTACCCAGCCCTGGTAAAACAACCCAATATTTTTTAGAGTGTAAACTTGTATACATTTATTTTACACAGTACGTTAGGTCAATGTAGTTTTTGATACGCTTTTGCTATGATTTAAACTTAATCTGATTTTTTTATGATAAATAATAATAAAATCTATAATACATTTTTATAAATAACGATGCAACATAGTTAATCTGTTTTTTATTTGGCTAGTAAAAATTCTGAATGGACGGTAAGGATCAGTTTTTAATAATGGATGAATGCAATTTTTAAGCTCTGCACTATCCAATGTCACTACGAAGCTGAAAAGAATTAGATTATTCAATAAAACTTAAATTGTGTTCGGCTAAAATAAGAAAGTCTTTTTGAGCTAGAGTGGCTTGAGGATGAGTAAAATATGAGCTCATTTTCATTTTGATCTAATTATCTTAAATCTGCCATAGAGACAGAGCGCCGCGCGTCATAACCTGAAAACCACGCCCACCGGGGGGATAACAATCCAACCGTCTCCATTGACTTTGTATTGCGAGAGGCTGCCTCCTTGTCATTTCTGGCTTATAACAAAAAACAGAATAATGCCTAAAAACTGCTGTGTGACAGTATGTACAGCTAACAAGCCAAAGAACCCAGAAATAAGTTTTTATAAGCTGTCGAGCCGTAAAACCCTGTCTTTAAGGAGAATAAAGTGGATCGCCGACTACGTTTCCCCCTATTGGACGCAGTTCTACTAATAGTATTACTATGAAAAGTTGCCTGTTTCCATTTTTGTGTCTTTAAACGCTCGTTTTTGGGGTCGACAGCTTATAAAAACTTTTTTACAGATTAAAATTAAAAACAGAATAATACATAAAAGCTGCTGTGTGACAAGGTGTACAGCTAAAAAGCCAAAAAACCCAGAAATAAGTTTTTTTTAAGCTGTCGACCTCATAAAACGAGCGTTTAAAGAAACAAAAGTGGAAACAGGCAACTTTTCATAGTACTTCTATTAGTAGAACTGCGTCCACTAGGGGGAAATGTAGTCGGCGATCCACTTTATTCTCCTTAAAAGCTGGGTTTTACGGCTCGACAGCTTATAAAAACTTATTTCTGGGTTCTTTGGCTTGTTAGCTGTACATATTGTCACACAGCAGCTTTTAGGCATTATTCTGTTTTTTGTTATAAGCCAGAAATGACAAGGAGGCAGCCTCTCGCAATACAAAGTCAATGGAGACGGTTGGATTGTTTTCCCCCCCGGTGGGCGTGGTTTTCAAATTTGCATATCGGCGCTCTGTCTCTATGCTTGTCAAAGAAGGCGGAGTTACTAACCAATCAAACGAAGCAACCAAATCTGACTAATCGACCCTCAAAAGGCGGGAGTTCAGTTGACACGACCGAGAACTCCAGCGCGAAGCTTGCTGCAGTTTTAACGACAAAAGAGTGCGATGTAAGTAGCTAAACATTTATTTTGACATTACATAACATTTGACAACTGTTTTACCATAGAAATGTTAGATGACCGGCGGTAATAAATACCGTAAAGCAAACTACAAAACGCTTTTTTGAAAAAAAAAAAAAATTACGTGATTTGACGTTAATTGCTGTATTTAATAATTCATTAGTGTGCGAGACAAAAAATATATCAACGGATACATTTTCAGGGTTTCTTTAGGGATACGACTAAAAATTAATGTGAGAATATTGCAAACCAATTTAATGAACTTATTTACTCGCTTTCCTTGTAGTTTTACACTACATCACATTTAAAATCTAAGAATGACGAAACGCATAGGAGTTTAATTAGTCCTGAAAGACACATGAAATCAACTAACTAGCTTTGTTGCTGGACCTTAATATTTCTAAAGTCATGCATAATATGGCCCTGCTAACAGGCCAAAACAATTAGAGGTTTAATTTAAAGTATTAGGCTAAATATTTCTCACTTTTTTTATATAAATGAGCAAGAACTTCACTGATTTCAAATCTCCGTTTTCCCATATAATTTTGCTTAAAGATATTATTAGTGTGGTAAGTAGAGACAGACTGCATTTACAATCTCTATCATTACGCTGAATAGGCTTTATGCCCAGCTGCACTACTTCCTGAACTTCAGCTAGCTCCTTGTTTCCTGTCTTCCATTATTGGACAAACTGATTAATCCAGGTGTGCCTGACCTTAGTAGTCACAAACAAACTGATTAATCCAGGTGTGCCTGACCTCAGTAGTCACAACAACAATAATCAGACACACCTGGATTAATCAGTTTGTCCAATAATGGCAGACAGGAAACAAGGAGCTGGCCGAAGTTCAGGAAATGGTGCAGCTGGGCATATAGCCTAGTAAAGTATTACCTTGAGATGTGTATGTGGTATATATCAGGATATTTTCCCATTCACTACCACACGGATCATCTTGACACTGGACCTTTACAACACAGAAAAACAGCATTAGAATAAACCCTCAGAACATCTGACACTGCTATTACATGTAATACATTATTGTTTTCTTCATTTAGAATTAATTTTTTTTAATTTTTTTTTGGAGCAAAAATGGCATTGGCAGAGCTAAACTTTTTATCCTGAGTAAAAAGATCAGTTTTTAAATAAATTGTCTAATGTGCATGCAATCCATGTCCTATTTGAAAATGAGATTTATGTTATCAGTAATTTTCATAAATGTTAGATTTATCTAGTAGTAAACTGTTGCATTTACAATCATCAAAAAGTAATCAAAGTAGTAAATAACACTCCAAGCAATAAATAAACAACATGACTAACCTTCTTTAGTAAAAAAAAGGGATTTAAAAAACAGAAAACAAACAAACTGCACAGGCCACACTCCTTATTATCAGCAACATAGCCCAAGCATGCTCTATGTTGGTGTAACGAATGGCTGCTTACACAAAGCGAGAGAGAGCGAGAGAATCCAAATGCAAGGAGGTTTTATTCCACGTAGGCAGGCAAACACATCCAGAAAGTGTAATCCACAATCATAATCCAAAATACAGGCAGAGGTCAGAATCCAAAATATGAAACAAGACAATGGCATGAACGCTTAGTGAGTCAGGTTTCTCTGACAATACTTAGCAATAGACCCTTTTACTGTTTGTACACAATGATTACGTGGCAGCGTATGCGCGCGCATTTAGGCAACGGAAGTATGGTAAGAATCAACAGTGAAGCAACCCAGACAGAGTAATTTTTTTGAAAAGTTGACTTAATCAACATTTTCAACACAGCTACCAGAACCGTGTACTATAGTGGCGTGGATAGAAGACGTTAGCAGATGGCCAAAATTAAAGTTGCCTGATACATACGTATATTAGTATATTATATTAGTGTAACAACCAGACATTTTGATGCTGGGAAACCGTTTTAATAAAATTCAGAGTTGCTAACACGTTAGAACCAATGGGAAATAACACCACTTCTGTTGCCCAAATGCACGCGCAGGCTATTTGATCACGTGAGCTGTAAAAGGGTCTATGTGATGTAGAGATTGAACTGGGGCACGTTCAATCTCACACCGGTGCGCAACGTTTTGCTACGGTTTCCGGGTTGAACGACATGTTTCCTTGAAACGGTGTGCAACGGAATGCAACAGGTTTTAGATGCGTTTTCTCTTGTTTGGTGGGTGTGTCAAAAATGTCAGCGGCAAGATGTATAAAACCACGCGATAGTAAAGAGACAGCTCGCTCAATGGGTTCAAGTTGGAATGTTGTCTTTCATTCTGGACGGCAAGGTCAGTGATTGTAACATCGAGGGTATTTTACAGTATTAAACACACATTTATAACGATTTCATCAGGCTTCAGAAACATTAAAAAAACCCACAAAGAATGGCCTCTCAGCTACCATAGTTGCAACTCTTGCGTCATCACAACAGGGCGTTCAACACATCGCTGTTTCTGTTTAATAAACATCAACGTTGTGCAACGTTTTGTCGGGGCTGAACGCAGCCCAGGTTTTATAGTGACAAACAGGAAGTGGAATGTGGAGCATGAAATGACACGATTTTCAAAATAAAAGACTTGAAACAAGACCATGATATCAGAATAAAAGACCTTAACAATAAACTACTCAAGATAAAACCATTACAGTTGGATACTGGAAGGTTAAAAGACTATCTATGTAGTTTTATAGTGTCCAAAAAGTGTTGCAAACTCTTCATTCCGACTTTACATATTCTCATATTAAAAAAACCCTCATTAGCAAAAATGAGAGAAATGTTACCTTAACTTGATGGTCCCTTGAAGCAGACATTTTGTAACTATTTCGGAGCACTTGCGTCATGTTTGACAAAACTTTTTTTTTAATAACCAGTCTTACATAAGAAATATGATCCAGAATCGGATACTTAGTCAGTAATGGATGAACAGGAACAATAGCAGCAACGACTACAGCAGGACGTCTCTATCAGGTAAACTGAGCCTTGTTTGTAAAAGCAGTCCTCTCCGAAATACAGCCAGGGAACCAGTATGTTGGTGTATGTTTACGTTAAATGTGCCTCTGTGAGTTACCTCAGTGATTCCCGGCTACTGTACTTCTCCCCCACATCCTTCAATATTGCAGACAGACTTGTTAAGACAGCTTGCCGTAAGAAAAATAATAAAGAAAAGGAATTTCTTGGTGGCGACCCATCTAAAAAGTAATTGACAGTGGTATAAGTCCCCTGGCTTTTTTGAGTAACAGTTTGCATCTTCATATTTCCAAGCACGTTTTAACTTAAACATACCTCTGAACATTTGATGGGTAGCTTTGTGGTTATTTAAGACAAATGCTATCGGGCCGGAGACTCGATGACTGCTGCGCGGGAATTTCACTCAAGCTATGTGTCAAAGTCACTCACGCTTGATGCGGCAAAGTCACATGTTGTACTGTTCAATTCATGATTGGTCACTGATAAAGTACAATATTAAAGGAGACATATCATGCTAAATCCACTTTCTTAGCTCTTAAATGCATTTTGTTGTATATTTGTAGTGTTTAGAAGTACATAAAAGTTGAAATTAGTCTCTTCAGGTGCTTTGTTGATATCTTTATATTCTGTTTTGGTCATATTTTCCAACCTGTTCTGATTTTTCTATTATCTATTACGTTTTTTGAACAATTACATCACAGTATTTGCAGCGGAACTGCCAAATAAGGACATCGACTCCCAGCCCAACACTACGAGCAATCCGCCATTTTCTATTTCTCGCTGCGATATTGTAGTCCAAGCTCAAAGATGCACAAGTAATGAGAGAGTAAATCAAAATGTTCGGTTGTTGAACCTGTGCCTGGTTGAGTTTTATTTTTCACGGAAATGTCATTTTTTTGTGCTGCAGCCTGCGGATATCGCATGTGGTCATCAACACGGGATTAAGTTATAGCATATTACAACAATTAACGATTAACTAAGAATAATAGTCAACTTTATAATTGTTAATATTCTGAAATAAGACAGCCTTGATGACATGCAGCCTAGAAATGCGACCTCTGGAGGCTGCAGCCTTCGGATTGACAACACACCATTGCGATACCTCCATATGAAGACGTTGTTCTGCAGGTTCGTCGTCTTCATTTTCATCTCGCTCCATTTCCGACTCTGGCGCGAACATATAAGGCTGGATGGACAAGTTTTCCATTGTTGACATTTTGTGAATAACGAGTGAATAAAAAGTTTCTGTGCAGCTAGATAATCGTATCTCTGCTATAAAACTACAAAATGGTCGAACGGGGTGGAGTTTAACCGAGTGTCACCTCTGCAACCTGGAGAGGGGGCAGGGTATGACGTGCATTTAAAAAGACAGTACCAAAACGAGTTGCTCTCAGATGCACATCAGAAAAGGGGTAGAAAGGGGGCCTGTGGGGCTATAATAATGAGGAATTCAGACCAAAGCATTGCAGTTTCGCTTTATATAGACCACAAATAGATGATTTATATGTAAAAAGGACAGATTTAAAAGCATGATATGTCTGCTTTAAAGAAAACGATAACAATGACCTTGAACCGGTTCAGAGCCCTGCAGGGAACAACAAACTCATTCGCAATTACATTGCTGTCCGGGGAAAAACGAACTGCATCCACTGTTGTCTTACGACAGGGAAAGCTAAATAAGGTTTTCTTCTCCTTACATCCAAAAACACACTTCTTTTGTCGAACTATCTTGCTATAACAAAGTTGTTGCGTGCTATGCAGTGATACCGGTGACTTCTACTCGACGGAGCAATGCTAATGCGCGTTCTCGCTCTCACTTGACGTGCAGGGCCAGCATGCTTTTCTGGGGGAAAAGGCCCATAAAAGGAATATGGGGTCAATCAGTCATAACGGATACCCCCGTTTGAAAAAAACTTTCCGAAACTTGTAGGAAAAAGGAGGCGTGAGTTTGGCTCAGAAATACTGTTACAAGCTCAACTGCTTTTTTGACACTTTGCTTATGTTTAGCATGAGGACTACAACTCTTAAACTGTGTTATTATGGAATTACTTTTTCCATGTTTAAGTGCTATGATTGGGTCCCCAGTGCTTCTATCAACCTAGAAAATTTTAAAAACATCAACCCAGTAACTTAGTTTTGGTAAACCATTCTCTACAAGCACATGAAAAAATAGGTCATTGAAATTTGGCTCTCCTTATGATGTCATAAGGAGCTCTTATTATAATAATACCACCCCTTAATCTGCACTATCCAACCACAACACTGCCATTTAGTGCAGAGAAAAGCACAATTGAGTTTTAATTACAACAAACCACCATCATTGTGATCAGTGTTTGAATTTCATCAGCTCATTTTGCATTTTAAAGGACACACCCAAAACGGCACATTTTTGAACACACCTATAAAGTGTCAATTTTAACATGCTATAATAAATTATTTATATGTTATTTTGAGCTAAAACTTCACATATGTGCTCTGGGGACACCAAAGATTTATTTGACATCTTAAAAAAGTCTTGTGCCATGGCCCCTTTAAGTCAGAATGCATGAAATAGCATAAAACCTCCCCTTTAAGCCTGATTTTCAAAGTCAGTTGTAGTTTTTGTGTTTCTCTTTTCTTTAGTGATTCAGCTCATTATCGTCAGGTGTCTTTAATAATTAAATAATTCTCCCTGAATAAATCACTAAATTATCCATATAATAACTCTTCAATGTTACTTTAACACCATCTTGATGGTTTCCATATGAACTGGTGATGGATCTGACAGAACATATGATCTGACTGGTGGTTAAGTGAAAACTGAGTATGTTACCCCTGAAATGATGGAAACTCTGAGACAGAGGGTTAAGTTAAGCCTGTTTCAGAAGGAGAGGTAACTTATACTCAGAGTCTGTTTCCGGGGTTAGGCCTGGCAAACTCGATTCCTTTTAAGGATCCGGGTTATTGTGAGTCACTCACTAAAGTGATCCGGGTTGTGTGAGTCACTTGAGTCAGTATTGCTAAATCGCCAAGGAAACTCAGTACAGACCCACTTGTAACCTGATCCACGCGACTCGAGATTCTCAGAGCCGGAAACATTGCAGACTCGAAGACCATGGGACTAATGAGACTTCACTCGCTCTACAGATCCACTAATCAGCCGGAGCCGGTTAGTGGATCTATAGAGTGACTGAAGTCTCCTCAAAAGCAAATCCACAACAAAAGCCTTTCACTTCTGAAATAACATGCTTATAGGTTTTAGGTTTGGTGTGTATGGTCGACCATTTAAAAAATAGGCCTTATAATAATAACATAATAATATAGAGAAAATATAGAAAAAAACTGTGTCCTGATTATGTAGCTCCCCGAGCCGGAGAGTCTCGAGTCTGCAATGTTTTCGGCAGATCTGCGAATCTGCAGTGTTTTCGGCTCTGATTCGAGAGACAGTTTGCGCGGATCAGCCGGTTACGAGTTGAGAGATTCTCGAGTCAGAGCAGATTCACATGTCTCTCAAGCCTGCATTGTTTCCGGCTCCGAGTGAGAATCTCAGGTCAGTTCGCGGCTCGTGCGGATCAACAGGTCTTTTGAGTTTACAATGTTTCCGGCTCTTGAGTGAGAATCTCTTGTCAGTTCTCGCGCAGATCAGCAGGTTACGAGTGGATCTGTAGAGCGAGTGAAGTCACATTAATAATGTTGAAAGAGGTTTGTGTGTGTGGTGGCGCTGTTTATGGTTTTACATTGAATTGTAGTAGGACTCGACTGATCCGGGTTAATGATACCAGAGACTCGCGACTCATGAGTTAATTTAAAGATCCGGGGGAAAGATCCAAGTGAGTCAAACAGGTCTATCCGGGGTAATTAACTCTCTGAACCTAACCTGGTCAGGACAGAGCAGGTATTATCCTGTAAACTCAGAGTTTCTTGTGGTCTCCTCCATATTTTTAAATAAATAGCAGTGCTTGTTAGTTGCTTTAGTATTGTGCACATACACAACAGTTGCCTTTACATTTCTTATGTATCCACTCATCATTATCGCTGGCTTAGCGGGTAGTGCTGTGCGTAGTGGTCAAGGTAGACGTACTGTCGGCGATCTGAGTTCGGTAGGCGCTGCACGTTGCAGCGTGAAACGCGTGAGTTGAAAAACTTAGTCGGATTTCTGCGTCGCATTAACCAATCAGGACCTTGCTGTAGTAATGACGTGATTGCAGGAAGCAAGCGGAGTCTCAGCAGAGCCGCAGAAGCCCCTCCCATGACTCCCATGACTAACAACGCAATCTACTAACAGCAGCGCAAATTACTTCAGGATCGCAAATAAGCAGAGCAGATCTGGATTTCAGCATCACGGACATTACAGCGGAAAATTCAGGGTGTGTAATCATCATGTGTCTGTCCATACACAAAACTGCTCACTTTAGCGCCTTTTTGTTGTTAAATAGTTTAAAATCACTTGAGTGTTAACATTTGCAAGCCTTTGAAACATAAGCAAATGATAAACTTTCCCTATTTAAATTAGCGTATTAATCCGTAATGACGTGTGCTGAACCGTGGGTCGTGATCCGTACAGATCATGGATCAACTTCGATTCGGCACCCCACTAATTTAGACAATTCAAACTCTTTTCCTTTCAAATAAAATACACTTCTATTCCAACCTCGAATGCCTGGTATGGCTCTCCATTATGGTAAAATGTTGCCTTGAGGCAACGTGCAGTTTTTTGTAATCTCCTATGATACATTTGATGATATACAAGGTAATGTTGTTTTAAAAACTTTTTTACGTATTGAAGGTGACTTTTAAAGGCAATTACCTAGAAGAAAATTTGTGGAAAAAATGCCCTTTTCATTGGCGAAAATATGGTGCCATGCATGCACATGTACTGAAAGAACAATATAGACCCTTGTGTGTCATGTGACCACTTGTAGTATTTCTCCAACCTTGAGTTAAGATTGACCAACTTAATAGGCATCTCAATGTATTAAAATAGAAAAACTAAAATATTCTATGTCGCATGTTGATTCTCCTCAGGAACTATAATCCTAAAATAATTTTTTTGGGGAAAATAGTGTGATTATTTGTATTAATACAAAAATGTAAAGGCTGACATTTTCAATAATACCAAATACAATTAGTAATATCTGGCTTACCTGTAATTTTCTGACCAATTCACAAATGGAGTGCACCTCCTTAAGGGGTAAGACTTATCGTCAAAGACCACAATGCCATTAAAACCGAATGAGTCATCCTGACAGGGAGTAGAAATCTACAAGAAGTTTTGACACTGTTTGACAATCTTTAGCAGCTTGAGCACTTTAACATGCAGTAGTAACTTCATTTGTCATGCAATATATTAGGTTTTTATTGTAATATACAAACTTATGTACTTTGTCAGTGTCATCTTTGCATTGAACTGGGACCTGTAAAAAGTAAAATAAGAGTAAGAAACACCTGAAAAATATATTGTACAGTACTTTATAAAATCCCTTGGTTTAAAGGGACTAGGGATGCACCGAATATTCGGCCACCAAAATATTTTAGAGGCCGAAAGACTTTTATCACCGAAACAATACGGACGAAATGTTGTGATGACGCAAACAGAAACCGCGACCTGCACGTGCTTGTCTGAAGCAACATGTATGCGGCGTGAATGTATTTAACCGCAAAAAGGCGCTAAAGTACGCACAGAGGCACATGCGGTTGTGTCCGGTTCAGACGTGATCATCACAGTGAGTACGCCCTTCAAAGATCAGAACTCTTGATGTGTAAACTTTAGAGAGAGTCGCGCAAATGTGTCTCATACTGTATAGTCCATTAAAGGAATAGTCTACTCATTTTCAATATTAAACTGTTATTACCTTAACTAAGAAGAGTTGATACATCCCTCTATCATCTGTGTGCGTGCATGTAAGCGCTGGAGCACGCTGCGACACTTCGATAGCATTTAGCTTAGCCCCATTCATTCAATGGTATCAAACAGAGATAAAGTTAGAAATGACCAAACACATCAACGTTTTTCCTATTTAAGACGAGTAGTTATACGAGCAAGTTTGGTGGTACAAAATAAAACGTAGCGCTTTTCTACGCGGATTTAAAAGAGGAACTATATTGTATGGCGTAATAGCACTTTTGGGAGTACTTCGACTCGCCTGAAAAGTCCGCTCCCCTTCTCCCTCTCATAATGGGACAGGGAGGGTGTTACTATGCCGAGTCGAAGTACTCCCATAAGGGCTAAGCTAAATGCTATCGAAGTGTCGCAGCGCGCTCCAGCGCTTATGTGCACGCACACAGATGACAGAGGGATGTATCAACAATTCTTAGTTAAGGTAATAACATAGTTTAATATTGAAAATGAGTAGACTATTCCTTTAACATACATGTGCCGAATAAAGCAATGAAAAACAACAAAACATTTTTATGAAACAGTTTGGGATTCGCCTTCGTTCTCTGTGTGTGCGCGCGTTTAAGTGCCCTCAATAGTGCACACACGAGTGAGACGCAAACAAGCGAACGTAAAATCTTTCTGTTATTGACAGGGCACATACAAACAAAATTATCAAAAGTATTATTTTTCTAATAAAAACATTTGTTTATGTCTTAAGTGTATGTATAGATTACAGTCAGAAACCAGTCTCTGCTTATTTAAAGAGACAGTAACCTCAATTAACCTACTTAAGTCTAACAAAGAGACAAATAGCTCTAAAAATAATAATATATTTAATTTATACAATAAAGACAGTGTTATGACTCATTTAATTCGATTTCTGTACCTAATGCTAATGTTAGCCCTTATTAATGTGCAGCTTTGTTCTTTTTTATAAATGTTTGTAATTTCTTTATTTGTTATTAGATTTTCCCACCTCCTTTTTGCTGATCTGAAAAATAATCTGATCCATGCCTCAAAAACTGTAATGTGATCTGAACCGTGAGTTTTGTGATCTGTCACACACCCCTAGTAAAGTTAGTACACAGTGATAGCCATAAATGCATTTGTACTAATAATTGGCATAATAATTTATTTCGGTGTTTCGGTTTTTCGGCCTTGTTTTCCTCATTTTCGGTTTTCGGTGCATCCCTAAAAGGGACCCTTTCCCCTTCTTCAAGTTGTAAAGCAAGTCTCTGGTGTCCCTAAAGTGTGTATGTGAAGTTTTAGCCACTGTATATCTATATATCCTCAATTATATCATGTTAAATTTTAGTTTTAAGTTGGTATATCGCAACAAAACAGTTCAATATTTTTAGTAGCAAATCAGTTTTGAATGCAATATATACTGTAAGTAATATAATTTTAAACATAAATGTTTATGTATTCGCATCATGCGAATTTTATGTTTGAGTTAAATATTTTCAACTTACATGAAAGATGTGTTTGAGGCAAATATATAGTGTATACATACAGTAAAAAATATATTAATGAAAGAACAGACAAAATAGGCTTAAAAAAGAAAGCAAATAGGCTCACCCAAGAAATTATATATTATTTGTTAGTAGCCTAATGGTAAATGATGCAGGTGTGGAAATCTACATAAAACAGATATTTACTTTGATGTCAGGGCTAGATTACAGCATGAAAACTGTTGTGCATTTTAATAAATTAAATTGCTTAATTGTTGGCACTGGCACTTACAGTATAAACACTAAATGGGTAAAAACTACAACACATAGGCTTGGTTTTGGAGACAAATGTTGGAGTTGGAATCACTACATCTGTTTTTTTTTTTTTAAAGAAATAAAAGCCAAGTGCTTAATCATTTTACAGCCACATCATTGTTTTTATGCATCATTTGTTTTGGTTGTTTAAAAACACACAAAATAATTATCTGATTAATCGATCGATTAAGTTGTAGATTAATCGATTACAAAAAGAATCAATAGCTGCAGCCCTATTTCAAACAAACAAAACAGGAAAAAACATTTAATCTTATCTTCGCTTGTTCTCCTTTTAAAAGCTCTTAAATATGGGTAGGTTTTCAATAATACCAAATTTTGAGCAAAAACTGAATTCAGGAGCATCTTGGACTTGGAATTCTAAAATTAAACATATTCAGCTCAATATGGTGTGTTCAATTTTCAATATCTTATGAGTATTAAAGAATCTTGTAATAACATTAATAAATATGACTTTGTAAAGGGTCTAAAAGCAAATTAACACAACTCTCATAACTGACTTAAAATGTTAAACAGTATTCAAACCAATATCATTAACATTCAGTCATCTTTGTTAGAAAACAAAACGAGTTTCGAAACCGGAAGAACATTGCACAAGCAACGTTTTATTCTCATTCATTTGCTGCCACCGACGAACAATAAAGAAAACTACTTATCAATTGTCATCAATAAACATTACGCAGAGACTAAACATTACAGTATATTATCAGCAGCATGGCAAACAAACACATTCTATGGAAGATGCATGCTTCCGACATGTTGGATGCTGAAAAACCATTATGCGTTTCAAAAACGTTTTGAGATACTCTTCATTTTGACTTCATTCATGTTCATACTTAAATACACACTGGCCCGCATTGGAGATATATGAAAATGTTACCGTATAGTTTTTTTCATCAAACTCCATCTTTAGGTTCAGTTTGCTATACTATGCTAGAAACACTTCCGTATGTATGACGTCTGGTTGTGCGTCACTTTTATGCAAATTAAACTTTTAGCTTTTTACCTTCACTGTAAAAAATTTGCTGTAATTATGCAGCTGGTTGCCAGTAACTTACTGTAGTAGATAAAGACTGAAAATGTTTCATGTTCATTTAACTTTGAACAAACTGTTGCAAGTAAATAACATAAATGTAAAATATACAGTAAGCTAGTTGCCAGTAATACCCAGTAATACTGTAATTTCTACAGATTTTTTTTACAGTGTTGTTTGAAATCATTAAATAATTTTTATAATACCAAAGTGGTTATTATTCCGGTTGTTGTTATTTTTATAAGTTTTAGCAAATTACAATTAAATATGAAATACAATTATATGTTTGTAGTAGTGCTCGTACCTCTGTCGTAAAGCTGCATATCTTGTAAAAAATGTTGTCGTTGGCTCTGAGCAGCTTTTCATTCTTGCTGTAGTTGTTTGTCTTACATCTTTACATAACAGATCTGAAATCTCTTAAAAAGTTATCTTAAAGTCCGTCCGTGTTCGCTTCATACTGGTCTTTAATGTGTACGTCTTCTAGCTGTTGGGAAATGTTGACACATCTTTTCAATGTAGTCATTCTTGACCCATCCCATAGTTAACTCTTTGTATTCAATAAAAAATGGAGGAGTTCAGATGCAAAAAACCTCTACTGTAAGTGCATTTGACATGTTTTCTTGTAAATAAGCACTTTTTTATCAGCCTTTTGTGTTTAGTTTTAGTTATTTCACTTTAATGGCAATGAAGAAGTTATTAGTCAGTAATTGAAACAAACAAACTGTGTTTTATGTAGAAATAGGGCTGGCCAATAGGGGCAAAAAAATTACCATGAATTTTTTTTGCCGTATCAGTCGATATCGATAATTATCATTAGGGGTGGGCGATATGACCAAAATCTTCTATCACGATAGGATTAATTTTATATCATGATAACGATATGTATCACGGTAGAGTTTTTTATGTTTTAATAAGGTTTAAATCTTTAATACCATAGAAATGTTCATAATTCTCACAAAAAACATATACAAGCATAGAAAGAAGATAAAAACAAACAAAACTCAAGCTCTCTGAAGATACACAGTCAATAAGAATGATAATAAATAATTATGCATGTATGTATAGGCCTATATATATTTTTATTTAAGGTAGAAAAGTGATTTAATCAGGAGCAGTGAGAGATTTTTTTCTCAATGCTGTTTGATTAACACGAGTGACAGACAGGAGCAAAATTAGGTAACTTCCCCTTTAAGACCAAAGTCCGGATCCAATACACTGTTACACATGCGCTTTCTCTTTTAGCTGTTTACTTTCTCTTAAGACCTTACTGGTCGTGTTTATGATGATGCTTGCAAAGACGGGAATTTTGACGCATATGTGTATTTAAGGCCAATAAAGCGGGAAAAATGCTCACGAGCTTAATAAGCAGAGGTCGCGCGACTTGCGCGCTCCTCACAGACAGAAAGAGCAGCGGTTGCGCGACTTGTCCGCTCCTGACACACAGAAAGAACGCACGCATACAGATCTGTTGTCTGTGTTTCAATGGCTTAAAATAACTTGTTTTAAAACTGCAGTGCTTAAATACGTGTACAAACGTTACGTTTTCGCGACCACACGCACAGGAGCGTGACGTGGGCACGTAACCTCGATAGAAACGATAGTCCAAAATCTCTACCGGTTGACAAATTTCTACCGGTTAATTTTGTCTACCGGTTTATCGCCCACCCCTAATTATCATGATAAATGACAAATATTTATTCCTCTCAAATTTAAAGGCAGATTTTTGCTCCTGAATAAAAGTTGTAAAAACCAGATAGTTAATTATGGTTTTAAACTACTTTTTATTCAGAACATGACACATTCTTTCCAAACAAGTGTTCAAAGACTATACTCATCTTGTTTTACTTTTCAGGCATCTATATTAAAAATAAATATATTAGTTATGAAATTGTCTGTAAACTACCTATGATTTAACATTAGCAATAAATACAAATAAAACACTTTACAGTCCTGACTGTATGAATTAAATGTACAGCTGCAAAAGTTGTTCAGTTAAGAATAGTGAGTGATTTTCATTTTTGAGGTGTAATGAACATTTCTGACACAGAAAGCAGCAGGCTACTGTCACTTTAAGACCCAAGACAGACTGCTTTAAGTTTTAATATACTGAGTAACATCCAGCTCAGTAACAACTGCAGTGGTGGATCTGCTGTTTTTCCTCAGCTTTCCTAAATTTGTGAATGTCCTGTAAATATACTTATAAAGCTGTGTGGGTGTGTGCGCATGCAAGGCAGATGCTGGAAGAAAGTACAGTACCTCTTTTGTCTGCTGTGTTCCAGGCTTTGACGAAACCTGCATGCGCGTCCAACATTACATAAAAGAAAATTGTTTTCACTTATTTGAAATCCGTGATTCCGTCCTTGTTTTGTGGAAATCATAGGACCCTATAAATGAATAACTTACATCATCTTACTCCACTCCTACAAGTCTAACTGACACTGTGATTGTAATACATGGCCATAGTTTTTGCTGTGATATTTGCCCTCCTGTCTCGTCTCCAGACCCCACCCTTGTCTCCTTCATAATTTGCTTTGTTATTAAGTCATGCCCCACACCTGTTGCCCTCATTATTTGCTCCCTTATTTAATGCAAATATGTTTGCTGTCTTGGGGCCCGCTCTTTATATGTGGATTAATCAGTTTGTAAGATTTGATTGTTAACGATTTAGCTTGATTTTTTTTTTTTTTGGTGTTCTTTGAAGCTCATCCGAGAGTGAGCTGAATACATAGGCTATTTTTATCTTTTGTACATTCTCCTCATCTTTCCCCTTTTCATAACCTGGGCACCTGATGTGTTTTCCTCATCCATAGTTTAATGTGTTACATCCTGCTCGCACTCCAATGGAAGCTGTGACTTTAACTCTCTGGGGTCCGACCATTTTGGGACACTGGCAGAGGTGAGTAACTTGTGTACATGATTTACACCTGGAGATAAAGACCCTACCCCCTAATGCAGGGGTGTCCAAACTTTTTTTAAAGGGGCCAGATTCCAAGTTGTCAATACACATGGGTGCTAGATACTTACGTTTTTATGCTCCCTGCGTTCATTAAGTTGTAGGGCTAATGCTAATCATGGTCATGTAACTCTTAATAAAATGTAACTCTTAATTAAGAATCATTATTTTTAGATCAAAGTTAAAACTTTGTGTTAAAGCACAAATTATATTAACATCAGGGTTTTAAACAATTACCTAAATTGAATTAATATAAAAATATGAATGAAAGTGTATGGTTGAAAAGTATAGCTCAAACGAAGTGTGACACTATACCAGTAAACAGGTTGCAACATTTTAAACGTCACTTGCAACCACTACAGCTCATTGATGGGATAATACAAACTTCAGGGTTTAATCAGTTACAAACTGATTAAATATAAAAATATGGATGAAATGTATTAAGGAAACTTATTGTCACGGTTAGTCCGTGCCATGTTTTGTGTCTGTTCCGATTATTATCACCTGATTACTCAATGATTACTTGCCCTGTTTCACCTGATGTCCATTAGTATATGTATTTATACCTCTGTCTCTGCCATACTTACTGCCGGATCATTGTCGTTACTCTCATGTCTGTTCCCCCTGATGCCCCTTGGAGTTGATCGAGAGGGAATGCTCGGAACTCCAGGACGGGCTCAAGCTAGCAGTTGCCACACCGATTCATTCCCCGGGGTGGTCGCCGCGACACACGGCCTGTTCCTGTGAGTATCGAATTGGTTCAGTTGGTTCCCCTGCTGGTCGAGTCGTCTGATCTGGTTCCTGGGTGGTCCACCGTCGTGCTCGATTCAGGTCTTGGAACGGATGCCACGGCCGATTATTTCCCTGGAGTTGTCGCTACCGTGTGTGAGCCCGTTTCCCCAAGATGGTGGGAGTCGAGTTGTCTGCTTCAGTTCCTGAGATGGCGGCTCCGGTTTTTCCGGCTTCTTGCCCTGCCGGTTTTGCCCCGGCTCCCAGCCCTGCTGGCTTCGCCCCGGCTTCCACCGGCTTCACCGTGGTCTACAAGCCCTCTGTCCCTCCCCCCAGACTCACCCTCCCGGACTTTTATGTTTGGGTTGTAGTGTCTGGAAGCCACTCTTTGGGGGGGTACTGTCACGGTTAGTCCGTGTCATGTTTTTGGGTCTGTTCTGATTATTATCACCTGGACATTTACTCACTGATTACTTGACCTGTTTCACCTGAAGTCCATTAGTATGTGTATTTATACCTCTGTCTCTGCCATACAGTCAAATATTGACTATGAGAACTTCACAAATTTCCGTCCCATATGGAATCTCCCTTTCTTTGCTAAACTCATGGAACGAGTGGTTTCTTCTCAGTTGATTTCTCATTTAACTTAGAACAATCTCTTTGAGCCTTTGCAATCAGGTTTTCGAAAATCACATAGTACAGAAACAGCTCTGGTTAGGGTCACCAATGACTTGTTAAATGCCTCAGATTCTGGCTGTCTTTCAGTTTTGATCCTACTTGATCTCAGTGCCGACTTTGACACTGTCGATCACTCAATTTTAATTACTCGTCTTGAAACCGTTTTTTGGTGTTTCAAACACCAATCTTAATTGGTTTAAGTCTTGCCATTTTTATCCGAAGCAGTTTGTTTCCATGGGTGGATTTAGATCTGAGTTTAATGTTGTGCTGTCTGGTGTCCCCCAGGGGTCAATTTTGGGCCCTCTTCTTTTTAATATTTATGTTTATCCTTTTGGCCAAAATTTGAGATCACTTGGTCTAAAATTTCACTTCTATGCAGTTGATACACAGATCTACATTCATTTTAGACCTAATGAAATTGTGCCAGTCAATTTTCTTTCTGAGTGTATTTCTAAGATAAAAGAATGGATGACTGAAAATTGTATTTGTCTTAAGAGTGAAAAGACTGAGATTATGCTTGTTGGTTCACCCCACCAACTATGCAAAGTAGAGCCAGGTACTCTCTAACTCTTGATTAGGGATGGGCACTCGTACTCGATTGCTCAAGTACTCGAACTTGGCATCGATGATCGATCACGAAAACGATGATCATCTGGGTTTTATTTATTTATTGTGGATCTGGCGGCATTTGGATGTCTGGTGAGCATTACAAGCGCACGTGGTAGTAAAGACTAGGTCTGGAGATGCGTGTTTGAGGCGTGTCGAGATACGCTGACCTGGGTATGACATCAGTAACATTACCATGCATGATTCAAAAACAAACAGATAATTCTGCACCAACCCGCAGATCCGCGCAATGCACGGCAGCCCGCCGATCCCGTGAAGCCGGCCACACATCACTGAGGCACTGTGGTTTAAAAGGACGACGTGACTTTCAGAAATACAGTCAGTCAGGTGCAAAATGTACATCGCCGTCAAAAGTTCAATGGATTATCATCTTATATTTAAACATCAAAAAGATACCAGAGAGCCATACGAGCATTGGCATTGCATCTTGACTGAAAACAGGTAAGGGGACGACACGACACAGCTAAAATGATAGCAAAAGACTTAAAGCTGGTTAATGTTATGAAGCTTGTGCTTTGACTGGACGTGTTTAAAAGTGCAATGTTTATGATGCACATCCACAAAGGGAGTTAAACTTTCTGTACATAACTTAGTTAAAAACTTAGTTGAAGTCTTGAATTTTATGCAGATAGATGCACGTTGTACATTTATGTTGTATAAAGGCTTAATATTATGCAGAGTGCGTCATATAGAAAGTGCTTCGGTTTGTGTTTATTAACCCTTTAGTTTCACTTCATCACTCAGCTATTCATGTAAGAGGTTTCTGTTTAAAACATTTAATTCATTAATAATCTAGTATGTGTTCATTGTTCTGTCATAGTTTCTTAAAAAGTAAGTTTTATTTGAGTGTTTTTAATGAGTATTTTTCTGCACGTATAAATGTTTCCAAAACACGTTGCATATGGCATTGCGTCCATGTGCGCGAGTACTCGCGTCTCCTCACACGTAAACAATGGCGTCGCGTGTGTATAGAATCATATTACTCTCATATTATAGACTTATATACTGCAGTGCAGCATTACTGAAAGTTTAAGGATACCTGATAATGACTTACTGTGTCTGAACTGCACGGGATGTAGAGAAGGATATGTCATTACGTGAGCACACACGTCCTCGTTTGTAAACAATGGGCGTTTCTCAACCGAAGCTGTTAAAATTGCATATGTGACCCGTCACGGAAACCAGTGACACAAGTCGGCAGCACAAGTTTCGAGAAAATGAGAGAGTTTTTTTTCAAAATTTGTGATTTTCGTTTAATTGCAGAATCTGTTAGTTGAGATCACGAAGAAGCCTCTGCATGTTTGAGATATCAGTTTTTGTATATTTAAAAGCATACATTTTGCGGTTAAAATAGGCTTTTGTCTGTGTGTATATTTACATACTGTATAAGCTTGTGTTTTCGTCTCCGCCCCCAAAGAGAACAGCGTGACTGCTAAATAAGCATAGTTCGCCCAAAACTGAAAATAATGTCATTAAGTTAGAGCTTATAAATATAAAACAAAACATATTTAGGATCTTCAGGTCTCTTTTAGGATTCAAGCAAAAATTGCAAGGTGACAGAGAATAACTATAGAGTAACGTTTCTGCTACAACAAAAATTTAAGAGCGTCATGAACCCTGTCTGCTATTAAAACAGCCTGATGTAAAGTATTCTCATTTTCAGACCTAGATATATTGGGAAAATTGGGAAAAATCCTTTGTGAAGAGTCTAAATGCCAATTAACACAACTCTCACAACTAACTTTCATTTTGTTCGTTAGTAAACAGAATGGGTGTCGGGGGACTGACGCAACAATACCAGAACTGCCAACTTCTGAGTTCAGCTTGGAGTGAGATTTTATTTTTTTGGGCGGGGGTTGTGGTAATAATTTTTTATATAAGTCCTAACCATTTGCCAATTGATAATAGTGTGGATTTTAGCTATTTCTGTAGTTGGAAAAGACTGCCTTAAAATGGTTCACAATACAAATTTAATCATATTTTAGAAATTAAATTGAAATAAAAGCTTTTACTGAGGTTAAATGCCTGAGATTAGAGTCTTTACTATTATTTTAAACACTTCTATTATGCTTTCCTTCTGATAAAAGTGCCAAAAAAGTTCTTAAAATCTAATGAATACTGGTCTCTGTAAAATGTATAACTGCAGATAACAGCAGCTTTGATTCAGTTTATCCACTGAGAAAGAGAAGCATAAAGTGATGATTTGTGATTGGTGATAGAGGGACTGTCACAATCAAATAAACCAAATGAGTACTTTATATTAAACTAAAGCAGCGTTTCTCAAAGTGTGGGGCGGGCCCCACTGGTGGGGAATAGGAACATTACAAGTGGGGCGTGACAAATGGGAGGAAATTTGGTCATTTTTGTGCCCATCTCTATTAATTCTTTAAATCATTGACCATACACTCAAAATGATACATTTAAATATAAGCCTTACTTAAAACAACATCAGACTGTGAAGAAAATGTCACGCGGAACCATAGTCTACAAGAATGAATTAATGTCAGAATTGAATTGGAACAAAAATTTTAACGTGGAGAGGCGTTATAGGCAGTAGCGGGTATAAAAGTTAACAATGGATACGTTTGTGACAAGGAATGAAAACTGGAGATTCTGTTCTAGCAGAGAAAACCAAGACAGACAGTCGACCCAATCAACCAAAACGCCAGGTGAAAAGAAAGTATGATGACTTTTGTGAGAGACAAAATGCAAACACAGTTGCATTATTATTATTTACTTTTAAACAAAGTTTTTTTTTCACATTTGCACATTTGTTTTTTTTTCCGCGTTTCTCTATTGAAAGCAGGGGCGTCACTAGGCCCTTTTTAGGGGGGCTGAAGCCCCCCTAAAATTCTGCCCAGCCCCCCTAAAAAATTATTTGATTCATTAATTTGTGATCGCTTCAGTCCCCTATAAAAACTCTATAGAAAAGGCGGCATGCTGCGTCAAGTTTCGGCTCCTCCCCTGATCTGAGTCAGCATGGATTTAGCGCGTTTTTCAATCCGCAGGGGGGCCGAGCACAGCGAACATCAGTAGTACAAGGTGTGTGCAGGGCGGACTGGCCATTTTGGCCAGGCCGCTGTTCTGATCCGCCGTGCAGTCAGCTCAGGTTGATATGTGAAATAATATGATATGAATGAATGACGGACCTCCTAAAATCTACGAGCCAGTCAATCGTGGTGCGAAAATGTCACCACATGACCTAACGGCGGCAACCCACTGCCTTTTTGCCTTTATCTAACAAATATGCAGCGCAAAGGAGAAGCAGAGAGAGACAAACGCAGCGAGATGCTGCAAAATCACAGAAATATTCGCCAAGAAGGGAGCAGGTCAGTCAAGTTACCATGAAAAGCACACATCTATATTGCGGATTAACGTATAGGTTTTAAAGTCAGGTGCTGGCGTGATGCATTGCTTTATGTACAGTTGTTGTTCTGAACGCATCAGGCAGATAGTTTCATGCAGCGAAAAACCGGGTGATTGTGATGTTTATGCTTTTATATAACTTGTTTTTTGTGGAAAAACTGGATCAAAAGTGAAAATCAAGCTTTTTATGGTCATTTCACCTTATATTTGCAGTTCTTTAAAATAACTTTTTTTAAATCTAATAATATAAGTAAAGTATTATTAAATATGTTTGTTTCATTTAAAATATTAATATTTCAACATTTGAACTCCTTTCTTTTAAAAAGTGTATATGCCACCTGTGTATTTGTCTGTGGTATGGTAGTATACATTATGTATTCCTAGTAAGTTTTTGAGGGTTCACCTACTACAGTATAGACATAGAGGCTGTTTCCCAGACAGGGCTTAAGTCTAGTTCAAGACTAAAATGCCTGTTTGAGTTTTAGTTCTTAACTAAAAGTAGCTTGCCTTGCACTAACATAAATACATCAGTCACATTGTTTTGTCTCAAGATGCACACCTGTACTATTTTTGTAAGGTATGCTTGTAAAAACTACATAAGCATTCTAATATAACTAAGGCCTTGTCCTGGATTAATCTAAACCCTGTCCTGAAAACCACATCAAACTGCATCTTGATAACTCAGTATTAGATCACTTGTTGGTCAGTCCCCTTTTCTATATTTTAGATCTGTATAAATTTGTTCCCAGATTAAAACAGTGGCTATCAACTAATAATATTAATCTATAAGATACATGACAATAAAACAGTAAAAACAGTAAAATGATGTGTTTGTACTGGAAACGTGTGTCGTGTATTTCGTGAATAATCAATCAGGAAGTATTCATTGTAAAAAAATCTGCATTCCCAACTGAAAATTTTCTAGTCCCATATATGAAACACAGGGAATACAATGGAATAGTGGATTGCAATAAGGTTAGTAGTATACAACCCTACCCTAATAGTCAAATAATATTTTTTTAATCATAACCTTACTGGGGGCTGAGCCCCCCTAAAATGAAAATCCTAGAATCGCCCCTGATTGAAAGTTTTTTAATGCTGTTATTTTTTTAAATATGATTGGATTAAACAAATTTTAACAGTTAAAATTAAAACCTACTTGAATCCTTTTGTCGGGGAAAATAGGGACAGGTGGGGCTCGGAACCCTTCCCTACCTCCAAAGTGAGGAATGGCAGAAAAAGTTTGAGAAACACTGAACTAAAGCAACAGATAATGTGTTTGTTAAGACCATATAATTATATTTCGTCAAATATCAATTTACTTTTTTCTCTTTTATTAAAAACTGTCACAGCAAACATCACGCAGGCTTGTACTGCTTGCAAACATGCACACGCAAGTGATTGTTGATTAAAATTGCTGTTTTCTGAGGGTATCTGTGTGCGTGGAATCCGGGCAAGTCTCTGTTTTTCATCCAGACCTTGACGCTTTGTGTGTTCGACTGGTGCGGAGCTGACTGGTCAGCATATGACATCAGAGTCACGCGAGAGCAAAGGTAAAGGCGGACTCTTTTTGTAACATTTCGAATTGCTCTCGCGGTACTCTGATGTCCTCCCTGCCGAACTTCCTGCGCAGCGCCACATAAAGTGAAATGCTCTTTGACTCTTTGCAGCAAAGTACCAGCAACATGAGAAGTGGTGGGACGCAAAAGACAGTGAAGGTACGCTTAAATATAAAAGTGTCAGTACTGCGAGCACTGGTTTAGCTACTTACATCGTGCGTTGCTCTTTCACCATCGCGCAGCCGCGCACTCGCTCTTTGTAGTTTGTAGCTGGCGCTTCGGCATCTGTGAACAATAACTCCACCTTCTTTGATTTGATTGGCCTTCGCATAATTTTGACTTTGACGAGCGCTTTATGCTGTTTGAGGCACGCCAGATAGAGATAGGCGTTTTACAGTATTTACAATAGGTATATTAGGCAATTATTTAATGTCTTTTAATAAACTCAATGGGAATCTCAATGGTGGGCACGAGCCTGCGTGAGAAAATGGATGTGTGGCGTGAGAGTGTGAGAATAGGGTCAATTGCGTGAGTCTCACGGTGAATGCGTGAGAGTTGGCAGCTATGCAATACATAAAACTAAAAAACAATCATGTGTGATAGTCATCACAAAAAAATGCGCCGAGACTAAACACTACAGTATATTATCAGCAGCATGACAAACAAACAAGTTCTGTGGAAGAAAATTTGCAAGCACACATGTTGTTACAGTAAATGCTAACAGATGCTAACTGTCGTGTTAGATGCTACAATAAGATAACAAGTAAAAGACCATGTATTTATTTTTTGCATTCCAGGAAAGTTTTAAGATAACCTTTATTCTAATATAATTTATTCTCCTACTTAATAAAAAACATACGCCTCCATGAGAGTTACACTGTAATAATACCATATTACCATGTTGTTTCTGCATGTCACCGCCATTTTAGATGTTATCTTCTAGAAGCACCAACTACGTACTACATATAAGGTCAAGTTGTGTGCCCCTTCTAGTTATCCAAACCAGACTTTCAGTTGTTTTTCTCTTCATTAATATTATCATTTTAAAAGAGATTATTAATATAAAGGAGATCTAAGGTATTTCTTACATTTGAATTTTATTAAATTACAATGAATCCCATTGTAAAGATTTATAAAGCTCTAAACATTTAACGGAATGTTGTTTTAGTCCACTTCCTGCAAATATAGGAAATACATTTTTTCACACTTTTCCAAAAATGAAATTGATTATTTTAAGTTGTTACTAATGATCACATCTACGAAAAATTTGGCATTAAATTAGTTAAGTACAGTTATATGATTGTAGCAGTATTCCTACCAAAAAGTTTTTGTTGTTGGCTCTGAGCAGCTTTTCATTCCTACTGTAGTTGTTTATCTTACATCTCTTCAAAACTGATATCTCTTATGAACTTTTAGAAAGTTCACTTAAAATGTATTACAGCAGGGGACTCAAACTCAAATTGGCTTGGGGCCATTTCTGAGATTGACATTTAATCGGAGGGCCGCAGAGCTATTTTAAGGTTAAAAAAAGTACAATATTTCTGTAAATTGACTGTTAAAATTCTATTATTTAATGTATAATATAATAGTGTTAATTTTGTCACCTATTTTTAATTTAGTCTTAGTCTTGTGCATATCATTTTTTGTTAGTCAAGTTTTAGTCGACTAAAAGTCTCATCATTTTAGTCTAGTTTTAGTCAAAAGACAACTCAAGGTATCTTAGTCAAGTTTTAGTCGACTAAAAGTCTCGTCATTTTAGTCTAGTTTTAGTCAACTAAAAGTCTTGTTATTTTAGTCTACCGTAAAACTTTAAATAATAGCCGAGTCCCAAATAGACGCCTGTCTCTTTTAGACGCCTGGTGTGATGACAGGTTTGGGTAAATAAACGCCTGTCTCAAATAAAGGCCTGGTCTGTTTTTTAGTTTCGGGCTGTATTTAATCTTCTAAAACCCGTCAGATCGTCTGTTTAAGCCAGTTCTATGGTGCAGATTGCACACGCTAAAGTTTTGCTTACCGGTAGATGTCACGTTACAGACGCAGTTATTCTGTTACTCATCACTATGAAAACACAACAAGGTTCGTCGTCAGGTTTGAAGTGATGATGACAGTAGCGAAGTGGCAATCGGGAGAGTCTGGACTTTTCCGCCACACTTTGTATTTCTCACGCGGAAACACTATTTATCATATTTAATATGCTGCAGCGCCCAAAATGTATCTGACCGCACTGCTCTCTCTATCAAGCCGTCTCCCCTGGAGTTCTATGAGCGAACCCATCCAAAAAAAAAAGAAAGAGGCTACACAATAGCCAATCAGAAAATAGCACTGTTGTATCTGGGTAAGATTTCACGCAACAACCAATAAAAAAGCATATCCTCATTTGCTTTATTTATGCTGCCAATAATTTAAGACTGTTATACTTACACAAACTAATTTGTTAAACACATTCAAATTATAAATAAAACGTAATATGTGGTAACCTCCTGCTGTCATGCTGGAACAATTAAATTAAAAGCCTGTCTCTTATAGACGCCTGTCTCTTTTAGACGCCTGGTGTGACGATAGGTTTGGGAAAATAAAAGCCCGGGCTATTTGAAGTTTTACGGTAATTTTAGTCAAAAGAAGACTTAATATATCTTAGTCAAGTTTTAGTTAAAACATTTTTGTCTTTTTAAAAAGAAATTATTTCTGAGATTATTTCTGATAACCATTTTAGTCAAATAGGGTTACACACATCTCAAATATTGGTTACACTTGTTGAATGATTTTTGTTGAATGCAACTTTGTTAATGGCGGTGACGTATCTCTATTGCGTGTAAATTGCGTCACCATTCATTCAGTGATGGGCGATAGGAAAGCACCCAGACAGCGATCAGTTACTAATAATAAGCTTTTGTCCTCACAATATACTGTACATTCAGAATACTTGAATAATATAAGGTATAGATTATCAACAATGTTGGTAAATAGCGAATGTGGATCAGAAAGACAAGCCGTCTAAGTTACTGAAGACAACAGGTACACGAGAATACGACACAAAAACATCAACACAATGCTGAAAAAATGCTAAACTTTTTAGCTGTTTGTGAAATATTAATCATAATGTGTGGGCTCATTTTACACACGAGACTCTTACTGACCTGATCGCGTATGCCTTTTCCATAGTAGAATCGCGCTGCGTGTGCGTGCAATTGTTGAAAAACCATATGAAAATTACAAAAATCCGATAGAAACATATCAATATTTCTCATATGTAATACGTTTGTAGACTAACTGCTAATGGATGTTACATTGTGAACACTTAGCATGGAGATTTCAGCAGCGCGAGCTTGTCTGGAGTTATGACAGACGCGCGCAGTTTCATAATAAGAGCACGCAGTCTTTTTATGAATGAATTCACATTTAAATATGACCTCATTGCATAAAATGTAGTAGAGACGATTGAAGACGAAAATGAAGAGAGATTTTATCTTAGTTTTTATTTTATCCAAAACATTTTAGTCTCGTCTTTTTTCGTCAACAAAAATGCATGTTAATTTAGTCTTAGTCAGCGTTTTTCAATATGTGTGTAGTCTCGTCATCGTTTCGTCTTAGTCATGGAAAAAAAGGTCGTTGACGAACATATTTCGTCTCGTCTCGTCTGACGAAATTAACACTATAATATAAGCAGTGTTTTTTATCTTTTAAATATACATTATTTTATATAAGTAAATCATTTCTTAACCTTCTCTTTAATAACTAAGGCCTATTAAAACCTTGCACTGAACTAACAAATAAAATTTCTGTATACATTTATAAACTATTATAAAAAACTACCATCAGTAAGTGTTTGTGTTTTGATTTATTTTTGATTGTTTACAGTCATAGTATTTACTTTATTATGTTCCATTTTTGTTATTCCACAGTTTTAATGAATTTGCATTTATATGTGGAAAAATATGAATAAGTGAAAGTGATCCTAAAAACTTCTGAATGGGTAGTCAATGTTACATAAGCTAGTTTTAACAGAAAAAATATATAATACTGCTAGGTATAATTGCATAGCAATTAATATATTATACTTCATTAATATAAAGCAGTATACATACTTTTATCTTCTGTATGTTTCTCCTCATCTTTCCTCTTTTAACCTGGGCACTTTGATGGCAATTTTTCTTATCTGTAGTTTATGTGTTGCATTACATCTACAGCTCTGCCTCATATTATGCGGTGTCTCCATTAGAAGCTGTGATTTTTTGTTGATGTGAGCCCCACCGCAGCTCTTCTCTGAGTAACAGCTGATATTCACCCGGAAGTAACAAATCTTCTATGGACAAACACTACAAAGTCTTGACAAGATGAATTGATCGCATGGTGACAATGAAATGATTGACGCGAGGTTCAGATGAGGAATTAAAGTCCAATCACGCATTCCGTTATCCTCGCAATCACGGAGCGCGGGCGGCTTATGGCTGCGTAGCAACGGGTGACGCGACCCACGCCACGGAACGCAACTTCCGCTCCTGAGCACTTTAGAAAGTTTAAACTTAAACTTAAATGTTTAAATTTAAAATGAAATGAATATGAAACAAAGTGAATAAAAATCTTTCGGTGGGCCAGATTATGTTATATTGTTGAAAGATGCCAAAGGTGGCCACTCAGATCGATCAATTTTGAGCCCAAATTATATTTCAACTGTATTTCATTTTATATATATAATTATATATATATATATATATATATATATATATATATATATATATATATATATATATATATATATGTGCGTGCGTGCGTGCATATGTGTGTCGCCACGTCATGGTAGGTGTGACGTATATTTTCCTGCTTTTTTGCCCTTTGCCAATCACACATATGATTTTAGACCTGGCTCATCACACACATTTTCCCAGAAAGTTTCTCATTACTTTCTTAAATCACCAGTTTAAATTAACCACTCTGCAAATCAACTCATTCGTATGTTCCTCAAGGGAGTTTTGCGGATTTTGTAGATCTGGCCCTGGTGTTGGGCGGATTTCCCCAAACTATATATAAGGTAGAGGAGGATGTCTCGCCTAAACAATTTTATGGGGGGGGAGTAAGTATCAGGCTTCACATACCGGAGAGGCAGACCAATCAGGGAAGCTTGCCTGTCCTACGCTGATGGTGGCGAGCCTGAGGAACCTGTTCCCAAGATGGCTGCCATGCCTGAACCTGTTCCCAAGATGGCCTCCATGCCTGAACCTGTTTCCAATATGGCCGCCATGCCTGAATCTGTTTCCAAGATGGGCGCTATGCCTGAGCCAATTCACAAGATGGCCGTCAGCTCAGAGTCAGTTTCTAATATGGCTGCTCCACCAGCCTCAACAGACAAGATGGCTGCCTTGTCAGTGCCAGCAGACAAAATGAGGGTTTCTAGACACAGCAGTCTGATGTCTAGTTTGGCAGATTCTCCATTTCCTGTTTCCTGTGGGTCAGTCAGTGTTGTCGCTTTCGAACTCTGCCATATCCAAGATGTCTGAATACAAAACTTCTGAACACTGCCATGTCCAAGATAGCTGACCACAAATTTTCCAGACTCTCCCCCTTGGCCAAGATGGCTGCCCCAGAGTTCTCTGAATTGCCTGTATTTTCCTGGGTTTCTAACCTGGCAGTGAGGCCTTCTTTGCATTCTGTTTCTCTGTCTTTGCCCAGGTTCCTGACACCACTAATGCCACTGTGGTTTCCAGTTCCTCCCTGGTCTCTGGTTCCGCCCTGGCATCCCATTGTCTCCATTCTAACACTTTCACCCTCTTAATTGATTGTATTTATTGCTTTGTGAAGAATGCATGTGTGCAGGCGTGTAGTGTTACCAAGGCCGCCTTAATGCACGGGCTTACCTGGGCTGAAGCCCAGGGGCCTCCCAAGTTCAAGGGCCTCCCAAGTTTGCGTTCATGATGAGCTGAAAAGGTCATATTGTTTTGTAACTTGTCAGGTTTTCTGTCAATCACTCTAATTGAACGTTACATGGCTGCTGATTGGTCCGTTGTAACTTTGTCGTGGATTTTTTCAGGAGAATCAGAGACGGTTGAGATGTAAAATTCTCTTCAAAGTATTTTATTAAAGAATTGTGTCAGACAGCTTGAAACACAATACTGGTCATAGGGTGTATACACCTGCATTGGTAAAATGATGATCACAATGACTATGACAATGACCCCGTTCTGAGTTTTTCAGTGATTTAAATAGTGCCCCCGTTTAAGGAAGCCCTCCCATTCGAACAATCTGTTTGTACTGTGCCTGTATCTTTGCAACCTTTAAGTTGCTACACAAAAAGACAGCCATTGCTGGTAAAACACATTGCCTTTGTTTTCTAATGCGTCATAAAGCTATATTGCTACTCTTACCAAGGTCACATGTCCCCCATCCAGGCCTAGCTGTGGAAAAACACTGTCATGGCAAGCAACAGAGAGACAACTTAATTCATTTAGACCTCAACAATATAACACATTAAAAGTGTGCTTTATATAAAACATTTATACTAAGCTTAAGATAAAACACTCAAAATTTCTCTACCATATCTCCCCCCTTCGGAAACTAAATGTTTTCGATAACCACCCTGCAAATACGACTGATGATACCAGAGAAGCCGGGCTAGGTACTTTAAAGAAAGAATCAAAGAATAAAATACCCCTGACAGTTCGGGCCAGACCCTCAGTCACTTTTCTAGTTTCAACAGTCATTTCACACCGGCTATCCTTTAAATGATCATTAACAACCTGTAAAAAAAGTAATGATTAACAACATATAAAAAAATAACATAACATTCAATTTAAAATCTAAAGCAAGCATATCATGTTTTCAAAAAATTATTTACACTTTCTGGTAAGCCGTGCTAGGGGGATGTTTTACCTCCACCCCCAGGAGATTCCTGGACCATCAGTCACTTACCAGGCTTGTTACACTGTCATCACACCGTGGACAGTGATGCTTAAAACCATCCCTTTCCCTATTTTACACACACTTCAGGTTTGCAACTTGCATTACTAATGAAAGATTATAACTTGTAATAAAAATAATAAATGCAAAAGATTTAATTTAATTTAATCTGTTAATAAATGATAACAAATGCAAAAAATTATAAATGTTAATAAAAAAGAATAAATGCATTAGTATAGGTGACACCCTATGTCCAGTTTAACATGAACAGTAACATAATGATTCCCACATGAGAGTGTTTTGCTCTGGTGGGCAGTCCACACAGAGTCTTTCTAAGAAACATAAATTCTATATGTATACGTGTAGGGTGCATCTTCCAGCTTTCGACGGTCTTCAACCCATGCGCTTTGCACGCGTAGAGGGCCGTGTGAGGGAGGAGGGTACTAGAGCCTCGTTGTTTTCCCATCACACATGGATGTTGTCCTCAAATTTATCTCCCTCGTCGTCCTCATTAATTTGTACCCGTTGGTACATTATCTTACCCATTCCTTTGTCGATAGTTTTCTCAATCAAACCCCTGATACATGGTATGCAACAACAACCACACAATGCAAGGATAGCAACAGCTACAGCAGTTGACATCAGTAAAGAAGTTATCAGTGTACTCCACTTCCCAAACCACTTTTCCATCATTTTTGTAAATGGGTCATCTATTCCAGCGTTCTCAGCCAATTCATTTGACAAGGCGGTCAAACCTTCTAATGCCCTTATAATGCTCTCATCAGGGGCAGTATTATCAAAAATACATTTTCAGCATCCATCATCTATAATTTTTTAAACACCCCCCTTTTCAGCCAACCACATATCTAATGCCAGCCTGTTTTGTTGTGCCATCAGTGACTTAGTCCCATTTGTTCTGTTATCCCCTTAACGTAATACAATTAATTAATCCAATCCACATTTTTATTGAGGGTTGACCACCAGAAAAGAATTGACTCAAAACTTGCAACAATCTGATTTCTCACTTTGTATTCATCTGGCACCCCCCTTGGAACCCCTATGGCATCAACTGTACACTCTATTTACACATATTATCATAAGATCCACCAGGCAGATTTCTTTTCTGTCTGTTAATACTCTTAACACTTATTTTATCATGTAGGCTCCCAAAATCAGGTAATGAAAACATTTGAAATGGCATTATTTAATTGTACAAGGGTACAGGTTCCCTTCCAATTTACTCTTAAACTTGGCCTTAAATTCATGTCAACACACATTCACCATACGTCTGCCCTTTCTGTGGTCTGGCCTACAAACCAGTTTGCCTTGTATCCCTCTTTATCATTTGTAACATCAATTTCTTTTTGGCACCACCCATCTGTAAAATGGTTATCTTAAAACATTTATAATTACCCTTATAGGCCTGTATATTTGGTGGGAGAAACATTTTCATTATTATAAACAAATAAACAACATTCATGCAATCGTCATCCTCCATATCCTTAAATGCTTTGATCATACATTACCCATTCATTGTGATCTCCAAATCCAGTTTCTATGGTTCATCACATCACTATCTAAAAAATAAGGTTACAGTATTTATTTATCATATGGTTATTTCAACATAATGACATGGAGACAGTCGCCGGGGGTCGTCTTCTCTGGTACCTGGAAGCAATGAGTATTATAATACCACAATTTGGAACATTTTACCTTAACAGCTGTTGGGCTAGCTTCTGTGACCTCATACGAGCCTTCTCGTCTGGGTTCATCACACTTACGCTAGTAAACTTTGATCTACACCCAGGTTTCTACAGGAAAAGGTTTTGCAGTTTCTTCATCACCAGGTGTCTCTCTGGGCCTGCTTTCAATCTGTAAAATAGCTTTATGGTTTCTCATTAGTTCAGCAATATATTCATTAATTTCATTTTTTAGATCCTCCTCATGCTCCAATTTCAATTCATTTTGGTTAGCTTTGAACATTGGTCTCCCAGTTACCATTTCATGAGGGGATAAACGCGTTTCCCTGTTAGTACTAGATCTTATGGCCATGAGCGCTATTGGTAAGGCCTGAACCCAATTTAGTTTAGTCTGTGCACAGATTTTGGCTATTTTTGATTTTAAGTATGCCATTACACCTCTCAACCGCCCCTTGAGACTGTGGATGATACACTGATCCAAATTTTTGGGTTATTCCTACCCTAGCAAGTGCTTTTCTCAACAGGTTGGCCTGAAATCCTGGTCCATTATCTGCCTGCAATACCTTGGGAAGCCCAAATCTTGGGACCACTTCCCTCTTAAGTGCTCCAGCCACTGCTTGCGCACTCTGCATTCACACTGGATAAGCTTCTGTCCATCTCGAAAAAACACATTTTCTCCTTAATTGGGTGGATCATATCTACAAAATCCATCACTAAATGCACAAATGGTCCTTCCACACTTGGAAACAGACACATTGGATGTACTGCTGGTTTGACATTTCTTTTCATATATATGTCACACTCTGACAAAAATTCACTAATTTTGTTTTGCATATTGATAAACCAGAAACCCTGTTGTCTCAAAATCTTATCTATCATCTCCCCCCTCGCGCAATGTTCACTACCATGCGCGTTCATCATTACCATTTTCTCCATTCTAGATGGAATTACTAATTGTTGATGGTCTGTTCTCCACAAACCTTTTACATTGACAACACCTCTGCTTTGCCATTCCATCTTTTCAATTTGTTACGCTGCATTTTGCATGTCTCTGATTTCATCTACAGTTACGTCTGCGGAAATGCTCACCTGTTCACTTTCAGTGTTTTTACCTGACCTTGTCACTACCATGGACATGGTTCCAGCTCGCTCTGGTTTTGCTGCTCCTAATTTTGCTTCCTCATCCGCTTTTTCATTTCCTTTGTCAATAAATGAATCTCCTTTTGTTTGTGCAGCACACTTAATTACAATTACTTTAGCTGGTTTTTGTATTGCCTCAAGTAGTTGTGTAATCTCTGTAAGATGTTTAATTGGGTGGCCATTACTTCTCTTAAACCCATTTTCACCATATATCAGTATTTACATTGATTTCCATACAGTACCTTATCCAATTTCACATGCTTCAATTAAAGCCATTAACTCTGCACACTGGGCAGACATTTGCCCATGCCTCATCCTCTTACACCTCAAAACTTTAAATCTGTCAGTCACTGGATCTCCCAGGATCACACTGTATCACATGCAACTCTGACCTATCTCATTTTTATAGCATGAACCATCAACAAACTTGTAACCAGGATCCCCTTCGTAACCCAAATCTGCTCTCAGTTTCATCTCTTCAATGCCTTCTGTCATACAAACCTGCGGTGTGTCTTCTCTACAATATAACAACATCTGTCAGATTTTTTCCCATGTCCTTACATTTTAATTCCCTAAATTACTTGACCCTACTGGCATATTCTGGTAATAACTCTGGTATGAACTACAACACCCTGTGGCTCCCATTAATGCCATCATTTGCTTCACTGTGTTTTGACATGGATAGTCAAGCATGGTTCTGTGGTGTTTGTCACAAATTTAATTTTGCCCTTCAAAGATTACTCTTTTTAGGTATTGTACACTGGTTTTAGCCAATATCAGCTTTTATTTTGATACTTTTTATCCACTGTTCAAAACTGTCTGTTAATTTATCAAACCCCTCTCTGTTGTTGTGTGCTGTCAAAATATCATCTACATATTTCAACCATACTCCCTCTCATCTCTCAGGATAACTAGCTTATCTTTTAGCAATTGGTTAAACAATACAATTACCTGCTCCTTTGTGCTGCTGTCCTGTAAAATTATTTGCTTCTGCTGTATACCTGTCTAAGTCATTTCTAAAGGAATTAGATACCAACCTAGCTCCCTGTTCTCCATCCAGCCTTTCTCTCCTTCTTCCCATTCAATGGAATATGGCTTTTTCACATAAGGTTCTAGGTCCCTAGCCCTATGATTTCCCCACACCCACACTGTCACATTGGGGTGGCTTCCTTCCACAGCAAAATTATCTAGCTTACAACTGCTGATCCTCACTGCTACTCCAGCCTCACAAACCAACACTCCTTCACTTCTCAACTCAATTTCTTCTCCTAATTTGAATCTTTGTTCATACTTTAAATCCTCTCCTTTGAGGCAATATTTCAGTTAGGGATGTCCCGATCCGATCACGTGATCGGAAATCGGCCCCGATCACGTGGTTTCAGACTCGATCGGAATCGGACGTTACCTCCCGATCAGGACTCGGATACATATGCAGGGTTTAAAATCCATTAAGTTCTCGCTCTGCTCCGCGCCAGTGTACGCGCTGCGCTGGTGCGTGTGAACTGAAGAGAATAGGCTTGTTCGACTTCATCCGGCTGCTGGTTCTTGTGGTGCTGCATGCATGACGTCAAAGTTCCGCGAGAACGATTTAAAAGCAAACTCCTCCGTATGATTTCGCGGATCACTCTCGCGGTAGTTTGAAGTCACCCGGCTGTCGATTGTTGCGGCGCCGCATGAAGTCGAACAAGCCTATTGACGTGCTTTCATTCATAGGCTTCACACTCGTGCGTGCAAGGAACCCACAACAAAACCGCGTTTTTACCGCTCATTTAAACGACGCGTTGATCGTTATTGTCAACATTTGCTCAGACGCAGTTCCGCGTCTCACTCAGAACCTCAAGAATGCGCATTCGCGCAGGATCATTTGACATTACTGTAGAGATGAGCGAGAGCGAGAGAGAGAGAGAGAGAGAGAGAGAGAGAGAGAGAGAGAGAGAGAGAGAGAGAGAGAGAGAGAAAGAGAGGTAAGAATGGTGCCCATGTCGAAAAAACCTAATAGAAGTCTAGAAACAAAGTATTAAAGTATGTATAGCCATGTCACTCATCTCATTTCAAAATGTTAACTAGATAACTGGATACAACTGATTGTATAGTTTAATAAAATAATGTATTTTGATTATACAAATGAATCACGACCTAACTATAGGTATTTTATAACTAACTGCTGACCAGCTTAGGGAATCTCTATGGCTAATTTATAAGATATATTGCTGAATCAGTATGTTGTTTTTCTTGTTAATTGAGTCTTTTTGGGTAGCCTATCTTATGCCTAGAATGAGTCAAGGAGGTTGAGTCTTATAACTTCATTCAAAGTTTGATCAATTGTGCATAATGACATGTGCACCAAATGCATATAGGGTGTCAGACTCATAGATTTGCATAATTTAAAGTTCAGGTTTTAAAGTTTGGGTCAACATGTGGCACAGCTTTAAAACTGAAACTTATAAAATATTATCAGAGATACAAAATGTCATTGAAGCACACCCAGTGGCTTTGCTGTCATCAGGATTAAACATGTTACCCCTCGAACCCTCCCTCCCAACAGAGCCTCCCCACAAAACAAACCCCAATTTAACCCCTGAACATATATACTATATATTCATTATTTTTTAACACATCTGTAGTTATGCGCTGGCACAGAGTTAGACTCTTTTGACTCCACACAGAAACAGCAATGCGTGCGGCATGACATAAGGAACATCCTGGTTCTGTTTTTTCGCTCTTCTTTATTCTTTTTTTTATGTATTATAGAAGTATCGGATCGGGACTCGGTATCGGCAGATACTCAAAATCAAATGACTCGGACTCAGACTCGAGGGCAAAAAAACCTGATCGGGACATCCCTAATTTCAGTGTACAGTGACCCTCAAACTTGGCTTTCGTCCCTGAAAATCTTTAGTTTTTTCTCTGGCAGCCGCCATCATTTTTTTTTCTAATTTCCCAATCCAATATACTTCTGGTCTAATTAAAGGGGTTAATTTCTGTTTAGTTATTTTGGTTAGACACTGCAATGTTAATCCCTGTGGTGCGGTTTTGATGGTATCATCTAATTTACACAAAATGTCCCTTCCAATTAATGTGATCGGAACCTGAGGTGCCATCAGAAATTGATTTACAACAGTTTTTCCTTTTTCCAGAGAATCCCATTGTTCTAACAGATGATTGTGATGCAACAACCCCAGGTACCAATTTTGGATCAATTGAGCTGCATGTAGCCCCGGTGTCAATTAAACATTCAATTTTCACTCCATTAATTATGCATGTTAATTTTAGGTTCTTCCCAATCATTTTTGGATAATGCTACCTGTTGGTTAATTGGACCCTCCGAACACCCCTATTGCTTTCATGGGTTTTTTGGACAGTCACGCCTAGCATGAGTATTTTCCCCACATCCCCAGCAAACATTGTTTTGCCCGAAATATGGACCCAGATCAGTGGATGCCCTGTTCTGAAAATATCCCCTTCCTCTGCCCCTTGGCCATCTTCAAAAATTAATTCCTCTACTCTGTCAACTAGGTGCCATTACATTCACAACTACTGGTAGAGATGGGGCTGCGCCCTGGGGGTGCTGCCATGGGTTCTGATTTTGGGTTTGATCCGCAGCTTGTTTTGGCAGATCAGCTACCTGTTCAGATTTGTTAGGAGGGTGTGTTGCAACCATTTCGCCCTGAGAGTGGCTCGCTGACTCATATGACCCTGCCCATCCCACCACATAGGTTCCCCTGGGGGCCTTACTAATGTCTTTGTGTCTTTTCTTTTCTTCCAGGCTAACTTGAGCCAGCTTTCGTTCAGTCTCTTTAGCTTGTTGCTCTAAGTCTCTTTCGTGTTTCTGGTGTTTGGAGGCATGGTGTTTTAGGGTCTCCACCCACTGGCTGTGTGGCATTGCATCTAGCCCTGGGGTGTCACTCAGTTTGTTTTGCACAGACACTGGCAGTGCGTCCAGCAGTTCCTTTCTGAACAGTCTGGTTTCAAAGTCTCTTGGGTCAGTGGGATCTTTTCTCAGCCCCTGCCCTCTCCAAGTTTGCATGTTTTTAGCAATCCACAGTGCACAGTCCTCCTGACCCAGTGCAGTGGGGGTCAGTTTGGTGCTGTCAAACTTGATGGGGGGAACTCAGTTCTCAAGGCACCCCAAAGTCTGCCTCTGTAACAGTCAAGAGCCTGGCCGTCAAAATCAGACGAAACCACACTCTGTCCCATACCTGCTGACCACAACACATCCTCCATTTCCCTCAAACTAGTGATTTTTGCCAGTAAGGCTTTTATGTCACCCACCGCCAATCTTGTACCTTGCGTCTCTTTCTCCAACGCACCGATCCAGGGACCAGCACCATCTCTTAAACTTGGCAACAGATTTATTATAGTCTCTAAATCTCTATGAGCCCATGGGACATACACAGCTGTTTTCCCTTCAATACGCAACGGAAATACACTCACACCTTGTTCATTTATTTTACCTCTAGGGGTGCTTTTCAATAATGGGGATCTTTCCTCTATTGGGTCAAAGTCTAAAGCTAATGTGTCCCTATACTCTAAATCTCTGTTTCTCTCCTCTACCAACATCTTAGCTCTGTAAGTTCTTAATCCATCAGGTCCTGACATTTTTGTCATATCTATACCACCTTTAGAGGCTGGGTACTCTTGTGTCATTTTCATATTTAGCCAGTCATCAGTTTCTCGCTTTCTCTGTTCCATAGCCTGCAATGCCCTGACCTTTTGTTGCTTAAGCACTCTTTCTTTTGCTATCTCTCTATCCTGCCTTTCTTGCTCCAAAATCATCCTTTCTTCCTCTTGTAATCTTTTACCAAGCTCTCTGTCCTGCGATAGCCCTGCTAAACCCAAAGACTTCACCTCTTTAGTTAATTCTGTTATTTCCTTTGCTCTCTGTTCAATTAGTTGGTCCAGATGTTCTAACTGAGTCCTGGTATACTGACTAGCTCCTCCTGCTGCCTGACTTTGTTCACGGAATGATCCTTCTTTGCCTCTATGCATCTCATCATACAGTTCCACATTTCCCTCAACTTCTACTTCCCCTTTAAGCTGCATAGTTCCTTTAATAACTGGATACAGTGTGCTAGCATTTGGTGAAGCAACAGGGGTGGTTGGGGCTGGTGTGTGAGCAGTGAAGGGAGGGCGACTTTCAGAAAGAGTGGGAAAGGGAGGGTGACTCTCAGAGAGAGTGGGAAAGGGAGGGCAGTTTGTGTGTGTGGTGAATGGGGGACATGGATTGAGGGAGGCAGAGGGCAGTGCATAGGGCGGTGGCTTAACTGTTTTAGTTACCACAGGTAATTGGTTTGCAGTGTCTACTGGCTGTTCTAGCAATCTTGTCTTTTCTGTTCTTTCGTTGTGCTTTGCCAGCTCTTGAACTCTGATGTCTTCTCTATCAGCCATCACTCTTTCAGCTTCCTTACTCCAGCAACCTCTAGCTTTTTCCCACAATTCCATTCCATCTAACAAAGCTTTTCTCTTTTTCTTCTTTCCATCTTTCTTGGTTTTCAAATCCTGATTAGCTATACAATTAGTCATCCAAATTTTCATACTCTTAATTTTTTCTTTATTCCACGTTCCCTGTTCTGGCCAGTGAAAGGGAGGCTGCTCTCCTTTCTTATATTTGTTACTTCTGGTATACCATTTTAGATCATTACACCACTTAGCCAATGCTTTACCATCAAAGCCTTTGTCTTGTAAGTTACACCATTCTACCGGGGCCACAGTGATAGCACGCTCTAATTCTTTGGTTGCTGCTTCCATGTTACACTGAATGGTTGTTTGCTTTATTTATTTAACAATAAATCAATGCACTTCTCTGCACTATAAAATGTTCCAGTCAGGCAACTGGAATAAATCACAAAGGGTCCCACAAATATGTAAATGATCTCCTTTTCACCAGTCACTTTATCTGTCACACAACCACTTTTAAGATTTGATTCAAACTTAAACTTAGCACTTACAATCCTCAGTTCTCTATATCCCACAATTGTCTTTGACACATTAATCTTACAACTGGAAAAACTTCTTATCTCAGGCCAACTAAAACTAACACAAAAGATCTCTCTGATTAATTGGGCTATTTTAAATGCAGACGTAACTGTATTGATCTCAGAGTCTTCTGTTTTAATTGTTAAACTTCCTTCTGTTAACCTTTCTTTTGTCAAATCAAATACACTCAATAATGACTTTTCAATATCAGATAGAGATTTCAGGTTACACCAAAATTCAATGTTTTCAGTAACAACTGACATTCAATCATGGACAATATTTTTCACACAGGATAACTCTTACCCCTAACTTTCAAAATCAAAATTCTCATATGGGTTTAATAAAATGCAGAAATCCCCTTGGGTTGTTCTAAAACAATTAACTTATGGTAAATCCTTACCATGCAACAATTAATAAACACTTTTTTAACTTTAAGTTGGACCGAAGCTTTTTCCCTTGTCTCTCCCGTGTTTATTTGATAGAGTAATTTATAGTATCATAGTTCATCGATAAATTACCCTTAAACACTGTGTTCGTCTCAAAGAATACTTTATAGTATCACAGTTCATCGATAAAGCACCCTTGAACACTGTGTCCATATCAGTGAGCTCTCTATAGTATCATAGTTCATCGATAGAGGCACTCATAAACACTCACTCAAGCAACCCACTGGTTTTTCCCTCACTCCAGACTCTCTCGCTCACCCTCGTTTGCACGTTCTAAGCTCCTTGGAACATAAACTATGCAAACTCTTCGTATTTGTTTCACAGAGCAATTTATAGTATCAAAGTTCATCGATAAATTACTCTCAAATACTCATTTAAGCAACCCACTGGTTCTCCCTCAACAAAAATCTTCTCTCTTATCTCACTTTGTTTCGTAACTTAACCAGTTACACCAAGAAACTGCTCACAATCAACCCACTGGTTTTTCTTTCCTTTAAAGCTCCACTGTGTAAGATCTACTCCCATCTAGCGGTGAAAGTCTATATGACAAGCAACTGAATATTACTTTCAAGCCCTCCCCATTCGGAACGCGTTTTAACTCGTACGGTGGCCCGGCCGTGTCATGCCAAGGTTAACATGGCTTCCAGTTGCTACAAAGCAAAAGCAATGAGAAAAAATGAACAATTTGCAATGTCCTTTGCCTGTGATCCATCAAAGCACACAGATTTATGTTTAACATGAAAAAAGTCTGATTGTCATGATATGTCCGCTTAAAATCACATACAAAAAGCAACCATGACGGGTTTAAATGGACGCAAACTAATATTATGTCAAAGTACAATGCTTATGTTTTAAGTAAACGTTACATGTCCGTGTATATGTAAGAGCTTTCTCTCAGATTGGTGAAAAAAGATCGCGCAACTTTCACTTTATCAGAGTATTATGTCAGACATTATGTCAGAGTACAATGCTTATGTTTTAAGTAAACATGTTACATGTCCGTGTATATGTAAGAGCTTTCTCTCATATTGGTGAAAAAAGATCGCGCAACATTCACACGCTTGTAAAATGAAACGAAAGACGCGCAGATCAGACGCTTTTATCAATGAAAGGCTAAAAATAGCGCTGTCACCGTGTGTTTGTGGTAGAGCTCAGAAAAGATGAAAACATTTATCTCAGTACCTCAGATTACATAAATGGGCGGAGAGACGGCGTGTGTCTGTTCGGACACATTAAACCACATGCATGTTTACACTAACAAGCGTTATGCATAATCATGCTAAAGTTAGCCAAGGAACTATACAACTTCAAGTTTACAACATGGACTGTATAGATGTAAACGAATATGCTGAATTACCTGTGGAGAATATAGAAAGTGCAACTTCAGTGTCCCTTGAGCCCATCTTGGAAAACTAACTCCAATAGTGACTTTGGTCTTGATGTTTTTCCTGTCACGTTGTCGTTTAAAATCCCCGTTTCGCATCCTTGGCGATTTGTTTTAATGTCCTCGAGAATATGTCTTCAACAGGCTTTCAAATCAAAGCATTAGATCGCAGGTTCATCACGGTGTGCGGTTGTTGTAAAATCCGAAGGATTCAAGCTACGCAGGTAACTGAGCATTACATTCGCAAGTCATACGCATATTACATCAATTTACAATTAACTAAGAATAATTGTCAGCTTTATAATTGTTAATATTCTGAAATAAGACTGTCTTGATGACGTATACCGCCTACACATGCAACCTCTGGAGGCTTCAGCTATCGGGCAGCGTGAGTGTAGAGTGAAAGCGCGAAAGGCGGAGCTTGAATTTCAGGAATGTCCCTCGTCGGCGAATGTATTTCAAAGATGGAGGCACAACATGGATTCAGCCAGAGAGCACTTCGATGGTATGCATTTTATATAGCAGATTCTACACTTACGAGAATATTTTGATTAGTGGGTGGGAAGTAATTACACATGAATGAGCACATACTTTTGAAAGAAAACATGGGTTTTTGTTAAGAATTAACTCAATAAAGTACACAGTAGAGCTTTAAAAAGATATATCCGTACTCATCTCAGATACTCTTATTTAAATCAGCCCACTGGCTTTACAAAATTTAGTTTCAAAATTAATGTTTTAGTTTGAGTCCATAAAATCAACAAAATTTAGTATAATTAAATGCCCTCTTGGCTATTAACAGTCAACGCCCTCTTGGCTATGTTAATATTATTTTCCATCAACTGTTTCACAGCTGGGTCCTCTTGACCCTCAGATAAGAGTACACTTTACTCGGAAGACCAGGTTTCCCTATTAGAGATACTTTATCTTGTAATATCATCCACAAGTCCCTTCTCATTAATCGCAATTCTAGTTCGTTTATGAGTTACAGAGAGAATTAAGGAATTCAAATGAAAACGCCGGGCTGTCTGTGTTTTCCAAACAGAGTCAAAAATCCCATCAATGCAGGTGAAAAAATGCCATAATGCTTTGCTTACCTTAATTTAAGAAGCAAGCGGCTGGCCAGCCTTAGCAGTTTAACACCCACAAAGAAGAAACAATCGACTCAGGATGGAGAACATCTCCCCCCGACCGTGAACGGCCTCTGAACGATCCCACTCGGTTGTCCAATGTTCTCTCTTGTAACCCTGCTCCGCAGCGCCAAAATGTCGTGGATTTTTTCAGGAGAATCAGAGACGGTTGAGATGTAAAATTCTCTTCAAAGTATTTTATTAAAGAATTGTGTCAGACAGCTTGAAACACAATACTGGTCATAGGGTGTATACACCTGCATTGGTAAAATGATGATCACAATGACTATGACAATGACCCCGTTCTGAGTTTTTCAGTGATTTAAATAGTGCCCCCGTTTAAGGAAGCCCTCCCATTCGAACAATCTGTTTGTACTGTGCCTGTATCTTTGCAACCTTTAAGTTGCTACACAAAAAGACAGCCATTGCTGGTAAAACACATTGCCTTTGTTTTCTAATGCGTCATAAAGCTATATTGCTACTCTTACCAAGGTCACATGTCCCCCATCCAGGCCTAGCTGTGGAAAAACACTGTCATGGCAAGCAACAGAGAGACAACTTAATTCATTTAGACCTCAACAATATAACACATTAAAAGTGTGCTTTATATAAAACATTTATACTAAGCTTAAGATAAAACACTCAAAATTTCTCTACCATAACTTAACGTGAAATAAAATGTCAGACGTAACATATTTTTTATTCCGCGTAATGTAATTAAGTGCGCGTTGTCAACTTGACATTCCTGCACGTTAGACTGAGTATGACAGAGAAACAGGAAATAATCCACCAACAAATGAAAGAGTAATTTCTGAAATTTCATAATAAGCACTAGTGAGGTGCAGGTCTCTCTCTTTTTCGTGCGCGCGCTCGCTCGTTCGCTCTCTCTGTGCTCGTGCAGCTGTCTGAGTCTCTGGCATGCAGAAGTCTCTCCAAAAGTGCACAAGAAACTGTGCCGCTAAATTAAGAAAGGAGTTCCCGCACATAATGCTGTTAGTTGTTATAAAGTTTAAGTTTACTCGCGTTTATATCAGTGACGCGTGCGCAGCTGGAGCGATGTTTGACGCGACGTTAGCTCACAGTACATACATCTGTTGGTTTAGAAAGACGAGAAAGAGACGCAACGGTAAAGGTGCAAGTCTAAGAAAGTAAAGAGCAACAAGACCATCTCAAATGATCATCCCCTGATAGCACCATTATAATCTCATTATCTAAAGATCTTATGTACAGGTATGTTCCCTGTCTGTCTTGTGCATATTCATACTTGGTCGTTTTACATGCTTATGTATGCATAAATACTAAATACAATGCATACTATATCTTCAATAGCCTACAAAATAAATAACTGATTAAAAACCAAGATTCTGTCTATAAAGACTTATCTTTTGTTATCATTAATGCATTTAACAAGATTCTGTCTATAAAGACTTATCTTTTGTTATTGTCAGGAAATGAATTCAGGAGTCAAGTGCAAGTTAATGATTTATTTAGAAAAGGGTATATATAGAGAACTGGAGAGCAAAGTCACTGGTAGATCCACACACGGCACACACCCGTTGACTCACTCTGGTGAAATCACTACTGTGGGGATGAAGCACTCCCACAGTAGGAGAGAGTGAGTCGGTGTTACACAATAGTCCAGTACAGATCCGAAGAGAGAGAGAGAGCCACCCACGCACTCCGTCGAGAACGCCAGCACAGTCACCACACGCAACGGAGGGATGATACACGCCGCCCTGAAGGTGGATGACAGGCGGAGATGGAAGATGGAAATCCAAGTTCTCAGACGGGTAATCCACTGTGAAATCTTGATGTAGTAGAGCCACCCGGAAACCACTGGTCACCGCCTAAAAACGAAGCGAACCAGCGGTTCCGAGAAACAACAGTCGTTAAAGTCAATATAATCCACAATGGTAATGAGGTGTACTCCACTCACGGGTGATGATGCAAACCGGAGAGAAAAGGAGACAGCTGGTATACCGCCTTGAAACGAAGCGAACCAGCTGTAGCGAGAGACAAACAAAGTCAATAAATCCAGTACTCCACAAGCGAGCGGTCCGGGTGAAGACGAGTCCCCGAACGCCGAAACCAAACCTGGGGTAATCAGAGGAGAAGACAGAGAGCGACTGACAAGACAAGGCAGGGCAGCAGGACTGTGATAAAACAATGAGCGCGCAACGAAGGACAGGACTACGTGTAATATAAAGGGAAAGGTAAACGAGACACCACCGGTGAACAATTACCGAAACAAGGGGGAGGAGTTAGTGAATACACGAGGAACCGGCACCACAGGTAAACAACACACACACACACAGATCACACAGCCATCGATCACCCAGCAGTCATGACAGTAGCCCCCCCCACGACCGGCACCAGACGGACCGGGAGACTCACCCTGTCGCCGACGGAGGTCCTCGATCAGCCCAGGATCCAGCAAATCCCGACCCGGAACCCAGCTCCTCTCATCAGGACCGTATCCTTCCCAATCCACTAAATACTGAAATCCTCTGCCCCTGCGGCGGGAGTCTAGTAACCTCTTAACAGTATAGACAGGGGCACCATCCACTAGACGAGGGGCGGGGGGATTAGGGGCAGAGACAGGAGGATTATAGCGAGCAAACATCACAGGTTTAACCTTGGATACATGAAAAACAGGGTGAACCCGACCAAGAGAAAGAGGTAACTTAAGCTTTATCGTCACCGGATTAATGACCTTAGAAATACTGTATGGCCCAATGAATCTCGGAGTCAGCTTACGAGAAGGCTCACGGAGAGACAGATCCTTGGTAGAAAGCCATACCTTTTGACCACAAACGTAACGGGGTGGAGGTCGCCGATGACGATCAGCTGCAGCTTTGGTTCGTCTGGAATTAGATAATAACAGGGTCTTAGCTCTCCTCCAGGTGCGTCTGCACCTGCGTACGAAAGCTAACGCAGACGGAACCGCTGCCTCGGGCTCCTGTGATGGAAACAGGGGGGGTTGATAACCGATGGAAAGTTCAAACGGGGACAAATTGGTAGACGTAACTGGAAGAGAATTATGAGAATACTCAACCCACGGGAGCTGATCGCACCAGGAATTCGGATATTGTGACGACAGACAGCGGAGCGTTCTACCGAGATCCTGATTAGCCCGTTCGCATTGCCCATTGGTCTGCGGGTGATAACCAGAAGACAGACTGGCCGTGGCGCCAATTTGTCTACAAAACTCCTGCCAAAAACGAGAGATGAACTGAGGACCCCTATCTGACACTACGTCAGTCGGAATACCATGTAACCGAAAAACGTGATTAATCAAAACCTGAGCCATCTCTTTTGCAGAAGGTAGCTTGGGCAGGGGAATGAAATGAACTGCCTTCGAAAAACGATCCACCACAGTTAGAACAACAGTGTTACCATTAGATGCGGGTAAGCCGGTGACAAAATCAAGGGCTATATGAGACCAGGGGCGGGAGGGCACGGGCAAAGATTTAAGCAGACCAGCGGGTGGTAAACTAGATGCTTTATTACGAGCACAAACCGAACAGGCTAGTACAAACTGTCTGACGTCAATGGACATAGAAGGCCACCAAAAACGCTGACGGACGGCAGCCAACGTTCTCCGAATACCTGGGTGGCCGACAAATTTGGATTCGTGACCCCACCGGATGACATCGGAACGTAACCGCTCAGGAACCCATAGGCGACCCGCTGGACACCCCTCCGGAACTTCCCCCTCTCGGCCGGCCTCTCTCACCCGCTGTTCGATTCCCCATACGAGGGCGCCGACCACCCTCCCCTCCGGGAGAATGGTCTCCGTCCTCTCCGAATCGGACTTTTCGAACAGACGGGAGAGAGCATCAGGTTTGGTATTTTTCGAGCCAGGCCGGTACGAGAGGGTGAAGTTGAAACGATCAAAGAAGAGTGCCCAACGAGCCTGCCTAGATGTTAGTCTTCTGGCCGAACGGATATATTCAAGATTCTTATGATCCGTCCAGACCAGAAAGGGCTCCGAGGTTCCCTCCAACCAGTGACGCCATTCACCCAAAGCGAGTCTAACCGCCAACAGCTCCCGATTCCCTATGTCGTAATTACGTTCTGCTGGGTTTAACCGGTGAGAGAAAAAAGCACACGGATGTACTTTCCCATCAATAGACGATCGCTGTGATAAAACGGCGCCTACCCCGACATCAGATGCATCCACCTCCACTATAAATTGTTTAGCCGGATCGGGAATAGAGAGGACAGGTGCAGAGATGAACCGGGATTTTAACACATCAAAGGCCTCCTGAGCCTCTCTACTCCAACGGAAACATACATTAGGTGAAGTGAGAGCGGTGAGAGGCTTAGCGATCTGACCAAAATTTCTGATGAAACGCCGATAAAAATTGGCGAACCCCAGAAATCGCTGAAGCTCCTTCCGAGTGTCGGGTACTGGCCAATCGGCAACCGTCTTAACCTTAGCGGGATCGGGACGAATTTCTCCCTCGGCAATGACAAAACCCAGAAACGAAACCGACTTCTTGTGGAACTCGCACTTCTCCGCCTTAACGAATAGCTGATTCTCTAATAGCCGTTGTAAAACCATGCGAACGTGCTGAGTGTGTATCTGCATGGAGGGAGAAAAGATGAGAATGTCATCGAGATACACAAAGACAAATCTGTTAATCATGTCACCCAGCACTTCATTGACCATGGTCTGGAAGACAGCTGGAGCGTTACAAAGACCGAACGGCAGAACGGAATATTCCCAGTGTCCAGAAGGTGTATTAAAGGCTGTCTTCCACTCATCGCCCTCTCTAATACGTACCAAGTGATAAGCGTTGCGCAGATCTAACTTGGTAAATACGCGCGCTCCCTGTAATAACTCGAATGCTGATGACATTAATGGCAAGGGGTACTTATTCTTAACAGTAATGTCATTCAGCCCTCGATAGTCAATGCACGGACGAAGAGACCCGTCTTTCTTTTTTACAAAGAAAAATCCAGCACCAGCTGGAGACGAGGAGCGGCGAATGAGACCGGCTTTAAGAGCGTCATTAATGTATTTATCCATAGCCTCTCTTTCTGGTTTAGCTAGGGAAAATATACGACCCTTAGGCGGAGAAGTGTTGGGAAGTAGTTTGATCTCGCAATCATACGACCGATGAGGAGGCAGAGAAGTAGCCCGGGACTTACTGAAAACCTGATACAGATCCGAGTATTCCGCCGGGACCCCTGAGAGATCGATAGCCGGAACCTGCGAGACAGAACAAGAGACAAGAGAGGGAGCAGGACCAAGACATGAAACATAACACGAAGACTTCCAAGATAACACAACATTGTTCTGCCAATCAACGTGAGGATTATGTTTGGATAGCCAGTCATGACCTAAAATGACTGGCGATTGTGAATCCTCTAAGATGTAAAATTCAATCTCCTCACGATGATTGCCAGAAACAAACAAACTCACAGGGGGTGTGCGGTGCGTGATCACAGCCATATGCTGGCCCTTCAATGTCCAGGCAGACAAAGGAGAGGAGAGAGTGATGAATGGAATACCCCAGGACTTGGCCAACCCAGCATCCAAAAGACACGCCTCCGCACCGGAATCCAGCAACGCCTGTGACGAGAAAGAGTTAATAATGACAGGTAGTGTGGTGCTGCTTACGGGAGATTAAAATGACGATGCGCCCACCTAGATTCCCAGGTTCATCGGCGGGCGTGAGCTTTTACCGGACAGGTGGCCGCCAGATGCCCCGGCTTGCCACAATATAAACAGAGGCCATTAGACAGCCGACGACTTCTCTCTCCAGCAGAAATTCGGAACTTGCCCAGCTGCATAGGCTCCTCGGAGGGCGTCTCTGAAGCGATCTCCCCTGGTTCTGACATCAGCTGGCGAAATGAGCGACGCAGATCTCTCTGCCGATGGCGAGACTCGACCCTCAGAGCCAGATCGATGGCAGCTTCCAGTGACGTGGGTGGCTCCCTCAGTGCAATCTCGTCTTGAATACCTGGCGCGAGACCCTCGAGGAATTGTGCTCTTAATGCCGCGTCGTTCCAGTTGCAGCAAATAGCGAGCGTCTTAAAACGTATAGCAAAATCAGTAACAGAGTCATTACGTTGCCGTAATCTCACCAACTCAGCCGCTGCCATGTCTCCCTTGAGTGAGCGGTCAAACAACTTTAGCATCTCTTCCTCCAGAGCCTCGAACGAAAATGTAAAAGGAGCTTTAGCCCCCCAGGCGGCCATACCCCAGTCTCTCGCCCTTCCAGTGAGTAACGTCAGGACATAGGCCACTCTGGAAGTGGATGAAGAAAATCGACGGGGTTGGAGAGCAAAGACGAGAGAGCACTGCTGTAGAAAAGATCTGCAGGTGTTAGGATCGCCATCGTAGGTGGAGGGTGTTGCCGTGTGTGGCTCCCGTTCAAATGAAGCGGCTTCTCCGGATGAGGTTGGGGCTTCATGGTGAGGAGTCACTTTATCCAAACGGTTGCTGAGCTCTTTCAATTGCTCAGACAGGATGCTGAAGTCTCTGGCAGCAGCAGACAATAACGACGAATGTTGGTCGATGGCCGCCCCCTGCTGGTGAAGGGCGGTCTGCACCTCCAGGCTTTCAAAACTTGCTGACTCCATTTTTGGCGCGCTCATCTGTCAGGAAATGAACTCGGGAGTCAAGTGCAAGTTAATGATTTATTTAGAAAAGGGTATATATAGAGAACTGGAGAGCAAAGTCACTGGTAGATCCACACACGGCACACACCCGTTGACTCACTCTGGTGAAATCACTACTGTGGGGATGAAGCACTCCCACAGTAGGAGAGAGTGAGTCAGTGTTACACAATAGTCCAGTACAGATCCGAAGAGAGAGAGAGAGCCACCCACGCACTCCGTCGAGAACGCCAGCACAGTCACCACACGCAACAGAGGGATGATACACGCCGCCCTGAAGGTGGATGACAGGCGGAGATGGAAGATGGAAATCCAAGTTCTCAGACAGGTAATCCACTGTGAAATCCTGATGTAGTAGAGCCACCCGGAAACCACTGGTCACCGCCTAAAAACGAAGCGAACCAGCGATTCCGGGAAACAACAGTCGTTAAAGTCAATATAATCCACAATAGTAATGAGGTGTACTCCACTCACGGGTGATGATGCAAACCAGAGAGAAAAGGAGACTGCTGGTATACCGCCTTGAAACGAAGCGAACCAGCTGTAGCGAGAGACAAACAAAGTCAATAAATCCAGTACTCCACAAGCGAGCGGTCCGGGTGAAGACGAGTCCCCGAACGCCGAAACCAAACCTGGGGTAATCAGAGGAGAAGACAGAGAGCGACTGACAAGACAAGGCAGGGCAGCAGGACTGTGATAAAACAATGAGCGCGCAACGAAGGACAGGACTACGTGTAATATAAAGGGAAAGGTAAACGAGACACCACCGGTGAACAATTACCGAAACAAGGGGGAGGAGTTAGTGAATACACGAGGAACCGGCACCACAGGTAAACAACACACACAGATCACACAGCCATCGATCACCCAGCAGTCATGACAGTTATCATTAATGCATTTTTACTTTAAAACTAACTTTAACTTATTATATTTTTAAAACTGTGGTGAGCATTTAAGTATGAGTGGCAATTTTCTGCAAATTTGTATATTCCAAAAATTATATAAATATAAAGCTTATAAACATACCCACGTAGAAGGTGACGTTCTCGCGACCTTTCGCAACGTTCCCTTAAAGTTCTCTAAAGGGGGTGAAAAGACCTGAACCTTTAGAGAACATTAGTTACATTCCTAAAACATCCTTTGTTGGTTATAAAAGTCTTGCAGTTCAAGGTTCCTTATGTGACTTTAGGGGGACGCCTGAGACATTAACAGAACATTCCCATATGGTACTATTTTAGTCTGATAACAACGTTCCCGATATGACTGTAGGAAGACGATCCTTACTGGTTATCCTGTGGTCACATAAGAACGTTACAGAGAGGACATTTGGAACATTAACAGAACATTCCCACATGGTACTATTTTGGTCATATCATAACGTTCCCAATATGACTGTAGCTGGACGTTCCATATTGGTTATGCTGTGGTCACATAAGAACATTTCAGAAAGGACATTTGGAACATTAACAGAACATTCCCACATGGTATTACTTTGGTCATATCATAACGTTCCTAATGTGACTGTAGCGGGACGTTCCATGTTGGTTATCCTGTGGTCACATAAGAACGTTACAGAGAGGACACCTGAGACATTAACAGAACATTCCCACATGGTACTATTTTGGTTATATCATAACGTTCCTGATATGACTGTAGCGGGACATTCCATATTGGTTATGCTGTGGTCACATAAGAACGTTTTAGAAAGGACATTTGGAACATTAACAGAACATTCCCACATGGTACTATTTTGATCAGATAAAAACGTTCCCGATATGACTGTAGGAAGACATTCCATATTGGTTATCCTGTGGTCACATAAGAACGTTACAGAGAGGACACCTGAAACATTTACAGAACATTCCCACATGGTACTATGTTCGTCAGATAAAAACGTTCCCGAAATGACTGTAGGAAGACGTCCCATATTGGTTATCCTGTGGTCACATAAGAACGTTACAGAGAGGACATTTGGAACATTTACAGAACCATCCTACATGGTCCTCTGTTGGTCATATAATAATGTTCCTGATATGACTTTAGGGGGACGTCCCATATTGGTTATTCTGTGGTCACATGGCAACGTTACAAAGAGGACATTTGGAACATTAATAGAATGTTCTCACATGGTCCTCTGTTGGTCATTTAATAATGTTCCTGATATCACTAGGAGGACAAAATATGAAATTACAGTTAGAGCATTTTATTTTTATAGGCAGTTAAAGCAACACTATGTAGTTTTTTTACCTTTAAATAATGTCTCTAAAATTTTTTCAGTGATAGAACAACTTTTAACTGGACAAATTATACTGTTGCTGCAACCTGAGCAGCCTCCTAGCTGCTACAAGCACACTCTGAAAGTGGCGGTGGAGGGTAGGAAACACAGCCCCGCCCCTCCCCCTGCCTGCAGAAGAGTGTCTGATACCAGGCACTGTTGCGCTCTTCAACCACATGGGGGAGCTGTAAGTCATTTTTACATGGAAACTACATAGTGTTGCTTTAATACAAAGGATGTGTCAATGTGCAGTGGACCATACAAACAAAGTAATAAATAAATGATTTCAGAATGAAGAAAAATAAATGAGTGATTCAGTCTGCACTATCCTACATCAGACAAAGACAAATAGTAATTAAATAAGACTTTACATTAAATTGTGTTAACAAGCACAAAAATACTAGTAAGTAATACTATACTAATATGTATTATGTTGTACTCTCTGAAAATGATGATGTAGATTGCAATGCATCTTGGAAACTATTTAGTCAGTTAACAGCAACAGCGTTCAATCCGCTTTATGAAAAGGACTACCTTTCCCATAATGCTACAGCTTACAAGAGGACCCGGAAGTCGCATGAAATTCAAACTGCCACACTTGACGACGCGTGATCTTTGTTTTGTCTTTATATAATACTGTAAGGTAAGTTAAGATACTTTTCTTTTTAAACCTACATAGATTTCACTCGTTGTTCTACAGCGAGTTACATGAATGTTTTTCCTGTTTATTTGCTATTCTTTTCTGTGATGTTTTTTATTTCTATGTTAGGCTATATATTCTTATTTGCCATTTAAAGTATAACGATAAACATGCAGGCTTACAGTGAGCTAAACAATTTTCATAAAGAGGATGTTAAAAAAATCTTTAAGATGTTAGATCTTTACAAAATTAATTAATGCTCAGCCCACAAAGAAGCCAACCGAAGATCAAATGTTTTGTGTACAAAACAAAAAAATCGACACTTTTTGGAAATACTTTTGTAAAGGAATTTAATACCTAAGAATCATAAATTAGTGTTTGTCTTACTTTTTTATTTTACTTTTTTTTTTAACAAAAAAATGTAATGATTATTGTGCTTTGTTTGCAGAAGTCATGTACCACACATTGTCAAACCTAAAGAAGTGTATCTTCCTGCAATCTGGGTAAAGAAGGTGTAACTTTAATACACTATTTAAAAACATAACAGTCATGTTCATTATTATTCTGCAGGCTCCAGACCTGGAGATTGAAGTTCCTAAAGGTTGATGCTTATCAAGCTTGTGACCTTATTGCATGGTGTTATTTTTTTACATTTATATATCTAATACACATTTGAACATCTGTAAACATAAATTTAATATTTTGTGGGTTATTTTTTTATTTTATTTAACCAGTTGTTGTATATTAGAATCTGTTATTACATGTTATGCACTCCAACTGTAAATGTTTTGTTTTAATTGCATCTTTATTGTTTTAAACAATTTAATTAATGTGGGTTTTTGTTAGCTTTTATGTTATTCTTGTATTTTTTGGCTATTTATTTGTTTTTTATTATCCTTCTGTTAATTTGCCAGATTTTGACCTTCTATTTGTTTTTCCTGTAATCTCACTTCAATTATTTTCTGTGTTTTTCAATGATACATTTTTGTCACAGTCCCAATTTGTTCCTGCTTGTTTCTCCATGTTTCCCCGTTCATCATCCATTTGGACTTCATTTCCCATAATCCTTTTCACTCTCTCACCTGAACTGTGTTTGTTATTATCCTCACCTGACAGTCATCCCCCTCATCACTCCATTGTCTAAATACCCCACTTTTCCGTTTGTCTAGGTCAGTTCTTGTTTATAGTGATGTGTTGTGTGTTTTGCTGTACCAGTTTCCAGTTTCCATGTTCCTTGTTTTATATTAATTAAAGATTATCATTTTGGATTCATCATGATCTCCATCTCCTCCTTTATCTTCCACCACACCAACCGTATCAATTTCACAGTATAATTATATATTGTTTGAGTTGTGGCTATTTTCTATGTCTAGGCAATGTCCTTAACACCAGCGGGGTCGTTCCGGGAACATAAAATTTCTACATAAAATATGGTTCCCTTAACATTTTCTGAACGTCATAAATGTTCCGTGAAGGTCTGCCAAATAACGTCCTTCACCCTTTTAAAGAACTCCACAATACGTCCGTCTCATAACGTTCTGGGAACTTTACTGGGAAACGTCCTTAACACCAGTGGGGTTGTTCTAAGAACATTATGGGAACGTAAAGTGTACATAAAATTTGGTCCCCTTAACATTTCCAGAACGTCCTGAATGTTCCGTGGAGGTCTGCCAAATAACGTCCTCCAGCCCTTTAGGGAACTCCACAACACGTCCGCCTCATAACGTTCTGGGAACTTAAATGGGCAACGTCCTTAACACCAGTGGGGTCGTTCTAAGAACATTATGGGAACGTTAAGTGTACATAAAATATGGTCCCCTTAACATTTCCTGAATGTCCTGAATGTTCTGTGGAGGTCTGCCAAATAACGTCCTCCAGCCCTTTAGGGAACTCCACAACACGTCCGTCTCATAACGTTCTGGGAACTATACTGGGCAACGTCCTTAACACCAGCGGGGTTGTTTTAAGAACGTTATGGGAACGTAAAGTGTACTTAAAATATGGTGCCCTTAACATTTCCAGAGCGTCCTGAATGTTCCGTGGAGGTCTGCCAAATAACGTCCTCCAACCCTTAAGGGAACTCCACAACACGTCCGTCTCATAACGTTCTGGGAACTTTACTGGGCAACGTCCTTAACACCAGTGGGGTCGTTCTGAGAACGTTATAGGAACATACAATTTCTAGGGGGGTATATACTTTCACACATTTTGGTTTTATTATCACCACATGTTGCTGTGTGTGGTTGTTAATAAAGTGTCTTGTGTTTATGCTCAAGTGGGCTCAGTGATATGTTAATAACAATATTATGGTGTTTTCTGGCTCAAAGAGGGAAAACTCACAGTTGTATGTCTCGAAAGAAACTAATGCGTTTTGTGATGTAGATTACCTAGATATTACACTTAAAAAAAAAAAATTAGACTATAAATCGAAGGGAAGGGGGGCCTACAAAACCTCTTAGCCCCGGGGCCTCACATTAGCTTAAGGCGGCCCTGAGTGTTACTTAGGTAATATTGAAAATGCAGATCTTTTTGATAGCATTGTCGTATGTAGGCTTGTGCCAGTGTTCGGTAATACGGTAAACCACGGTTGTAAAACTGCACGGTAGTGTTATTGCGGGGTCTTCTAATTACCGCGAAAAGACGTGCATTATTTTTTGTCCTTTGACCGGTTCAAATTACACTCCACGGATGCTGCGTAGGTGTCACTCATACGCAGGTGCACACGTTACCAGACTGTAATACCGTCTACCGTAATAAAACCTTCATAAATCACCGCAACATGAAAATTTAACACCGGCACAAGCCTAGTCGTATGTAAGTGACATTTTTCAAAAACAAAAAAGTTTTCTGCATTTTACTACGGTGTTGTATAAACATAGCTGAAGACTCTTACTTAAAGGCAGGATAGGCAGGAATTGTCTAAAAAACATTTTTCCAAATTTGTTTAAACTGTCTTTATATACCAATACATAAGTAAAATGTAAGTACTCTGAAAAAGAAAGTATAAAACTCGAGTGTCTGTAGACCTTTCACGACTGTTTTAAACACAGCTAATTATTTCCCTTAGGGACAAAATAAATGATTGGCTTGTACGACTATCACTCTCTCTCGCGACCATGGCACCACCCCTGTTGCTACAGGAACGCCCACACATGCGCACACCTGATTGATTTGAGGAGAGTGCATGAGGCACTCTAGGAATAGCAAAAGTACGGCAGAGAAAGAGCATTCAGAACTCACAGTACCTGCATATGCAGTCAGCGAAGGCAAAAAAGGAATAAATGAAGAAATCAAACGAGAGTAAATATCGCGTGGGTTTTCCCCGAGGCGAGGATGCAGTAGCGGTATTGTCTCCAGTGTGTAGTCCTCTTCAGAGTCAACAATGCTTTCATCACAGAAACTCTTACATGCAAAACACCGTATATGTTGTGAATCTTCCACGAAATTCACCTTCATCAAAGTGTAACTGATGGTAATGAAAAAACTTGAATCAATGCAACCTGTTTTTAGCTTTGTCTTATAAATATAACTAGCTTGTTTGTTACCGAATAAAACAAAATATAGTTTAAACTTTACCAGTATCGATATGCTAGCTTAATAGTGAGTACTAAAAGCAATCCTATTTGTTTATATTCATAGTGATAAAGTTAGGTGTATTATTACATGTGATTCTGACATGATGTTACTGCATGCACCAGGCTCCTTCCTCTCCGCTCGTCTCAGGTAAATGCTTCTCCCAGCACAGAGCGGTCGGAGTGTTCATGTGTTTTGGGGGCGTGGCTTTAGAAGAAACCCAGAAGAGAGGGGGTGGAGTGAATGGAAATAATTAGCTGTGTTTAAAACAGTTATGAGAGGTCTACAGACACTCGATTTTTATATTTTCTTTTACAGAGTACTTACATTTTACTTATGTATTTTTTAACGTTTAAACTATTTTGGAAAAAGTGTTTTAGACTTTTTAGAATTAAACCTGCATACTCTGCCTTTAAATTGTTTTAAGTTTGTGTTTGTATAGGGGGCTGATACATATAAAAAAAAAGAGTACTGAAAGATCTAATGATTAATTCAATTCAATTCAATTCAATTTTATTTATATAGCGCTTTTCACAAAAGTCAATTGTTTCAAAGCAGCTTTACATAAATAGAAGCAGTGAAAAGCACAGAAAACGACAGATAGCACAACAAAATACATGAAAGCATGAGCAGTTAAATTTGCTGCGGCTATGACTCAATATTATAATTGCACGTATTACTAAAGCAACGTATAGAAGAGGAAGCTAGGTAAAGCCCAAAAAGGCTGCCTCCCCGGGGTGAAAAACCCCCTAGGAGAAAAAAAACCCCGTGCTTTTATCCGAGGAAAAATAAGTCCTAGGAGGGAAAAACCCTTGGGAGAACGGAAATGGAGATTTAGCGGAGATTAAGCGGTTCTGCCGGTGATCGCAGGTATCAGCTGGGCATAACGTTGAAGGACAGCCAGTAGATCAGAGGTGTGCCGACTTTCACATCTACCGGGACTGGGTCTGTTTGTCTCGTCCTCAGGTCGAGGACGAGACAGGGAGAGAAAAACAAAATCGTATTAGCGTAGCGGCCGTTCATATGTATTGAAGTGTCACACAGTGATGTGGTTTAACTCAGCTTAGTTCCAGACAGACTAAATATTGCGGCATAATTATGTTATCCACAGTTGAGGATTTAGCAAATTGGGGGCCCAATGCGAGGGTATATATGGTAAATAAGGGTCACCTTCCGATCTTTAAGAGAAAATGAAACCTGACGACCCGTTTGACTAAGGCCTAAAGCCCCACTGTCGTCGTTAATACAGGTTCAGTGGCAAACGGGTCTATATTGTATACCATTTACAGGACCAGGAGAAAACGCCAAAAACATCGCAACCCGACCATACGTGTTAACCCGTTTGACTAAGGCCGGAAGCCCCACTGTCGTCGTTAATGCAGGTTCAGTGGCAAACGGGTCTGTATGGCATACTATTCATAAGACTTACGATAGCGCCAAAATCGCAACCCGACCATACGTGCCAACCCGTTTGACTAAGGCTGGAGGCCCCACTGTCGTCGTTAATGCAGGTTCAGTGGCAAACGGGTATGTATGGCATACTATTCACAAGACACACGAAAGCGCGAAAAACGCAACCCGACCATACATACCAACCCGTTTGACTAAGGCTGGAGGCCCCACTGTCGTCGTTAATGCAGGTTCAGTGGCAAACGGGTCTGTATGGCATACTATTCATAAGACTTACGATAGCGCCAAAATCGCAACCCGACCATACGTGCCAACCCGTTTGACTAAGGCTGGAGGCCCCACTGTCGTCGATTATTCTATGCCATCTTCATTATTGTGCATCTGCCATGTTTTCTTGTAAATTAGCATTTTTTTATCAGACTATCAGACAATTGTGCCAATTAACCGGTATTTCTGAATGGCCTAAAGCTGCAAAGGCTGCGTTTACATTTTGCATTAACATGCGATCTCGGTGATCCGTTCACGCAGATCCGATCATCCGTATATCAGGACACGGCGCGTTTACATTTGTCACATAAATGTGGCTTCTGTATCTGGATGTGTGATCGGATCCCGTGCGGGGAGACGCGCGCTGGGTGGATAGCTGTCAATCAAAATGGGTACAGCTGTCTTTAGCCACATGATTTAGGGTTTTCGCGCTAATCGCAATCCCGTATTGTACAGTGCTACTGAACAGCAGAGAATAACTAGCAACCCCAACAACCGTGATGTCCACATTTTAAGCGTTATATTTTTTAGCTTTAAAAGCCTTATCTTTAAAAGCCTTATAGCGTCCGCACCGCGGATGAATGTCCTGTTTAACTTTACCTGAACTTGACTTTCACCCGCATGCTTTAAATCAACAACAAAATCCGTGTGAAACATGACCGACTCCACTGTTTTATTCTGCCCTAATAACGGGCTTTTGCCTCTGCCTAAACTTATATGTATATTTATATTTTAACCATAAACTGTTTTTAGTTATGTTTCCTGGTAATTTTAATATGATTTATTTAAAAGAGCTAACAATTTCCTAAATTTCCTGTTCATAGTGCGTAAGAAGTAATGCAATTTACAAACACATATAAGTAACCTTGCATAAAACCAACACTGAATAAATGTATTTGGCTAATGTTATTATGGTTTGTACGTGTTTTAAAGTAACTTAAAATGTGTTAAATGAGACAGAAACAGCCGATTGACCAGAAACAAGCGCAACATTCACGTTGATATGTCGCCATGGAAACTCAAACATTATAACGAACCTGAATTCTGCTATTAAATATTAAATCTCTCTATGAATAGGAACATATAACATATGCCTGAATAACTTAAATACAGTCAGCAGTGTTAAAATGCTTTTGAATATCGATTTATTAAGATACTTTTAAGCGTAGCTTTCATTGCTCCACAAATATGAACGTATGCGTCTCTCACCTGCGCTCCATGACCTAACGTCCTTTATTTTTGACAGTTGTCAGTGAGAGGAGATGATAGTGGGTGGGGTTTTTTGTGACTTTGACCTGTAAATGCAGATACGATGGCTGGATTGCGTTTACATTACACTGAGATCCGATCACAAAGCGTCCTCGACTACCTCTGCATCAGGACACACAGATCGGATAACATTCCGATCACAGACGCGTTTACACTTGTCTTTTCAATGTGTATGTGGACAACATCCGGATACAGGTCGCATGTTAATGCCAAGTGTAAACGCAGCCAAAGACACCTTTCCATTGTACACAACATTCGGATATGATTGTCAGAGTTCGCCCCTTACTTGCAGTTTTCATGAAATTTCAGTTTAATCGTAAATCTGTGCCAACATGAGAGAGAAGCTCAGCACAAGAGCCTTCAATCTACCAATATTCACTATAGTGGAATTAATAAATGAATACAAATAAATGAAACAATAAACAGCTATGCATATATGACAAAGAGCGCCAATATTTGTGGAAAGAACATATTGAGACTTGAGATTAAAAATAACAATGTGTAAATATTAAAGAAATAATTTATTACTTATCAGTAATCCATCGTTTTTAAAGAATAATTTTAAACTCGCACACAGTTTTTGATTTGAATACACTGAAATACACCCCTTCCGTCCGGCGTATCCCATGCAGTGTGTTCGCACAAGTAAAAAAAAAAATTACTGTTCCAATGTTTAATTCGGATACAAAATTACACATCCGCAGATGGATTTATATATATAATTGTAGGGTTATTGCACTTGACATGTGTTACGTTCACTTAATTCCAATCTTATTTTTCTATTTTATTTAATCACTTTATGCAGTGCCATTTGATTTTTGTTTCAGTTAAGGTATTCAATCTTATCCAGCACACAAAAATTTAATTGTTACTTGTGTGAGTAATGAAAGCTAATTTGAGTATGTGCAATGGTTTATGGGAAATGTAGTTCAGAATGTTTTTAAATTTCAATCATTTAAATTGAAATTGAATTGAATTGAATTGAATTGAAATTGGAATTGGAATTGAATTTTAATTTAATTGAGATAGAGAGAGAGAGAGTGCCCTCTGGTGGAATATGAGGCCACCTGACGGATGTTACAGAAACACGTAATACTGTGTGCAGGGCAGGCGTCCTGACCTAAATCCTGTACTGCATCATTTGGTATTTGTACACTGTAAAACAAAATTAACTGCCCTAAAAAGTTTACTCAGCTTAGCTTTCCAACTTACTATGTCATACTATATAACAAAGTTGAAGCTTGATGACATTATGAAGGAGAGTGGAACAATGATATGTTGTTATCAACAACCTGAGATTCATGGAATTTGCTAATCATGTTCATATTTCTGATTTGGGGTAGTGAATTAATGTTTTATTACATGTATATTTGATTTCACTATTTTATGTCATTGTCATGAATTAGCTTCGAGGCACAACAGCTCTGTGCTAGAGGCTATATAACCACCCCTTCCGCACTTGTTCCCACGTGTTGCTATAGTTTTTTTGTTACTTTTAATTACAACCCCAAATCAGAAAAAGTTGGGACACTGTAGAAATTGTGATTAAAAAAGGAATGGAATAATTTACAAATCTCATAAACTTATATTTTATTCACAATAGAATATAGATAACAGCAGCCATATCACCCTGTAGCCCAAGACAGCTTGCCCACTGAAGCTAAGTCAGTACTTGGATGGGAGACCACTTGGGAAAAACCAGGTTGCTGCTGGTAGTGGTGTTAGTGAGACCAGCAGGGGGTGCTCACCCTGTGGTCTGTGTGGGTCCTAACACCCCAGTATAGTGATGGGGACACTATACTGTCAAAAAAAGCACCGTCCTTCGGATGAGACGTTAAACCGAGGTCCTGACTCGCCGTGGTCATTAAAAATCCCAGGATGTCCTTCGAAAAAGAGTAGGGGTGTGCCCTGGCATCCTGGCCAAACTTGCCCATTGGCCTACTAATCATCCCTCATACTAATTGGCTATATCACTCGGTCTCCTCTCCACTAATAAGCTGGTGTGTGGTGAGCGTTCTGGCGCAATTCGGCTGCCGTCGCATCATCCAGGTGGATGCTGCACATTGGTGGTGGTTGAGGAGATTCCCCCGTTCATATGTAAAGCGCTTTGAGTACTGAGAAAAGCGCTATATAAATGTAACTAATACTTATTAATTAATTATTATATCAAGTGTAGAAAGTGAGACATTTTGAAATGTCATGCCAAACATTGGCTCATTTTGGATTTCATGAGAGCTACACATTCCAAAAAAAGTTGGGACAGGTAGCAATAAGAGGCCGGAAAAGTTAAATGTATTGACAATAATACCCTTCCCTGAATTGACAAGTCCCTTTGCATCCAAATATTAAATCTCTTACTAATTTTATCAATAATTGGGTTAAAATTTAAATTATTCCATAAATGTTTACATCTTTCCACATCTTTACAAATCACCACTCCAAGATACACTACTTGATTTTCAATTGGAATATTACATATTTGGTTTACCAAACATTCTTTAAAGGAAACAAAACTGATTTATTCACATTCATTCTTAGCCCAGATACAGTGGGGAATTCTTTTATACAATTCACTGCCTTAAAGATTTAATTTCTGTCTTTTAAAAACAAAGCGGTGTCATCTGCAAACTCTGGCCAGGTCACGTGGTTTTAGCAAACGAGGCTTCATTACATCATAACTGTTTCGAAACGTTTAAAAAATCCGATAGTTCACCACTAGAGGAAGTTTTTCCACAAATGACCAGTGTTTATTATTGGTTAGGTGAACTCTGGTCAGTTTTATTATGTAAGTTCATAAAACATTTATCCTTCTGACTCAGGGGTGGGCATTCCTGGTCCTGGAGGGCCACTGTCCTGCAAAGTTTAGCTCCAACCCTGATCAAACCCACCTGAATGTCATTTCCAAGTTATCCTGCAGCCTTTGATTAGGATTTTCAGGTGTGTTTGATTAGGGGTGGAGCTAAACTTTGCAGGACAATGGCCCTCAAAATACCATTTTGTTTACTTTTTGTTTATAGACAGATTTAATGACAAAAATGTGCATAATTAAAAACAGAGTTAGTTTTAATGATTTGTTTGCCCTAAATAAAACTAAAAAAACATTATACACTTTTACTTATGTCTTAATTAAGTTAAGTAATTTTTTTTAACATATTATTATTATTATTACAATCTTTTTTTGTTGTAAAAAAGTGTCAAATGTTTGGACAGATCTGCATTTACACTATTTTGATCAGCAGGTGTCGCCAGTATGTGTGGTGTTTTGATCTGCTTCGAAAAACTGAATAAATTTTCAAAGCAATTGGTTCAATTGATTCTCCCATCACTAAAACAATCGCTTCCTATTTGTTTGCTTTTGCTGCCACCTGCTGGTAACAACCAGAGCTGTTTCCAAACTTAAAATAAGCCATTAAATCATGTGTTGAGAGCTCAAAAAAGATTTTTTTAGGTGGTTAATAACAGGAAAAACAACATAAATAATAATGTTTGTCACAAACAGCAACTTTTTATGTAACTTTAAAGGGTTTTCTTCAACATTATATAAAGATATTGCATTTATTCCACTCTATGTGCTTATGGGGGCCCTTCAAAAACATTTTTGATTGAATACAAAAGGCTATTATTCCTCCATTGTTATACACTATCAAATTCAAACTTTACACTGTAAAAAATCCAATTAATGAAATGTTGGAAGGGCAAAAATATATAAGTTGAACCAATTTTCTTGTTTGGGCTTAGTTGAGTAGACATATTATTTTAAGTCTAGATAAATCTGTGTTTAAAACATTAAGTGAATGGTTATTTCCAAATTCAGTCAACATTCAGAATGGCTATGTTGACTGAACTAATTAAGACAAATCTGGTCAATATGTGGACTTATGACAGCTATGTTTCCTGACAACAAAATGCTCATAATATTACTGTTATTTGGTAACAAAATGTAATTTTAAGAGTTGTTCAGGCGTGAATGTATGTGCTTTAAGTTTAAATATGCGGTCGGTTAATATAGATAGCGTCTATTTAAAAATGTGCTCGGACACTTTCGGACGGAGAAGAGCTCCAGATGAGCTCCAGAAAATCACAGACACTTAAGCGCTCACACCCCGCCCAGCGCAGCCTCGCCTCGGCAAGCCCATCAGAAATCGACTGCTGGCTCTGATATCTCTGTGGCGTTTAAACATGCGATTTAATTCATTTTAATTTCTTATACTTAATAATAAAAGGTTTACCGGTATGTTTTAAATCATATTTTAGGATTGCACTTAAATGATATCGCTGTTGAATGATATTTCATATCTTTCACATTTGTTATAACTGGGCTGCGTACTGCCTGCGAATTTGAACTTCAGAGCTGAAGGTGCGAGTGGAGAAATAGTCCCAATATCATAACAATCTTAAAACTTCTAAATATACCCGTGTGTGTACCCGTGTGCGTGCGTGTGTGCGCGCGCGCGTGCTCGCGCGTGTACATGTATGTATGTATGTATGCGCGTGCGTCTGTGTATTTTGAATTTAAAATGTTTTAACTCGGAAGGATCTGGATCACAGGTCATTTCATCTGAGATCAATCCGCACGCAACAGCTGGAATCACTTACTGATTCACACAAGGAAGGACACAAGTCAGCCGTTTCCTCAAGTTCACGTCAGGTAAGTGTTTGTAATTAAAATGTTAATTTTAGAATATATTAATTGACAAAGACGCAAATACTCGACGTTTTTGTAATTATATTTTTGTAAAGATATATTAGAAGTGTGTTATGTTATGTGACCGAAGTAAAGTGGAGCTATTTTAGTTAAGATAAAAAGCCTGGATAACGTTATAGGGTTGGTTTACCGGACAGAGTTTAGAACTCGGTCTTTATTATAATTGGGACATTTTTACAAACAAACCTAATACAATACTGGCGTGCATTTTGAGATAAAACAATAGCACTCATATGTTAAGAGATGTCAGTAAGTTATTTTAGTCAGTGAAAAGCCCTGTCCGAGAAAACCGCCCAATAGTGTTTATGTGTGATGTCTGAGGGAAATTTGGCCTAACATTAACGTTATTTAGGGAATAAAGTCTTTCACCGTCAAACTTTATTATATTAAACATGTTATTTATGTATGTGTGTGTGTGTTTATATTCCTCTGTTTATCAAACCAGAGCGGAGATGATGTGAGAGGCAGACCCGAGACATAGCGAGACAGTCTCCGCTTGGACTGGCTGAGGAAAGTCTCCTAAATGGCCCTGGAGATGTTCTGACTGACTTTGGAGGCTTTTTGGACTGTTTTATGCCCTCTATTTAAAGAAGACTTAATTCTGTATGTTCAGTCTGTATGATAAGTGAATAAGTGAATAAAAAGCTTTTGTTTTTATGTGACTGAAGTTAATTATTTTGTTTACAACACCAGCATAAATTATTTGATAAATAATTTAAAAATGTTATTAAAAAAATCCCAAATAATAAATATTAATTGAAGTAACACATAAAACATTGAGTGTATACTTAAAATTTAATTGACAGAGTCTTTGCTGTAAGTTTTTAAAGATTCAACTGATTAAAACATTTTAGTTGAATGAACTATAAAGCTAATTGAGCCAACATACTTTTTTATATTTGAGCCAAATTTGGGCCAACTAAAAAACATCAATCCAGGTAACACTTTGGTGACAGAAATTGAGTGAACGTAAAATTTCTGTGGAACTAGTTACTAAAAAATTATTCATTGAGCTAACAATTTATTTTTTACAGTGTAGAAAAAAATAAATTCAAAAGCGACTAATTATTTTTTTTGTTTATTAGAGAACTGACAACACATACAACCAAGTTTAGCACTTTTAATTTTTGTAATTTTGTAGTACGGATATTTCATTGTAGTTTTAATGTAGTGTGCATTGCAAGTTCGTGCTCGTGTTTATCACCGCATCCGCAGTGATTGACCGAACACCCAGTTATCCGACATCAGCAGCAATTTTAACCGTTTGACAAAGACCCCGACTCGGTCACACCGCAAATCGCGCAGTAAAATAGAAACTTTGAACGGTCTTCTGACCGATCTTAAACACAAATAAGCACGGAGCCATTTAAAAACTAGTCAAATTTTGGTCTTGGATGTTAGACCCCCATTTTACTCTTGTCTATTGAGTCCCGACCTGCATCTACAACGCAAATGACACGTGAATAGCCAGGGGCGCAATGAACAGTTTCAAGGGGGGTATGCAAGATAGAATTTTGGGCCCCTTTCTTTAGATGATTGTTTGATTTTCAAACCATTATGTGTAGCTATATAAAATTACTCAGTTGAGTGCGTTTATGTAATTTTACAGGTCGCATTTACAACTAAAAATAAATGCATGAAGCAAAAAAAACAGATTTATTCGAAAAACGAATAGCCTATCATTTTAATCTAGAAAGGCAGAAAACATTCACATGATTTTAAATAGATCACTAAAAGAAGAATAATGCATGAAGATGCATTTGTGAATCTATGGAAATCTCTGGTAGGAGCTTTGAAAGTCGTGGCAGTCGAGTGTTCTGCGCGGTTTAAGAAGCGAAATGTGTACAGTTATGTTCAGCCTATAATAGTTCATTCTTCAGAGTTCATATTGATGATCTTATTGTCCATTTAAAAATGTTCTTACAAACTGACTGTATTCGTCAGAAAAACACTAAATAACTTCTATTCTCTTTATGTTGCTGTTCTCTACGTGTGGTATGTGTTCCGTCCTCCGCTCATGACAAAAAGGGTGGCCGGCAAAATTAAAATTAATATTACGTTGATCTTTAAGAGTGTGCGCTTCGCCCGCGCACGCCCTTCGCCAGTGACACTGGAATTGCAAAAAGCAACTATATCATTAAAAAAGATAATACTGCATGTTTTGTCATTTGGTAGTATATTGCAGTAGTTTATATTTGTTACGTAATGAGATGCACGGTGTTCTTTTTAATGTTCTTTTTCTTTAATATTCACAACACCTATCAACAAAACATTGATTAAAACTAAGAGACAAATTATATTAAACGAAATTCATTTGAAGCAGACATTTGAAGCAAACAAAACTTAATTTAAACTCGAAAATTATGTCACTCCATTTGTACCGTCATATTAGCCTTCAATCCATTACAACAACCAATATATGGCGTTTAAAATTAGAGTCTTAATATTCGGATTAAATTGAAACAAAACATTACAACAATTTTTAAACAATACTCAAACATAAATATAAAATAGACATTCTCTATTAGGATATGTTAAAAACAATCTAATATAGCGTTTATAATAGCTGCACTAAGTTTACTATTTTGGGCAAAACCTCCGTTGCAAACCTGAATAAAAATGAATCACTTTCATTTTGAAAATGATGCGCTGTCACATTAAAACCAGCTCTTAGTCATTTAAAATTTAACTCAATTATGGCTTATACAATTCTCCTATTTCATGTTTATTTAGAAAATAATATTTTTAACTACGCCTATTAAGTTATTGTCCGTCTTAGAATGCAATAGTTGTCAGCAGTCGCTATATTTCCCTAAATAAAGCTCTTGCTGTCCTTTTGTATTAACACAAATATTTTTTTTTCATGAAACATACAGTTTACGGATCAGCATGAATGCTTTTTAGTGGCATGTGAGATTTTACCTTGAAATGCCAAACAGTAGGGCTGTCGACTATTTGTCGTAACTTTGCATAGGAAACCCACCAAACTGTTGGCGACCCACCCATATCCATACCCGCACAATCAAATTAAAAACCACCGGAACCGCCAAATATGTAATTACATCTACTAGGTCATGCTTGCACGCTGTTTTTTAAAAGTGTCTCAATTTTACTTAACACAAAGTCATTCACCGTAGTTTTATATTAATTTACTTTACATTTTACTACAGTGTTAATAATTAAACGTGTACAATAAAAAAATAAAAAGGGAAAAGTGATGACGGTGGGGCCCCCTAGCGTACTCATGGGCCCATATGCCTGGCATACTCTGAACCCCCCCTAACGGCGCCCCTGTGAATAGCCTATTATTACACCCGTTACATCAAATATATGCAGATGAAACAGTCTTACCTTCTGCATCAAGTTTTTATTACCAACGTCCTTCTCTTCCCACGGGAATAATGTAAGTTTCCTTAAACAGATTCGACTATTAATGGCTTGCAGTCGCATATGAGTTCAGTATTTAGCCTTTTGTTTTTGGACAAATATTTAAGCATTTAATGTGAAACTTATGTGACTGCGCTGTGTCGGTGTTTTAGATATGCGCCGGTGAACAGCATACGCGTGATGACCTTGTACCTTCAATTACCCTAAATTTATAGTCATAAAGATAAAAGAAAAACAACATTCGAAATGGTGTAATGATGTATTTTTATTTGTGTAAACTCACAATAAGGAGAAAACCTTGTGCTTATTTAAAATCATTAAAAACATGACGTGCCTTCTGCTGCTGTGGTTTTAGAGGGCGTCACAAAAAAGAACAGAAACTCAAATACTTTTTTATTCGTTTTGTCAATCTGATAATTATTTAAGTGTAGCATATTTTGTGTAGGCTTATTTATTTTATTATTATTTCTGAAAACAGAGACGTAGCCTAATCATCATCTGTTGATTTAAATCTATTTGTGCATGAAACTAAACCCATGGAGGAAATTATGATATTTTAGGATATTTATTTATAAATGAGTGAACAACGCGAATCCAGAAAGGAATTTGTTTATTAAAGACAGTAACATCCAGCAGACATTTCGGTAGCTTTTGCGAGCTGCCGCCGTGGGTTTTGTCTAGAAGGGATACAGCAAATGCCGAAAAGTTTAGGATTAGATTTGGAGGTAGGATTATTAGGATGAAAACAGCGGCTCTGGCTAAATGAGATACAAATACATCCTACAATCGTGTGAAATTTTGAAGGATTAGGATAAAACAGTGCTCATCCAGCGAGATTTCGTTTGCTGTATCCCTTCTATCCACAACCGCAGGCGTGGCGGGGATGTTATAGGCGTGGCGGGCCGCCACGGTAGAATGTATATAGCGGAAACACAAAATGGAGTGTTTTTTATATTATAAATTGGCTGGATGTCATTAATGGTCAATGTGTTATTTTCTTCCTCTTCTTTTAGCTTTTTTCTTGCCCTTTGGATGCACATGCTTCTCTTTGTTGCACCATCCATCTGTATCCATCATCTCAGGCCTGTTTCTTCTGCTACCAGGTGTCATAAGTCCTGATGATAAACCTGCATTAAGGTAGGACAGAACATTTTTGAGAGTGAATCTTGATACAAACAACAGCAATATACAGTGTTTTATGCTGCAGTTTGGTAACAGCTGGTAGTTTCTTACCATCTCCCATAGTTTGGTTGACATCAGTGTTTGTTGAGACTACTGCGGGTACATTGAAGTTTTCATTCACAGTAAGTGAATCCAGCACTTGACCAGCTGCTGATGAAACAAAACAAAAAATAAATATAAATGTTAAAAGTTAAAAATGCAAATGTGCTATTAAAAATATTAACTTAAAATCTCAGGAGGTACTTCAAATAATTTAGGTCAACAGACCCAACAGACCCATCTCTTTAACTTTAATTACAAAAAAATCTGTTGAATCAACTTAGAAAAGTATTTGTATTAGGTTGCCTAATTATTATGAGTTTACTCAACTAAGGATATAAGTTCACCCAACTCATAAAAAATAACTAGTTCTTTTTAAACGTTGTTATCTCGTTATATACATACTCTACTCAGGAGCAAAGGCCAAAACATTGGTCAAATAACTGCTCAGACAGTTTGTGTTTAATGCATTTTTACTAGGATCAAACTCCCATCATGCACTTGGACCCCAACACTGAACACACAAACCCCAATCATGATGACAAACATCCTTTATTAAAAACAACTCAACAGATAACTAACAGAGACAACAACAACAGCATACATAAAGAGTTATTCTTTTAAAAATATGGGCCACATCATTTTAGTCAAATAAAATAATCTTTGTAATATGTTGAAGACTCAAAAAATGTCTTATCAGTTGAATGTATTTTAATTACGTGGCAAATTCCCACATAATATTATGACATTATTATAGGTGTATCTTATCAGGTTTGTTGGGTGCAACTAAACTCTTTTTACATTGACCTAATGTAATCATTTAGGCGGAAATTTGCCACATAATTAAAATACATTCAATTGATGAGGCATTTGTTTACACAAACTAATAAGGGAACTCAACTAACTATAACTAAAAAATATGTTTTTAATTATGATTGTTGGGAAACATTTTGAAGTTTGACACTTTTAGTGTAAATGAGGGTGGTCTGAGTTAGGTTTCATCATTATTTGTCACAAATTTGTTCAAAAAATTGGATAAATTAGGCATGTGCGCGCGCGCGCACACACACACACACACACACACACACACACACACACACACACACACACACACACATTCTGGTTTCCATGTTTTGTGGGGACATTCCATAGACGTAATGCATTTTATACTGTACAAACTGTATATTCTATTCCCCTTACCTGCCCCGTTCCCTAACCCCAACCATCACAGAAACCCTTCTTGTACCTAAGATTTTCAATAAACATCATCTTGTTTCATTTATAAGCTTGTTTCCTCATGGGGACATCAAAATGTCCCCACAAGGTCACAAAAACACTGGTATTCCTATCTTTGTGGGGACAATTGGTCCCCACAACGTGATAATTACCAGGTACACACACACACACACACACACACACACACACACACACACACACACACACACACACACACAGACACATACTTAAACTAAAGCACTTTTCGCAGCCTTGTATCTAATATTATCAGCAGGTTAAAACTTGTGATCTTGGTGGAGACATTGTGTCATGTTAGAGACATTAAAGAGTTATTACAGTTAATTAAAGAAATAGACAAACATGTTCTTTTCTCATGGATGTATCATGAGTAATAATACTTATAATGTGTATTAGCGCAGTAAACATATTCATGTATTATATTGACTGAACATATTCACAAAATATTCACAACTCACCATTGTCCTGATTCTATTCAGGAACTGCAGTCCTACAGTCAGTTTTGAGGGAAACAAAAAGTCAGTTAAAATACTAAAACTTTGATTACAAAACGTGTAACCTCCAAATCAGTTTTAAAGGTTGACCTGTGATCTACTGACCCATTCACATATGGTGTGCACCTCCTTATGGGGTAAGACTGATCGCCAATGACCATCTCACCGTTAAACCCGAATGGGTCATCTTGACACTGTACTGAAATCTGCAGTCCTGCAGTCCTACAGTCAGTATTGAGGGATACAAAAAGTCAGTTAAAATACTATAACTTTGATTACAAAACGTGTAACCTCCAAATCAGATTAGTTTTTCAAAGGTTGACCTGTGATCTACTGACCCATTCACATATGGTGTGCACCTCCTTATGGGATAAGATTGATCCCCAATGACCATCTCACCGTTAAACCCGAATGTGTCATCTTGACACTGTACTGAAATCTGCAAGGAGTCACACAATGTTTAGCTGCTTGTGCTTAAATACATAAATAACTTTATTATGTGTCGCAAGATATTATGGGTGGGTTGCACCAACAAGGATTCAATTAGCAGAGTTTCGAGCTAATCTAGAGTTCAAGAGTTCACACTTACAAATAAGTCAGATAGAATTAATGATATGCGTATTTGGCGTGCTGTCCGAGGAGAGGGCTCTGAGCTCGGCATTTGGCCCGAGCCCGGAGCATTTCTAAACAAAGAGAGGGCTCCGGGGTCTGTAGTAGGCCCGAACCCAGAACCATGCATTGAACAAGTGAGCCATGCATTAAAAAGTAGGTTTTATAATTACTTAAACTACTAAGAAATATATTATAAACACAGCCTGGGATTTTCTCTTTTCTATGAGACACATTTACAATTATAAAGTTACGATCATGACTGTTGATTATCAAAACTATGAGCTAACTGCAGATATTGAGTAAACGTTAGCCCACACATTATCAAAGTCTGATGCAAACAATAGAAAGACATCAACTTCCTCGAAACTAAAAAAACATTTTAATTTAAAGCTTATGAATGTAAAACAAAACACTTTTAGGATCTTCAGATCTCTTTTAGGATTCAAGCAAAAATTGCAAGGTGACAGAGACTAACTATAGAGTAACTTTTCTACCCCAACAAAATTTTAATTTAAGGGCGTCATGAACCCTGTCTGCTATCGAAATAGCCTGATTTGGTTGTCGAAACGATACATAAAACTAAAAAACAATCATATGTGATAGTCATCACTAAAAATGCGCAGTGACTAAAAACTACAGTATATTATCAGCAGCATGACAAACAAACAAGTTATGTGGAAGAAGATTTGCAAGTACACATGTTATTCCAATAGATGCTAACCGCCATGTTAGTTGTTACAATGAGTTAACAAGTAAAAGACCATGCATTTATTTTTTGCATTACAGTAAAGTTTTAAGATAACCTTCATTCTAACATAATTAATTTTCCTACTTAATAAAAAACATACGCCTCTATGAGAGTTATACTGTATTCAAAATACCACATTACCGTGTTTTTGCGTATCGCCGCCATTTTAGATGTCTTCGTCTTCTAAAAGAATCAACTACGTACTTACTACATGTAACGTCAAGTTGTGTGCCCCTTCTATTTTTCCAAACCAGACTTTGAGTTGTTTTTCTCTTTATTAATATTATCATTATCATTTTAAAAGAGATGATTAATATAAAAGAGATCTTAAATTGAATTTTATTAAACTACAATGAACAATAGTGACTGTAAAGAAAGCTTACATTTATAAAGCTATAAACATGTAACTGAATGTTGTTTTAGTCCACTTCTTGCAAATATAGAAAAAAAATTCACACTTTTTCAAAAATGAAATTGATTATTTTAAGTGGTTACTAATGATCACATCTCTGAAAAACTTGGCATTAAACGAATTAAGTACAGTTAGATGTTTGTAGCAGTGTTCTTACCTCTGTTTTAAAGCTGTATATCTGTAAGTTTTTGTCGTTGGCTCTGGGCAGCTTTTCATTCCTACTGTAGTTGTTTATCTTTCATCTCTACAGAAAAGATATCTCTTATGAACTTTAAGCAAGTTCACTTAAAATGTATTACATGTAATACACAAGATGTTTGCTCCGTGCTGGTCATCCTCTGGTTTTCCCTCAGTTCTTGTAAAATGTAATCCTTACAGATGGAAGCTTGAACCATTGAATTACCATATTGAATTAACATTTAACTCTCTTTATCTATGTAATAAAACAATGAAAATGATACACAGTACTCTTCCAAGCACTATCATATACTGAGTCCTACATACCAGAAAACAACATGATTATCTAAAAAAGCTGTACGGTTGTGACTGGAAAGTTCCTTTTTTGGTAAACCTTATGTTCCTTTTTAATGTTCCTTATTTAAAATGTTACACCAGCTTACTAGAAGTTGCTGAATGCATCACATTAGCATTTCCCTTTTTTGGTAGACCAATGACAATGAAACTCGATGTAAAAATTTTCTATGCATATAAGAAATAGGCCATGCTGATCTTTTTGAATATGAGGTCAACTGTCACAAGTTACAAAGACATGGCTATTAGCTAGTAAACTTGTCTTTTTGCTTACTAGTTAGGGACTGACATTGATGGATACCATAGAGCAGTCATTTTCATACTGTTTCCAGGGGACCCACTGCTCTGAACATTTTGCATGTCTTCTTTATCTAACACACTTGATTCAGATCATTAGCTCAATAAGAGAGGGAACCATGAAAATAAATGGGTGTGTCAGTTAAGGGAGACATTCAAAATATGCAGAGCAGTGGATCCCCTGGGATAAGATTGAAAATCACTGCCATAAAGTATGTCAATTGTGATTCTAGTTTTTTCCTCACTGAAAAAATGTTGTTCTGGTATTCTTAAAATATGATTATATACACCATTTTTGAATAATACTTTATTAGTAAATTTGTCTTTTGAATGATTTAAAATAACAAGAAAACCTGTATTTAAACAGATAAGTTTGGTTGACCTTTACAGTACAACTAAATTGGGAAACTTTGTATCAGTTTTGGTTGGTCATTTATAATACGACAACAGCATTTTCAGGTCCTAAAACCAAAAAACAAGCAAAACAACAATGGGGGCCTACAGTACTGTGTTTATGCTATACAAGATAGTGATTTTATTAACGATTTATAGTCCAGAGTCATTTAGAAAATAAATCTATCTCATTGTCCATCTAAACAAACTCAATGCCTTCTGTTACGTTGGTTAAAAGCAAGGCAGTGGATCCAAGTGCAGTATGAAGGTTTAACTGTAAAAATCCCAAAAGTTACAAAAACAAGGAACAGAAACAGAACAGAACAGGAAACACATAACATAAAACAGATCAATGGCCATGAGACTCTTAATGCTCCACCAGGGCTCCCTCAAGGGAGTTTTGCGGATTTTGTAGATCTGGCCCTGGTGTTGGGCGGATTCCCCTTCACTATGGGTGAGGTAGAGGAGGATGTCTTGCCTAAAAAATTTTTTTAGGGGGGGGGTAAGCATCAGGCTCAGTGTCCAATCATGGAAGCCTACCTGTTCTAAGCTGATGGTGGCAAGCCCGAGGAACCTGTTCCCAAGATGGCTGCGATGCCTGAACCTGTTTCCAATATGGGGCCATGCCTGAATCTGTTCCCAAGATGGACGCTATGCCTGAGCCAGTTCACAATATGGCTGACACGCCTGAGCCACTTCACAAGATGGCTGCCACGCCTGAGCCAGTTCACAAGATGGCCGTCACATCAGAGTCAGTTTCTAAGATGGCCGCTCCCCCAGCCTCAACAGACAAGATGACTGCCTTATCAGTGTCAGCAGACAAAATGGGGGTTACTAGACATAGCAGTCTGATGTCTAATTTGGCAGATACTCCATTGGTGTCTGTATGGATGGCTGGTGGCCCAAGTCCAGCGGTTTCAAGTCCAGTGGTTTTTGTGGCTTCTGAGGTATGTTCTTTTCCAGTGTACTTCTTGTCATGCCTATGGCTTAGTGTTGTGTGTGTGGTCTATGCTCTGTTCTTCAGTCTTCACAGAAGATGAACCTGAGTCTCCTATGTTCCTGTCACGGCCAAGGGGTCTGAACCTGAGTTGCCTGAAGTTTAAAGTACAACTGTAGAGGATTGACATAAGTTAGCAGAGTTTTCAGTTGCGACCAAGTTGGCTGAAACAGTATTACAGGATATCCCTGTCATGACCATGTTGGTTGAATCTTTGTCTCCAGAGTCTCCTGTCTTAGCCAAAATGGTCAATTCTAATTTCCCTGTTTCCTGTGGGTCAGCCAGTATTGTCGCTTTCGAACTCTCTGCCATATCCAAGATAGCTGATCACAAAACTTCTAAACACTCCTATGTCCAAGATGGGTACCACAAACTTTCCAGACTCTCTGCCCTGGCCAAGATGGCTGCCCCCAGAGTTCTCTGAATTGCCTGTATTCTCCTGGGATTCTAACCTGGCAGTGAGGCCTTCTTTGCGTTCTGTTTCTCTGTCTTTGCCCAGGTTCCTGACACCACTAATGCCACCGTGGTTTTCAGTTCCACCCTGGTCTCTGGTTCCCCCAGCACCTTCCTGGCTTCCTGCTCTGCCGGCGCCACCTTGCCTTCCTGCTTTTCCGGCGCCGCCCTGGCTTTCCTGCTCTGCCGGCTCCGTCCTGCCTTCCTGCTCTTCCGGTTCCTCCCTGGCTCCAACCTCTGCCAGGTCCGCCTTTGCCACTGCACAGTCCTGGCCCTCCATCCCTCCCACTGGTCCACCTCCACTTCGCCTCCCACCAGAACTTTTGGTTTAAGAATGCTGGAAGCAACTCTGGGGGTGATCTGTCATGACTCGTTTCTGAGTTTATTTTGAAGTTCTTGTTTTGTTCCATTGTTTTTGTGTTGTTCTCATGTTCTCCCTACCGTTTTCTGTTCATTCATTGGTTCCCATAGACATTAATGCTCACTCCACCCACTGCCCATCTGTTGCCATAGTTATTAATTAGTTCTGTTTTGTCATTGGTTGTTCTTGTATATATTTATCTGCCTGTTCAGTTCTTGTTTGTCAATCGATGTTGTAATGTTACGTGTTTCCTCTTCTGGTCTGTTCTGTTCTTGTTCCTTGTTTTTGTACCTTTCTAAATGTTTACATTGAAACCTTTATGCTGCACTTGGATCTGCTGCCTTTGCTTGCATCCCATTGTTTCCATTATAACACTTTCACTGTCTTGATTGTATTTATTGCTTTGTGAAGGATGCATATGTGTGCAGGCGTGTAGTGTTACCTTACAAGGTAATATTGAAAATGGGGATCTTTTTGATAGCATTGTTGTGTTATATTTAAAGAGCACCTATTATGGGATACACGTTTTTAAACATCATTTTGTGTGTAAGTGTGTATTAGTACATGTTAACGATATTCAAAAAGTACATACCTCAAAGAAAACGATGACGCGAGTTATCGTCTCTAACGTTCGAGGACTACAAAAAACACTCGGATTGTAGGCAACAGTTTACTTCCTGGGATTAGTGACGTAGATAAGACCAACATTATCATAGTTCAGCCCTCTCTGCTTTGCTTGGGTACGCCCTCAAAGACGAGGGTGGGGAGCGCCGAGTCAGAAGAGAGCTAAAATGGCGGAGGTTGGGAGTCTGTTTGCAAACTCTTGTTTCATCGTTTAAGCGATTAAATCTCTCGAGTAGACGCTGTCTCTTTAGATGCGAGGGCAAAATAGCACTTTATGGACTTACACAGAGGACATCATGTTTAATACGGTTCCGGAAAAATCCAGTCAGAAGTTGTTCACAGAGTTTTCACAATAACTGCTTCTCATGAACCGAAGCTGGACGTCTCCTCCTGAAAGTTGGATTACTGTGCACTTCTGGATCACAGGCTGTAAGTATTCACGTTTATTATTTGCCTTTTACTGTACATTACGTAACCGGTAACCGGAGATTAACATAATGTGCGTGTAGAGCTAAGCTTGCAAGCGAACTGTTTTGTGTTGTAATACTGTATTTCATAAACAACGTACCATATTTACACACGTGTACGTTGAATTATGCAGACTATCGTTTTTTTTTATCGATGTTGGTTTAGACATGTTTACAAACTTGCTAAGTTACCAGCTAAACTGTTACCGGTAAAATTTGTTCTCATGATCAAACTCAAGAAACTCTAAGTACAGATGATTTGTTTAAAGTTATATGTATTTTACTGTTGTATTTACTTGAAGCTTTCTTAGATTTTGAAACGAAGTAAACACGTAATGTGTGTTGCTAATGTTGGGCCATGTAATATGTAATACATTAACGTTTTAATGAATAGTCTAACAATTTATAGTCATGGTACTCTATTGTTATAATATGTCTTTTTGACTGAATACATGTTTGTTTTATTTGTCTATATCTTAGATTCGCAGCTGGACACATCCTTCTACACTGTATGCAAACATGCAACATCATAACACACAGTACAAGGAGTCAGACTGGCATATCCGGCAGGAGCAAAGGTGTGTAACACAAATGATGTATTTAGCTAGTGAAACCACTACCAGTCTTAGATGTAGAACTGATGATGACAAAGTTTTTTTTCTCTGCATAATCATAGGAACCCACGCAGTAGCATCGTTTCACAATGTTTCCATCACCATCATCAGTGGATGCCTTTGCCATCCGTAGCCTGAGATTTCAGATTTGCAGCAAAAAAATTTGATTTTCTCATTTATTGGAATGCTGTGCAGGTATTTAAGTATTTTAGTAACTGTGTTAAATAAAGTAGTATTTACTTTTACAATAAATTTATGCTTGCTTATATTTTTACAGGTTGTACCTTGCAGCCATCCATTACAATGTCACCAAGCCGTAACAAAAGCAGGAGAGGGAAAGTACAAGGCTATGTTCACAAAACACAAATGACATACCGTAAGCAGTAATGTTTTATTTCAAATACATTCATAATTAAAAACTTAATGTATGAAGCAGGGAAATAAATGATCAAAACAAAAGATTTATTGACTGCAATATTTCTACAGTTATGTGGAGGATGTGATCAGGCTTGTGTTTGATGAGGTATTTGAAGATAAGCTGAAGGAAACCCTGATTCCAATGGACCTGGCATCACAGTTTGAGAGACCTTCAAAGGAGGACGTGATTGCATGCCATCTTCAGTGCAGGGGTCGTCGGAAGCCAACATTCCGATCAGGAAGCTCCAAGCATATCTGGAGAACAACACACGACAGGATGATAACCTTATAGTGTCGTCTTAAATAGCACCAGCTGACAAAGCTTTGATATGCCATTTATCTGAATAGATAGCTGTAAGAAATGAATTGAACAATTTTTGAAACAAGAGCACAATATGGTTACTAAAGTATGTTTATTTGTATATTGTTTAACATTTAAATATATATTTGTAAAAAATAAAAAAAACTTTTGACTGACTATTATATTTTCTTTAAAGTTACATCTTTTGTTCTTTTGGGTACTTTGTTACTATAATAATACTTTAGTGTTATTGGTTTAAAAATGTAATAAAACTTACTCTAGTCCTGCACCTCAAAGGCTTATAGTCGGTACAATAAATGTTCTGTGTGTAGGGATTTAGACAATTTGTGCAAAACCTGGATGATGAATCACGCAGGTAAGAGGCCCTGGAACCTGTTGCATTCTCCTTAAAACCTAATAAGTAAAAAGAGCACTTTTAAGTAAGCAGTCTTTCATAATAAACTTTACCATAGTAAAATAATGTAGAACTAACATTCGTTTCAATTAATACTTTCTTTGTGCTACATTTGGTGTTTCCATATAGTTTGCACAATGATATAGTATGTAAGCAGTCTTTCATAATACACTTTACTATAGTAAAATAATGTTAACAAATGAAATAGTTTTATAATCATTTCAACAAATACTTTCTATGTGCTACATTTGGTGTTTCCATATAGTTTGCACAGTAATATAGTATGTAAGCAGTATTTTATAATAAAGTTTACTATAGTAAAATAATGTTAACAAGTGAAATAGTTTTATAATCATTTCAAAAAATACTTTCTATGTGCTACATTTGGTGTTTCCATATAGTTTGCAAAGTAATGTAGTACATTATAATTACCTTTTGGATGTCTTTGCAACACATTTTCGTCTTCGTTTAGCATTCTGGCAGAACTAAGGACACCTAAAAAAGTTAAATCCATTCGCGTTCATTGATGGAGATCGTTTATATCGTAACGGCCGTCTGAACTCTCTGGATCGTGCTTGAAGTGGTAAGGCAGTACAGACACCATCGTTTATAGAGAAATATAACGCTTGTTTACGTTGCCTGTGACTCTCAGTCAGAACCGGAAAACCCACGCCTAGTCAGGGGCGTAACCCTTCAAACACATGCTGAACCAAGTTGACCAATAACAGTTGAGTAGTCATCTGACCAATCCGAATACACTAGACATTTTGGGAGGCGGAGACAGGAACTAAACCGAGCGTTTCCCAGACAGGCAGAAATCGGTGAGGTATGTAAGCAATTTATAAGACTCACAATGCATTAATTAAAGTTTTAATAACATGTATGTACTATGGGATATTACAATAACGTGCTAACGTGCTAAATTATTAGCATAATTGGTGCTCTTTAAGTGACATTTTTCAAAAACAAAAAAGAAAAAGTGTTCTGTATTTTACTACGGTGTTGTATAAACAAAGCTGTAGTACTTAAATTGTTTAAACTTTGTGTTTGTATAGGGCACTGATACATATTTTAAAAGAGTACTAAAAGATCTAATGATTAATTATATTTCAGTCATTGAATGGATGCACAGCAAACTGCATTTTTAATGAGCATCATCATTATTGTGCATCTGACATTTTCTTGTAAATTAGCATTTTTTATTAGACTATCAGACAATTGTGCCAACAATCCGGTATTTCTGAATGGCCTTAAGTCGAGAGTAAAGCCACCTTTCCATTGTACTGTACACGGCATTCGGACATGATTGTCAGAGTTCGCCCCTTACTTGCAGTTGTCATGAAATTTCAGTTTAATCGTAAATCTGTGCCAACATGGGAGAGAAGCTCATTCCAGCACAAGAGCCTTCAATCTACCAATATTCACTATAGTGAAATAAATAAATGAATACAAATGAATGAAACAATAAACAGCTATTCATGCATGACAAAGAGCGCCAATATTTTTGGAAAGAACATATTGAGACGAGATTAAAAATAACAATGTGTAAATATTAAATACATAATTTATTACTTATCAGTAATCAATTGTTTTTAAAGGATTCAAGTGTTACTGATAAACTTAAACAAAAAGGATGAATAATTTTCACCTCACACACAGTCTTTTATTGGAATACACTGAAATACACCCCTTCCGGCCCGCGTATCCCATGCAGTATATTCCGACAAGTAAAAAAAAATTAACAGAGCCAATGTAAGGTTTTGCACTTAAAATTTGTTACGTTTACTTATTTCCACTCTAAATTTAATTCAGATTTTTCTATTTAATTTAATCACTTTACGCAGTGCCCTTTGATTTTTGTTTCAGTTAATATATCCAATCTTATCTAACACACAAAAAATAAACTCTTACGGGTGTAAGTAATGAAAGCTCATTTGAGTCTGTGCAATGTTTTATGGGAAATGTAGTGCAGAATTGTCTTGAATGTCCGAGAGTGAGAGAGAGCCCTCTGGTGGAGCATGAGGCCACTCCACCTGACGGATGTTACAGAAACACGTAATACTGTGTGCATGCGTCCTGACCTAAACCCTGTTCTGCATCATTTGGCATTTGTACACTGTAAATAAATAAATTGTCCTAAAATTTTAAGTTTACTCAGCTTAGCTTTTCAACTTACTGTCATTTCAGTTCAATTGTCATTCTTACTGTTTTAAATATTGACTAATGACTTTACTATATAACAAAGTTGAAGCTTAATGACATTATGAAGAAGAGTGGAACAATGGGATATGTTGTTTTCAACATCCAGAATGCATGGAATTCGCTAATCATGTTCATATATAAGGTAATGAATTAATGTTTTATTACATGTATATTTGATTACACTATTTTATGTCATTGTCATGAACTAGCTGCGTGCTAGATGCTGTATAACCACCACTTCCGCACTTGCTCCCACGTGTTGCTATAGTTTTTTTATTTGCAATTAAACAAAAGTATACAATTATTATCACACAATCAACAAGCCAGAGTAATAATAATTTAATTAAATAAACCAAAAAATAGTAAAGGTTGTCATGTAACTAGCAATGTCATATTTGCTTGTAATCTTGTAAGTTATATAAAAAATTTTACTTTTACAATTCTTTAGCATTTATTCTTTAACCTACTGTTTACAGTAGGTTAGCATTAGGAAAGGCTAAAATTAGCGTTATAGGCATTTGTTAAAGCTTATAGAAATACATTACTGAAACTACAGAAAACAAATGGAGTGTTTTTTTAATTTATATACTGGCTTGATCTCATTAATGGTCAATGTGTTATTTTCTTCCTCTTCTTTTAGCTTTTTTCTTTTTGCCCTTTGGATGCACATGCTTCTCTTTGTTGCACCATCCGTCTGTATCCATCATCTCAGGCCTGTTTTTTCTTCTGCTACCAGGTGTCATAAGTCCTGATGATACACCTGCATTAAGGTAGGACAGAACATTTTTGAGAGTGAATCTTGATACAAACAACAGCAATATACAGTGTTTTATGCTGCAGTTTGGGAACAGCTGGTAGTTTCTTACCATCTCCCATAGTTTGGTTGACATCAGTGTTTGTTGAGACTACTGTGGGCACATTGATGTTTTCATTCCCAGTAAGTGAATCCAGCACTTCACCAGCTGCTGATGAAACAAAACATAATTAAATATAAATGTTTTTTTAAGTTAAAAATGCAAACGTGCTATTAAAAATATTAACTTAAAATCTCAGGAGGTACTTCAAATAATTTAGGTCAATTTACCCAACAGACCCATCTCTTTAACTTTAATTACAAAAAAATCTGTTGAATCAACTTAGAAAAGTATTTGTATTAGGTTGCCTAATTATTATGAGTTTACTCAACTAAGGATATAAGTTCACCAACTCATAAAAAATAACTAGTTCTTTTTAAACTTTGTTATCTCGTTATATACATGCTCTACACGGGGAAAACTGCTTAGACAGTTTGTGTTTAATGCATTTTTACTAGGATCAAACTCCCATCATGCACTTGGACCCCAACACTGAACACACAAACCTCAATCATGATGTCAAACATCATTCATTAAAAACAACTTAACAGATAACTAACAGAGACCACAACAACAGCATACAGTACAGTACATAAAGTCAGCAAACATTAAAAGAGTTTTTCTTTATTATTCTTTATAAAAAATATGGGCCACATCATTTTAATCAAATAAAATAATCTTTGTAATATGTTGAAGACTCAAAAAAATGTCTCATCAGTTGAATGTATTTTAATTAAGTGGCAAATTCCCACATAATATTATTACATTATTATAGGTGTATCTTATCAGGTTTGTTGCATGCAACTAAACTCTTTTTACATTGAGCTAATGTAATCATTTAGGTGGAAATTTGCCACATAATTAAAATACATTCAATTGCTGAGGCATTTGTTTACACAAACTAATAAGTGAACTTAACTAACTATAACAAAAAAATATTTTTTTAATTATAATTGTTGGGAAACATTTTGAAGTTTGACACTTTTAGTGTAAATGAGGGTGGTCTGAGTTAGGTTTCATCACTATTTGTCACAAATTTGTCCAAAAAATAGGATTAAGTAGGCACGTCACGTGCACATGTGCAGACACATGTGCACACACACAGACACATACTCAAACTAAAGCTCTTTTCGCAGCCTTGTATCTTTTTTTATCAACAGGTTAAAACTTATGATCTTGGTGGCATCAGTCAGGAAGCAAAGTCATGTTAGAGATATTGTGAGTTACTTTTCTCGTGGATGTATCATGAGTAATAAGACCTGTAATGTGCATTAGCACAATAAACATCTTGATTTATTGTTGACTGAACATATTCACAAAATATATTCACAACTCACCATTGTCCCGATTCTCTTCAGGAACTGCAGTCCTACAGTCAGTATTGAGGGAAACAAAAATTCTGTTAAAATACTAAAACTTTGATTACAAACCGTGTATCAGATTAGTTTTTAAAAAGGTTGACCTGTGATCTACTGACCCATTCACATATGGTGTGCACCTCCTTATGGGATAAGACTGATCACCAATGACTATCTCACAGTTAAACCCGAATGGGTCATCTTGACACTGTACTGAAATCTGCAAGGAGTCACACAATGTTTAGCTGCTTTGCTTACATACATTAATAACTTCATTATGTGTCACAAGATATTTTGTTCTTTATTGTAATATACAAACTCATGTACTTTATCAGCATCTTCACATTGAACTGGGACCTGTAAAAAAATAAAGATACTCATGAGTCATGAGTCATGCATTAAAACTTGACAATAACTAAAGCTACAAATACATCAAATGTAACATCAGCCAATTATTTAATATGATATTTGCTAACCCATGTCGATCTGACAGGGATTTTCTCTTTCATACGGCCACGCTGTCACTTATACATCCTGCCTTAAGCGTGGAAGACAAAATCATCAAAACTGAACAAACGGATATTGATCAAACTTTGACCACATATTGTTAAAGTATGATACAAAATAATAGAATGACATCAACTTCCTTAAAACTGAAATAAACATTGAGCTACGCCCTGAGGCAGATACACATGGGAATTCTAACATGCTATCCAAACTATTAATAAATACAACCAGCCCACCAAAAGTACTATAAGTAATTTAGCATTTAACGTTTTGTAGGGCAAAGCTTTCTGTTTGCACGTAATTTGCATGATATAAAAAATACCCTTTCTCTTCCAGCATGTGCACATGTCATTGTCGCACTAATAACACGGAAGTACGTCGCCCCAATGACTCAAACTACGCTGCATCCGGGATAGTTCTACGCCTAAAACATGTTTTTGATCTTGTGCTGACTCAAAACAATCAACATATTTTTTAGAGCGTGGTTTCATTTCCTTGTGCTTTATTAAGTACAAAGACTGTATGTGTGATGTCACACATAGACTGTCATACAAATATTTACATTGAAACTGATAGTGTGACTGTAATTGGACAGTGCAACACATTGTGAAACTGTGTTCTTCAAAAAGCACATGTATTATGAAAGAAACACATGACTAGTATTATTATTGTGTATTTCTGCATACAACAAAACTTGCAGAAGATACCAGAGATCTTTGGTAAAAAAACAACACAGATGGTTTTCAGAAACTTTTTAAAAATTTACATCTGACCACAAGGTGATGATCTTGCACTATGAAAAAATACAAAGCAGGATCACAACAATAATTCATCCTCTTTATATTTTATGATAGACATGCTAAAAAACATACACAGAAGGAATGATATTGTTTTGTTTTTTAAGTATAAAATAGTCTGTAATCTCATTATGATATGTTTCCTGTTACTGTTGAGAAAACCTAACAAAAGCAATACAAGAACATGGCTAATTACATATTCCCTCCTCGAGGGGGCGATACAGAAGAGCAACTCAAAAAGTGCACACCAGACAGCACACATGGGATGCTTGAGGACCTCAGGGAGATCTTTCATAGTTGTACCAGCTGTCACCAAATATAATCTTTGAGTTTTACTATTAATTTTTGATTTTCATTAACTCATGTATATTTCTGTTTGCGTTGTGACACTGCTTTAAAAAGTCTAGTGAGTTCAACTATTGCTACTTATTTATAAGTCTATCATGTCTAACTAAGACACTGACATCATCAGTTGAGGTCGATTCCTTGAAAACCAGTGGTTCATGTTTTAAAACAGAAGTTGTTTCACAATTTACCCATTATTTCTACTTCACTTTATTTAAATATGTTTTTCACAGACAGAAGCAGAGGATAATATATCGTTATGAAATGCATAAAACACAAACTTTGGTTCGTAAATATAATACAAACTACATCTATATAGTACAAACCACTTTGCATAAAGAAGCGTTTAACCAATATGTGCTCTGATGGGCTGTACAAGTAAAATCTGTGGTGAAATTGAAACGATATTGTTTGTTACACTTAACACATGCTAGCATTACATCATATTAAATCTCGACTTTGAATAGAGGCTACACCCATTATACACGGGGGAGTCGCTAACAAAAGCAATGATGCAAATCATATGCAGTGAGACACGTGGAGACCCATACGGCAGAGCGGCGGGGCTTTTGTGCTTCAGAGCTGTGACTTAGACAGTTTGTGGGCTGATCTCTGCCTGTAAAGTGGGGCTCGGGGGCCTTTTGTATGGATCCAAGACATGGAGAGACTGGGGGTCGTGCCATGCAAGAAGTGTGCCACATTTTGCATCAGCAAAATATATCCTACCCCCACAACCCCTTCACCACAATTCATACACCCCCTCCTTTTCTTTTCTTCTTTTCTCACTTGTTCTCCCTTCAAAATCTGACACCCTCCAGGTGCTAAGGGCTGAATATGGGGCCCCAAAGATGAAAAAAAGAGCATCTGGTGTATATCTCTGTGGGGGCTCTTACAAAAAAGAGGCTATGTTTTAAATGCTACTAAATACTGCATGAAAAAATACTGTGTCCAATATTTATTAAAAAATTGTATGATAAGTTAAACATTTTATGCAAATGCAAAACAATACTTTTATTGCTGTCACACGACCTCATGACATTACACCTTTACTACAGCAAGTGTCGTCCATTTATTTGCGTAAGAATTGCCAAGGCTGTCCAATTAAACGATCTGTCAAAAAAGTGATGTCATTAACCAGTTCATTATGAAAACCATGTCTTTCTGAAACATCAAATTGCAATTTACTTATTTTCCAGCCCAAGCCATGGCAATTCTTAACTATTTTATGAGGTGGCTCATTTGAATGAACTTGTACAACCTCATCCGAAGGCTACATTTTAGTACGATCTGCTTTTGCCTTGGTGACTTTGGTTTCAGGGGTGGGTTTAGGGGTGGAGCTTCATTATTGTTTGAATCTGATAATCATATAGTTTTGTATGATTCACATGGTATGAATTCGTACAAAATCATCAGTTTAATAAAATAGTTATGTTGTTACATGAGATCAGGTTGCCTTTTTTTGCATCAGATAACTTCAAATTAACATTTCCCGCAAAATTGTACCCAACAAATCAATATATATGCTTGTAATAATAATTTATCCCTGCTACCAACATGGATGTAAGGTTAATTAGTATTTTCGCAATGCGCGACGCAAGTGTTTTTTGCTTGTTTCAACCCGGCGCAATTATCATTTTCACGTTTAGCACCACGTTGTTTAAAAAGCAAATGCATTTGCCCCCATGGGTGTTCTGGTCTGAAAACGAGGTGTGTTCAGGCGCATTGTTGGTGCGTTGCTATTTTGAGGCAACTAAAATAGACTACGCCATTGACCAACCTGGTCTAAAGTCAATGGCGGAATTTTTTTGGTTATTTAAAGAGCGCATTAGTAATATGCGCCTATAAACGGGACGACAACGCGGGTTTGCTTATCACATACATGGATGCGCAGCAACACAAAAAGGCTTTTAAATATGAAAAATTAAAGGATTAAAATGTAAAAGATTTTTATTGAGTCTCTTGGACATAAATGAGGACCGATTATGAGACGTTAGAAGGCGTAAAGAGCTGCTACACATGTAGCCTGGTAAATGCGTCTATTTTTAAATGTTTTTGAAATACTACCCCATGGATTTATTGTATATGATGAATCTGTAACTGTGGATATGGTGAGATGAGAAACATTTTTAAGAAATTATTTTATGAAATTACAATGATTATGTAGGATATCAATACATTTACAGCAATTAAAAGCCTGCTATTTTTACTTCATTTACTTTATTTCAGCTTTAATGTTGAGTGAATTGTATTATGGGATACAATATTCATTGCAATAGTTCTGTTCTTGCGTCTCATTGGTTTCCCGTAGCAGCAGCACTGGCACTCACCAATGATGTGTAATACCACTATGACATCATTAATGCATTTGGCTGATTGCCCACAATGTCTTTAGGCTATGCTGATGAATGAGGTCACTGTCAAATATAAAGGAACATATTCTGTTACTGGGATGGCGCCCTTTAACCCTATTAGACCGGATGTGTTGTCGCTGACACATTTTACCAAGCTCTATTCATTTGAACTTAACTCTTCAACCAATTGCGCCATTTAAAAAAAATGCGCTTTTTGGCAAAATATGGTTTATGATGGTAATTTCTTGCTTTCCTGCTGCCAATTGCTGCTGTTTTCACCAGTAACACTAAAATTACTTGTATGTATTGGCGCTTTTCCATTGCATAGTACCCCACGGTTTGGTTTAGTTTGGGTCGGGTCAGCTTTCTTTTGGGAGCTTTTCCATTGGGTGCAGTACGTAGTACCCGATACTTTTTTTCATACCACCTCGGTTGGGGTTCCAAGCGACCCGAGCTGATACCAAACGTGACGCGAAAACATTGGTCTGAGAGAAGCGTCATCGCTTTAATGTAAATATTAGCTTTAGCTTACTGCTAGCTTGCGCTGTCTCAAGCAAACATGTTGTTTTCTGGGTTCTGCTATAAGTTTCCAAACACCCTTTTAGCGATGAAAAATATCCACAGGTTGAGAATCCGGGACACCATAACAGTTTTTTTCAAACTTGCAGTTTGTGGCGGCACATTCGCGACCTGCACGTCCGCATTATATTTGCTTAAATGAAACTTGAATGAGGCTCAGCGGAGCGTGTTGACCGACACCACGGGTCGGGTGTTTGAACAAAAAACGCAATGTGCAAACATCTATTTGTGGTGGCCAATTTTAATTTTGTGGCAGACTGAGAAATAAATGAATGTATGGGAATGTACAACGACGCTCTCACTTGTTTAGTGATACTAAACTCGATGGAAAAGCTAACCACCCCAAAGTGAGAGATGAGCTGACCCGACCCAAACTAAACTAAACCGTGGGGTACTATGCAATGGAAAAGCGCCATATGTATGTACTACAGTATACTTTTTATGTCTAAAGTGTTAGATTTTTTTTAATTCTAAATAAAAACATTTAAATTTATTTCAGTTTTTTGTGTCTATTTAAAGTCTATTTACAAAGTCCCAACACACAGTAATGACTATTGATTGTAATTTATTGAAAGTCCTTGCGATATAAAATAAACCTTGCAACTGATGATAGCCCATTGTGTTGACAGTCAAAAAAACAAAATGTGTGCAAACAACCTCAGTTGTTTGACAGTGTTTAAAATGTCCTTCTGTAAGTGAAGTATCAATATGCACTCTTTAGATACAAAGGTGTACTTACAGTGTATATATATTTTGGCATGTTATTAAAAATGCACACTGTAATTCAAAAAAATAAAAGGATGAAGTCAGCCAAGCAATGTAAATCACAACTTTCCTTTCCTTAGTGCCTAAGAGACACTCATTGCAATCCGGCAGTCTTGCATCATTAGGCACATCAGACACAGCCTAATTTGAAATGACTGATTCAAAGGCTGTTTGGTATGTACATGCATTGCATTTAGTGTGAAAGATCACAGTATTGAATAAGAAGATATGGTTGATCATATATCATTCCTGATTGTGATCTCATTCCCTTCAATTCTGTTCTTGCGTCTCATTGGTTCAATAGAACAGCAGCACTGGCACTCGCCAATGATGCGTAATACCACTATGACATCACTAATTCATTCGGCTGATTGCCCGCACTGTCTTTAGGCTATGCTGATGAACGAGGTCAGTTTTAGACATCAGGGCCCACTGCCAAACTTTCCTTTTTTTAACTTATGCACACGTTTGGCCTGGAGGTTTTCCTGGTGCATTTTGAGATTTATCTGTTTTGGCAAATGGTTATTAAAAACTGCTGTATTTGTGTGCAAAATAATGAAATAAGATGGGCCTGTCACTCAAATGAAATGTTGGTGATGCAAATACATTCACAGAGGATAACAGAAAAAGGCTGTCAGGTTCGTGATGGCTTTAACAACAATTCTAATATGTATTGAGATTACATAAGGTTTTCTCATAAACCAGCATGTCTGTTAAAGGGATAGTTCACCCAAACATGAAAATTCGATTGTTGTTTGATCACCTTAATGTTTTTATGACTAAGCATATACTAAAAAAATATTAACCAGGGGCCTGATATATGACTTCTTTTTTATATTTTGTGGGTGTACTGTTCCTTTAAATGTTTATCGTCATTGCTTCATCCACGGTCACTTTGAAATTTATGATTAAGTGATTATGTCAGCTATAACTACATAAGCACAAGCACAGATGCATCTCACATAAAAATCTGTGATTAAAGTCCAGATGTTGGTTAATGCACAGCATGTGTAGTGGTAGAATAGGGTTATGTATATAAAACAAGCTTTTTCTATTGATTTAAAACAAATCTGAAAAAGTTACTCTGCCAGAAATGACCTCAGGTACACGCCTCCGTCTGATGCTGTTACTATTTGATTCACTATTTAATTCATCACTGCCTCTTACATAACAACGCCTCCCTAGCTTTTGCTCTTACAGAGGCTTTAGAAAGTTGATCAATTTGCCAAGGACTAAATGAGCTATTGACACTATTTGCTGGTACATAATGATATAAATCTATATAATGGCACAGAGAGGAAAAATATGAGTGTCTTTGCCAATTGTTCATTTCAAGCTATCACTGTGCATCATCATCTAGACTCATTCAAAGTCCATCTGCCAGCTTTTAATGGCCAAACGTATGACAATATTGAGAATTGTAATGCATGCAATACTACTGATGGTTACATTAACTTTATAATAACTAAATGTTATTTGTATTATTTTCAATAAACGTGTTTGCATGCTGGATGAAGTCGAATTATTTGTACAGATCTAACGATTCAAGTGAGATTTTACATGCCAAGTAAAATAAAAGTTATACATTTAAAGGAACAGTATGTAGGATTGTGGCCAAAACTGGTATTGCAATCACAAAACTTGTGGCTAAAACTGGTACTGCAATCACATAACTGGTGGCCAATACACAAAACGACAACATAAACATCAGTTGAGGGCTGCAACTCCACTTTTTAAAGACAATATCCTGGCCAGACCACTGTTGTCAGTGATATAAGTATTTGAAATGAAAATTATTTCTTAATGTCTAGTGACATATCAGACCCATTTTATGATTAATTGATATACATTTCTTACATACTGTTCCTTTAAAGTCAGTATAATCTGACTCATAGACCCTTAAAGGTGCACTATTTATCTTTGACTTCGGTGACCTCCCCGTAATGAGCTACTGTAGCAACCACAATGCCCATACCACATAACTACATCCTTGGCCATATCATCCTAACATTGTGGCACCGGCAAGCATCACTTACATTTTGTTCCGTAAATGAATTTTACTATGTTCCTTCTGTTGAAATGATAGTAATAATGGTAATTATGGTGATTTAAGACTTAAAAGCTTGTTGAACAGTTCATGGAATGTGCAGAGTTATTCTAGGAATGAGGTTGTTTCTTTATAAAAGTTGGCTAGTGACATTAACTTGATGCTGTGGGACTTTAGAAACTAGCATTTTGTGGCTTGATCATATTTGCCATTTTTTTCCTGCTGGTGGGTGCGCAACATCACGCATTGCTTAGGTTGCTTAGCAACGGCAGACGCTACGGGGGTGTCCAAGTGCTTGTGAAAGAACAAGGAAAGCACCGCTGTCACATTTTCCATTTTAGTAAGGTTTTTTTAATTGTTACTTTACTCAATTTTAACATTTCGCCCTATATACAATATAGCAATGTTCGGCAAGTAACAAGTTCGCCACACTCTAAAAATTGCTGGGTTATTTTTGATCCATAATGGGTAAATATTGGACAGAACACAAGCTGGGTTAAAAATGACCAAATTAATTTACCCATTATAGGTAAAAAATAACCCAGCCATTTTTAGAGTGCACTACATGGTGGGCCAGAACATAGTTAAAGGATAATATAACAAAATTGGTAAACAAAATAAATACATAAAAAATTACATAATTGTTTGGTTTGCAGCTTATTGCATGGATCAAAAAAGACAATTGTTTAACATTAATTACCAGCTCCAACATAGGCCTATTTGTCATATTAAACTTGGGTTGGGTATCGATTCAGATGTTCCAGATCGATTTGATTTCGATTCACAAGCTATCAAACCGATTCGATTTCGGTTCTCGGTTAAATTTTCGATTCCGGTTCTCGGGTAGGTTTTTATACTCGATTCTCGATTCAACTCAATGAATATAGATTTAATACAAATACTATATTAATAAAAAAGAACCGTGAACAGCAGTTTACAAGTGGGTAATTATTGCTTGCGAAATCTAAAATGCTTCCATTCCCCCGTTCAATGTTTGCGGAAATAAATATGGAAAAAAAAACGATTCTGCTCTTTGAGAATCGATTTTTAATCGACCACGTTTTAAAAAACGATTAATTGAAAAATCAATTTTTTTGCCCAGTCCTATATTAAACCATATCTTCTCTACCTAGATTGACTGGACACGGATTGTGGAACATTCTTTTCACTGATTAAATCTAACAACTAATGACAGGTGTGAAGACACCAGTCATTGTCCTGCCCCAAAGTCTCAAAAGTTATCTTGATCAAGTGAGCGTGTGTTGTCCAGCTGAACGAGCATAGAGAGAGTCGAGCGAGCGCACATCCCAGCATCTTGGTTGAATCATTAGTAAATGTAATCTCATATACTGTACGTTTTTAATTATGCATGTTTATATTGAATTTATTTGTATTAAAGTGCCCCTGTCAATATGACTCGGAGTACATGATGAGGCTGTGTTGTTAGGTTCATGCAGTTATGTGGGAATAACCAACCAATCTGAATCAAGCATTCCAGAACGGTTTATTAAAAGCTAAATTTATACATTTCAATAAATGTTTAATAGACAGTATACACACAAACATAAAAATAAAGAGTAAATATGGGATTTTTCTTGATGTGCATTTCTATATTAACTTATAGTACAGTACCCCAGCACATCTGCAATTCATTATCAAAGTCATTTAAACATACAACTTATAAATTAATTTTAGATTTTCAAAAAAAAAACATTTACTGCCATGTTCCACATGTTGCATGCATAATCCTAATGTGTCTTTTTATGATACAAAGATCATTTCCTTTGATGCACTTTCAGCTCTTTCCTTCACAGAATGTGCTTTTTTAAACTAAACAAAAATGATTTTATGAAATTCTTTCTTGCGCATGTCTGGCACAATCTCAAGCTGTGCATATCGAGTTCCACTCAGAACATATGGGTAGTTTCACTTGTGTCCTCATTTGTGTCTTCAGCACATAAATACGTCTATGTGTCTCTGTCTATTTATGTGTATGTGTATGTTAGAGCGTCAGCTGAGCAGGTCAGACTTCCTCTTTGGCTGGAAGCAGTGCTGAGACATCAGTGTATGTGGTAATAGTTCATACAGGTCAACAGCAGGTTGAGGAATGCATGTTTCCCACACTGAGCCCAGCACTTTCTCATGCATGTGAACACATGTAGGCTATCGTACTTCAAAACAGAGAGCGGAAATACGGCGGGGTCGCTGCATGGGCCCCTGACTATGGGGCAGCTTTACGCTGATGAGGACAAAACGAGTGGGTGTAATTTTTGGGTAAATGTAACATTAATAAAGCTACAAAAAAATTCACCAAATTGGTTTATGTAATTCATATAAAAACATGTTTATTACTGTTTTCGTTTAATAAGCTTAATTCTAACCAGCAAATGAATCAAGCTTTAAATTGGTAGAAAACAGGGATCAGGGAACAACTTCTGACTTTAAACCCCCTAAAATTGCATTCATTCTCCACAAATCACGGCTCCAAGGGGTTAATAAAGTTCCAGCTCTATTAAATTATTTCATTGAACTTGGTTGCAGATTCATGACAAGTTTTTTTCTGATACTGGAGAAGCTGGACATTCTGCTTTTGAATACTACACATACTATAGCGTTATATAAACAAGGTTCATTTTAGGTGGATTAAGGATTAATCTCTATAATCTAACCAGCTAACAGGTAATACCAAAATAAAACTGTAAACACCACTTTCAGTTATCATTAACAATTAAGGTGCTCAGACGCAAAAGCTGCTAAACGCCACCTGAGATAATGATATGAACCGAATGCTTTCGGCATGTATTATGTTTATCAAATACTTGCTTTTAATCTTCTTAATCCCAGCCTGGGGTGATTCTGAAATACTGGTTTGTTGGCAGAATCCATTAAGAGTCTGATAAAAATGCTCATTTACAGTACAAGAAAACATGGTAGACAGAGGGGTTTTGCGTCTGAGCTCTTTAATTATTTACAGTCTTCATAAGCCCTGAATAAGCTTGCCTGAGCGTATATTATTAAATATACAGATGCAAGTGCCTATGGCCACAACATATGTACAGACAGGACCTCATTCAAAACATGATTTTTTTCTGTCGGCTGCAGAATATTTGCTGATGAGAGCAGATTTTCAGACAGAGATGTTGTCTGTCGGAAGAGCCCGTATAGCAGCAGCTATGACAAAAACGTTCACAAAGTGCATAAAGACCCCCGCTTTTGAAGCTCAATGTGTTTGCTCATGGCAGAACTCTTCTGCCAAAACACTGTCAAGGCGTATCAGCGGCCACGTCTGTGATCGTTCACACATACCCACATTCCCGCACACACAATATCACACACATTCTGGGGAGCCGGGACCAGACAATCTGAGTTGTTGTATTTGGCCAGACATTAGTCTCATTGAGCTCCAGGGTGTCTCATCACTCAATGCGGCATACAGTGATAAGATACCATCCATGCCCTCATCAGGAGAAAGCTTAATGGTGTACAATGATGTCTTTGTGAGAGGTTTCTTACCCTGAAACTTTATAAACTCTAAGACATTTGAAGTTAAGGATCTCAGGATTCTGTGAGTAACTTGTCTAGACTAGTAAGCAGTAAAGGGCAAAAATAAATGCTTTTAAAATTTATATTATATCAAGTTTGCAAAGTATGCATGATATTATTCATAAACTTGTGACTGTCGATTAAATAGTAAAGTCTGTCTCTGGCATATTTTGAATTTTCACACTTTTAATATACAAAATTATTGGTAATACTTTACCATAAAGTTGTATCTGTAAGCATTTGTAAATACATTAGCTGACATGATTTAACAATGAACAATATAGCATTTATTATTCTTAGTTCATAGTACAGTAATTTTAGCATTTATTAATACATTTTTAAAATCAAAAGTTATGTTAGCAAGAGTTAATGAACTTACATGGACAATTGCATTGGCATAAACTAATATTTACAAGATTAGTAAATGATTAAAACTACACTCACCTAAAGGATTATTAGGAACACCTGTTCAATTTCTCATTAATGCAATCATCTGTTCAACCAATCACATGGCAGTTGCTTCAATGCATTTAGGGGTGTGGTCCTGGTCAAGACAATCTCCTGAACTCCAAACTGAATGTCAGAATGGGAAAAAAGGTGATTTAAGCAATTTTGAGCATGACATGGTTGTTGTTGCCAGACGGCCGGTCTGAGTATTTCACAATCTGCTCAGTTACTGGGATCTTCACGCACAACCATTTCTAGGGTTTACAAAGAATGGTGTGAAAAGGGAAAAACATCCAGTATGCGGCAGTCCTGTGGGCGGAAATGCCTTGTTGAATCTAGAGGTCAGAGGAGAATGGGCGACTGATTTCAAGCTGATGTGCATCCCACAAATCTCCATCAACTGCTAGATGCTATCCTATCAATATGGGCCAATATTTCTAAAGAATGCTTTGAGCACCTTGTTGAATCAATGCCACGTAGAATTAAGGCAGTTCTGAAAGCAAAAGGGGGTCAAACACAGTATTAGTATGATGTTCCTAATAATCCTTTAGGTGAGTGTATATTTAGTTAAAAAATATTATGCTATTGTCAACAGCACTTATGCATTACTCCTTTGCTTATTCGATTGCATCTATTGTTTTTCTTATATGTAAATAGCTTTGAATAAAAACATCTGCTCATCATCATTAAATATAAATGTATAGTGCTCATTATTAGTTTATGTTAGCTAATGCACTTATTAATGCACAATTCATTATTGTAAAGTGTTACATAAATAATATGTAAATGTTAGTGCAGTTTGCGTTGTTGTGGCACTTATATGTTGCAATTCATTGTTTTGATAATAAAATAAGTAAGATAATAACATTTCATGTCAGTTTTTTTATTAAGTAGTTATGCAGTTAGAGATAATGTACAGTCAGCTATTCCTCCAACAAAGATCTTTAGCAACCCTGTTTATTTAGTTGATAATCTGACCATATAATATATCTTATATAATTTGACTGTTAGGTTACAGTACACATGGGTCACATACAGTAGACAAAACTTTAAGAGCTCAATGACAAATGTAAAAGCCACAGTAGAGCAGAGAACAGCTAAAAGTATTTATGGAGTCCACCTGCTCTTTAAAAATGAATGTGTCAGAGAAAGTACAAAAGATAAGAGAGATGGATCTTGCTGTGGGTCAAAACAGGAATGTTACCACACACACACACATGAAAACACACCGTACACACACGATGTTCAACCGTACCAACTGTGCGCCATGAACCTCATCATTCTTGTTGGTCACCAGCAAGGTCTTGACCCCCTCGATCCTCTCACTTTCTACCACACCACAATGTCTCACGCACCACAATAACAAGCGGTTTCCTCAGTCATGTGTCTTCTTGGGAAAAGGGAGATCAGACCTGAGAGGTGTCCAGTGCAACAAAACAGAAGACTGATGGGTCAGCTGTTTGTGCATGTGACGAGTGAGATGCGTTCAGTTTACAAACTGCTTGTAGTCCAAGCATACAAACACAAAAATCAGTGCCATGTCCCAGAAGATCAGACTGCATGTCAGTGGTTTCTTTCCAAAGGTTATAACCAAATCAGCACATTTCTAAATAAAAAGTAAACTTGCGAAACCTTTTATCTTTAAACTTTATAAAGCCAAGGACCTCTAAATACTGTATGATGAACCTTTTGTGAGAGACCCCCTACCTAAAATATATATAGCAATTTATAAATTTTTGTGTAATGAATATATAATTGGCTACACTTAACCTCTTCAACCCTGAGGACCCTGTCCCGGGTCCAGAATTTCGTATTTTGACTTAATATAAAATATTCTTTTAATCTTTGATGCTCCGTCATGGACCCCAGTAACACATATGAGATACTGTTTGAAAGCTTAGAGTCTCTACTTTCTGCAGATATGCATCACTTTGACACATCTTTCACTGTAAGAAAGTTATTTACGCTTAATTTACACTATCACCCCCCCAATATTTTATTATATCATTTAATATTTACATATTTCATATTTTTCAAAAATGACAAACATGGGCAAGTCTTATATCAAATGAAAGCTCTCACTCTCAGGAATAAGGCTACAGCGTTATTTTTGTTCTAATATCAACACATATCCAACAATCGCTGAATGAATAATAAGGTAAAAAATGGTCTTTTGTAAACATATGGGAAACTTGAGTGTGAACTGCCTCATATAGCCACAAATGATACACCATCTTTTATTTTAGGTCCTACTCTAAACAATGAGTCCATTCACAGCATTTTCTTTGGTTGTGTGCATATATAATCCCTTGCTATTTATTATATGTGCAAAACAAAAAATTAATATTTATATGAAAAATGTATTTTCACACCCTTTAGTAAAATGAGAATAACTTTTGAATGCGACATGCTAAAGAGTTCATTCTTTTTTTGGGTGTTTACTGTCTGCTGCTGGTAACAACCAGAACTGTCTGCAGTCTGCTAGAGCACACAGAACCAGAGTTATACACTATCAAAGACAGTGTTTACAACATAAAAAATAAAATTTGGTGTTTCATCATATGAAAAACAACATAAATAACAATATTTGTCACAAACAGCAGCTTTTTATGTAACTTCAAAGGTTTTTCTTTAAAATGATATAAAGAAATTGCATTTATTCCACTGTATGTGGTTATGGTAGCACTTCAAATGTTTTTTGGCAGAAATTGTACACCATAAGCGTATTATTCCTCCCTTCAGTTGGAGTAAAATAACTTTTGCATATATTATGATAGAGAAAAAATTCCTTTTTCCTCTGTAAGCTGACAATTGCTGGAATCAAACAAAACTGTCTGAAGGGAGCTGAGATACCCAGGGCCAGAGTTATATACTTTCAAATAAAAACTTTAGAAAAAAACATCAAAAAGCGCCTATTTATTTTTGTGTTTATTAGAGGCCTGACATCACATACAACCATGTTGAGCACTTTTAACAGTGTTTTATGTAATTTCAAAGGGTTACCTGTAAAATGATACCAAACTTTTGTATGTAAACTTCTGCATGTGGGTATGGGATGCTTTTGAAATTGGGTAGGCCAAATCCAGGCAAAAATCCCCAAAATAGCTTCAGGGTGTAAGAAGTTTTTAAGGGCCTTTAACACTTGAAATAGTAAACCCTGGGTTTCAAGTTTCACACTGTTCATACTTAAAGGAAAACACCAGTTTTTCAATATTTTACTATGTTCTTACCTCAACTTAGACAAATTAATACATACCTATCTTTTTTCAATGCGTGCACTTTTAATCTTTGTACAGCGTGTTGTGTATGTGTTAGCATTTAGCCTAGCCCCATTCATTCCTTAGGATCCAAACAGGGATGAATTTAGAAGCCACCAAACACTTTCACGTTTTCTATATTTAAAGACTGTTACATGAGTAGTTACGAGTAAAGGCCGTTTCACACGGTACGCGGCAACCGCAAGTGTTTAGTTCTTTTTCAATAGGAGACGTGCGGAAAGCGGCAAAACGGGGGCGGTTACAGAGGTGAAGCGGAGTTGGTCCACACGCCTTGCTCGTGCACCCAAAATCCTATAGCTTCTCCGGACATGGTTCTTCATGACAGGCGCCGTTGAAGATAAACATATTTGCACTAAATGCTGCACAAAGCGCTTCCAATACAAGAGAAAAGCTGAAGCCGCGCGGCGATTTTGCCGCTTACCGCGTACCGTGTGAAACGGCCATTAGTGTGGTGGCACAAAATAAAATATGGCGATTTTATTGAACGGATTCTGATTTTTATCTGCTTAAAAATTTGCCACGTTTTTTTTTTTAAGAGATAACCCTGGGTATTCATAATCCAACATTTCACACTTTGCATTCCCAAACCCTGGGTTAACGTTTCATAAGCATATTTGCAGTGTCAACAGTCCTGATTGGATAAAAAGTGATGTCAAACTGACTGAATTAAAATAGCGCACTGCCGCTTTAAATAACCACTTATTTTGTGCTTCTGCATCCGTGACAGAACAGGTTGAAACGTAAATCTCTCTTGGATGTTTTAAGCCTTCTGGGACGTCTTTTTATTCCAATTTAGGTGTTTTCAAAGTACACAGATGGTGATGTGAGCTGTGTCCCAATTCGAAGGCTGCTACCTTTGAAGGATGTATTCTAAGCAGCGTGACTTAAGGCTAGTATAAGGCTGTGTCAATTAAAAGGCTGCTTAAAATGAAGCCTCAAAATGCGTCCTTATTTCTCTGTGCGGTTAAGGATGGAACGAATGGATCCTTCACAGCCTAGGCCAGGGGTGTCCAGACTTTTTTGTGTGGTGATCTACTTTTAAAATGATAAAGCGGACAAGATCTACCTGCTAAAAAAATATTTTTTTATAACAATTGAAATGCTTGTAGGACTATACTGCATATATCTCTTGAATGTAGGGCTGTCACCATAACTCTATTCTTTTTGAGGAGTTAAAAAAAATCCTTGAGTATATGTTGAGTATTCCTTGAAATAGCGGAGATGCGGTTTAGTGAAATAAACTAGAAAATGACAACAGTATCAGAAGCATACAAATCAGCGCCACGCTGCCTCTCTCTCTCTCTCTCTCTCGTTTTCTCCCTCATGCGCGCACAGACACACACACACACATACACACATGCGCGTGGATCAGCTCCTGCGTGAAGACAAGAATGCGCATATAATGAATTTTGGAAGTTAGACGACTGAGCTGCAGCGGCCTGGCATAAGATTTATAAAAACACATTTGAGAAGAAAGGCGCAGCACCTCAAAAAGACTTGCGTGTTTCATAATTACTCTTATAATGCCAATTTTGCACGTGGAGCAGCAGTTAACTTATGTGCAATCTACCGGCATTGCCTTTGCGATCAACTCGTTGGTCGCGATCGACGTATTGGACACCACTGGCTTAGGCTATCCCAAGATTCATTCCGCGCAGTAACGGCTGAATATAACCGCTGAATATTTTAAAATAAACATTTAAAACCTTTATTAAAAAAAGTGTTTTTAGCAGAAAAAAGTTTCTTGTCATTGTTTTAGTATTAATATTATTCTGTATGTTATGTATATTTCTAAGGTTGATTAATCCTGTTAGTCCTGCTGTAAGTGCCCAACGCGCCTTTGTGAAGCATATTATTGGTCTTCCAAAGCTAGACCATCTCATGTCAGTTCTCTTTGTGGACCTCTTTGTGGAGGCTGCCACCTTCAAAGACCAAGTGCTTACCTTCTAAGTTTGTGTCCTTAGAAGGTCGCATCCTTTGAATTGGGACACAGCTATGATGTAAATGATCTTTAATTTGTGATTGGCTGTCCGTTGCTAAGCATCAAGTCATAACATTCTAACTCCGCTTTGTTTCACACTGCATGTGTTATGCACCGCAATGCAGGGTTAACCCTAATTTCAGGGATAGCCCCACTTCTAAATTAGCACCGTGTGAAGAGCCTTTTGGAGTAATGCTGCATGTATAAACATGAAGAGATACATTTTCATTCAAATGTATTTGTAATGCAGTAAATTTGACAATAAGTCTTGTTTCAAAGCAGCTTTACAAGGAATCCTGCCTTAAGACAAAGGGGACTGTAATAAGAAAAACACCAGAAAGATACAAAGAAAATATAATAATTATGAAATGTAGCAAGAAATGAGAAAAATGTTTGACCTAAGCCAAAAATGTTTCATCATGCCAGGTCAGTTTTGTGACTAATAAAATCATTTAAAGCTGCAGTTCTTCTATAAACTTTACACTTCATTTTGTAAGCCAGACTTTTGGCTGTTGGCCTGGTGTAAGTCTGGCGAATATTACATCAAACTTTTAAACATGAGACTGAACATATTCATTCAAAGCAAAGTCTTACAAAGTGTGTTTATAAACTAAGCCACATTCCTATAGCTCAATTGGTAGAGCATTGTGTTAGCAATGCAAAGATAACAGGTTCAATCCTAGGGAATACAAATACTGATAAAAAGTATTCATGAATATCAGCAGAAGTCACTCACATCTCAAACTTGTCTTCCGCCATTTTGAGTACCTTTTGAACAAAAGAACTAGAAGCTATGCCTTCAATATGTTGTGAGCATCAAAATGGCTATTTTAACAAAACTAAGAAGGCTCAACACAACATCATACTTTGCTCGAAGTATCACCTGTGTCTCTACACGTGAACTCGAGCATTGAGAACATTGTTTGTGTACACAGAGTTTACTAAAAAGAAGGTTTTGAACAACTGACTTTGGTTGTTTTGGCGTCCACTCGCCACCATCTTGCCAGTCAAGATGTATCGATCTCCGGATGCAACGTAAGGAGGGAGGAGAGTAAAGATGGATAGCTCCTAAAACCTAGTTCCATATAAACCCTACTGAAAAATCCAGCTAAGGCCAGTATAAGCTGGTGAGCTGGTTTTAGTTGGTCTCCCAGCTTGGATTTAGTTGGTTTTGCTGGTGTAGCAAGCTGGTCTAGCTGTGTTTTGGTCACTTTTTAAGACCCACCAGCTTGACCAGCTTTGCCAGGCTGGAAGGACCAGCTTAGACCAGCTACTGCTACCTTAAACCAGTTAAAACCAGCTACCAGCTTATGCTAGTCTTTGCTGGATTTTTCAGTAGGGAATGCATGGACAATTCATTGTTTTGTCACAAGTGAAAAACAATATTGACCTTCTAGTTGAAAAGGAGCCTTATATGAGATTCATTCATTCGCATTCGGCAATCGATTCTGTACGCCTGGCAAAGAGGGCAAGCAGACACCATAACAGCCAAAGTCAGTTGTTCAAAACCTTTCTTTCTAGTAAACTCTGTGCACACAAACAATGTTCTCAATGCTCGCGTTCATGTGTAGAGATCCAGGTGATTCTTCGAGCAAAGTCGCGCCTTCTTTGTGTTGTAAAAATAGTGGTAGTTCGGTAACAGGGGACAGCGGCTGGAAGAACGTATCAGGGATCGAGTAGGCATCACACCCTAACCAAGATATTTTTTTAAAGTAGCATTTCTTTTCATGACAGTCGAGGTGTGAAATGTTGTCTTTCGTAGCCATTTCCTGTATCCGTAAAAATCATAGACAGTAAAAGATCAAAAATCCGTAAATCGTAGCAAGCTAGCCAATGCTTGTCAGCATGGGCGTCGGAACCATTATACGTGGGTGGGACAGGACCCACCCACTTTTTAAGACCAATGATAATGGACCCACCCACTTTTTCTTTACTTTAGCGCATTTGTCTGTTCACTTATCAATGCGCTGTTAGTCAAAATCCATTCCACTAAAGCAGGAATCCCCAACCTTTGCTTTTTACACCGCGGACCGTTTCAGCTTTTTAAAAAAAGTCGCGGAGGGAGGTGCTGCTGAGTTGCTGTTCAAACTTAGTGCTGAAAAACCTCCTTTGCGAAATGAATAACGTTTAAAACGGAGGTAAAGGTCAAACATCCATGCATTAGGAAAATTAATAACTGCTTTATTTATAGTATATTTTCTATAGACCTGTAAAACCATATTAAGGCGAATTATTTTACTTTCACTGTTTCACGAGTTTGCCTGCCCATTTAGTCTTAATAATTAATAGTAAACGAACTCTTGCTGTTTTTAAAGGCAGCTCGAACATTAGGTCGACTCGAGCCCCAAGTTCAAGAAACAGAAGAAAAAAAACGAAACGGAGGAGATGAGGAGGAGAGATATGAATTGCGGAGGCACGGAGACGTTAAGGTTTAGCATATGCTTTTATTGATAATAATTGACACAGCACTAAATGTGGTCCCTTTCAAACCGTTAAAAGTATAGGCTACTCGTTAAAATATTATAACTGCAGTAAAATAGTTTATTTTGATTAAAATTATCCAGCGATGACGTGGGGACCCACCCACTTTTCATTTGCTTCCGACGCCCATGCTTGTCAGTAGCCTACTGGTACTCGGTAAGTACTCAAGATGGCGGCAGGCAACTGGAATGACATAAAGGTCCCATGACTGATATTCATGAATAGCTTGAGTTGCTTTGGCTAAAGGTGTCTGACAAATGCATAAATGTGGCATAAGTCTTAATTGTCTGCACTGTAACATAAATACAACTATTCTTCTAAATGGGAACTACAGTGGATTAATGAACAGTAAGCCAAGACTAAATATATTGGTGCTGAATGAAAGTTGAACAGATGCGTTGAGTAGTGATTTTGGCACCTATACACTTCATCTCACACGCTCATCTGTCAGTGCAGTCTATCAATATTGGCAGCCATAATGGATTTACAGTCTCTGTTGCTGCACTGTATGCTGTGGAGTCAGCTGAGAGGTAAATTAGGGTGAGAAAAAGCACCTCATATGACACTTTCTCTGACAGTAATAAGGAGCATGTGGAAGGCACGTCCCATAATACATTACTTTCTGCTCATGTGTTCTCCACCTTATACTGAAGCTAGCAGAATGTGGCAAACACAAAACAGATGTGATACGTATTTAAAAATAACCTTTTTTGCTAGTGTCAGCATTTATATGTAGTATGAATAAGTATAAACCCTCAATGTCAATTTGGCTTTTATTTATAGTTGCTAATGCAAACATCACCATATAGACTGTCAGTTTGTTATTATGCATTGTTGCTTTAAATAGTAAACAGTTAATTGATTCTTTATAAAAAAAATTGCATAAAGAACCTTTAGCAAAAATGCATTAGACGCAATACTTTTAAAATACAAAAAGTCTGATCAGGTCAAACAATATGCCTTCCAATATTCCACTGTTAAAGACACGCTAGTGTGTGAGTTTAGTCTGCACTGTGCACTCAGTTGTTTTAATGTTGATTTAAAATGGACTGCCGCTTTGCTGTGCACTTTCATGGCTGATGCAACACAATGAACACATGGCCCTCATTCCTGTACCCGCAGCCAAAACTCTGTAACATACAGCCTTGGCCCAAAAGGGAAAAAACTCGATATGATTTTTGACAGATTTATGCATAATACTTCGCCAAGAGTGAAACTGTGGACTTTTCTGAAAATAGTCCAAATGTTAGCGCACCACGGCTCCAGCTACCCATAAACAACAAATGAAAAAAGCAATGTGTTTTTTTTTCTCACGCAGTACTGAAAAGAGGCTTTGCATTCAGTACAATTACTCAAATGACTTCACTTAAAGTAATACCTCTAACAACCCACAACATTTACATGATTGTGATTTACGTTTATTGTTATCTGGAAAGTACTTTAGATAATGCCTCCGAGAATTCAGACTTGATTTGGTGTCTGACGCAGAGCTACTGCAATGAGGACTAAACTACAGACACAAAAGCATTAGATTTCTGTGGGGGTGTATAATGTTGAAGGAGGAGTTTGTGGAAGATCCGAATTGAGCTGGCTATTGTAGTGTTGAATGTAATGGGTTTATCAGAGTGCAATTTTATGCAATTCATTCAGCCTGAACAGCTTAACCCACATACACAAACTTTATTAGATAGTTTTGATTTAGGTCATTTATTGAAATCCTAGGACTTTCACCTTACTATAGATTATGGGTGAGCAGATTGACTAAAAACCTGTTTCATGGTACAGTATGAGTAATTAATGATACATACAACAAGTAGAAGATATTTTGATAAATGATGGTAAGCACACAGTTAACGGTACCCATAGTAGGAAATACAAATACTATGGAAGTCAGTGGGTGCGTGCGTCAACTGTGTGCTTACCATCATTTATCAAAATATCTTCTTCTGTGTTAAACATAATGAAGAAGCTTTTAGAGGTTGAAAGAGACATATCATGAAAATTTGAGTTTTTCCATGTTTAAATGCTATAATTGGGTCCCCAGTGTTTCTATCAACCTAAAAATGCGAATAAGATCAACCCAGTAACTTAGTTTTGGTAAACCATTCTCTGCAAGCATGTGAAAAATAGGTCATTGAAATTTGGCTCCCCTTGTGATGTCAGAAGGGGATAATACCGACCCTTAATCTGCACTTAATCCGACCACAGCACTGCATTTAGTGCAGAGATCTATGGAGGCCCACAAGAGTCATGCAAAATGTAATAAAGAACTTCAATATTTAATAACTACCTGGACAATAAAAATAGCAATTAATACATTGGTTTAAAAACTAATCTATAAATAAATAAACAAAGTTACAAAAAAAATCATTATGTAACATTTTATTAGGCAATAAAAAGTGAGATTATAAAAATAATGTAGAAATGAAAAATTAATCCATTAATAAATAGTTCAAATTAATATAACAATTTACAAAAACAACATAAAACACTAGGTTAATGACATCTCTGATATGGTATTTTACGCAAAAAAAAAAAAATGCATTAAAAGCAGTACTACAATACTTAAAGGTGACATAGAATGATTGAACAGGGTATTAATCCTTGTTCTGTGATGTGACATGAAGACAAAATTTTTTTGGTTTGGGTCTGTAATGCCTTAGGGCGCACTCACACTATCCAAACCAAACCGCGCTCGGGCGCGTTTGACCCCCAAAGCCTGGTTTGTTTGACTAGTGTGATCGCTCTGATCCGTGCCCGGGCGCGGATTGTTTAATCGCGCCGCGGCCGGGTTGCAGAGGTGGGCCGGAGCGCGGTTCACTTGGGCTCAGGCGCGGAAGGCTGTGGTGTGAGCGCAATCTCAAAAGGTGAAGACGTCAGTTGCGCGACCACTCACGTTCATCTGCCTCCGTAAAAACCTTTTGCTGCGAGCATCGGGGTAACGTGAATGTCCGAGCTGCACACGTGACAGATCAACTAAGCAATATGATGACATGTGATAGGGCTGTCTGTAATCGCGCACCAAATGACTCAGAATAAAAAACACAGACTTATCATTACGGTGGGTTCCAGTGTTAAGAGAGAGCTTTACTTCCTGCTTATTTCAAAACAATCGCATCTTAATGACGAAAGCGCGCCCGGCCTCGGATCGATAAGAAGTACAGTGTGAGTGCGTGCATCTGGGGGAGTAGGGAGGGGTGACAATCGCGCTGGGGCTTGGTTTGGTTTGGATAATGTGAGTGCGCCCCTAGAAGCTTCCTAAACACCTCTCTCAGATAGCTCTATTAGGGTGGGGGATTTTAAACAAGTGGTTTTGCACCTATTTGGCTCCCCCTACTGGCTTAACTTGCAATCTCATTACTGATTGGCTGACTTTGCTGCCACTCAAAAAATGTAGCCAATTATTTTAAAGTGGAGGGGCAGTTAGATGCCTGTGATGTCATAAGCATCAGTTTTTCAGATTGGGCCGTTTTCTTGCTGACATTTCTAAAAGAGGAATTACTATGAGACTGAGATGTTTAGCATGTCTAGCACTTTTTGTATGTTTGTTAATGTGGGTAGACTACCATTATTCAACAAAGACAAGGTAAAAATGGTTTTTCATTCTGTGTCTCCTTTAAAAAATGCAAAGTCAAATCAGATCAGACAGTATGTCAGTATTTCACTGTGGAAGACAGCAACCAATAGGCAGCTGATTGTTATTGTCTTTGATTATTGTGATGTCTTTGTGTGTAATGAAAATAGAGCATGATGCTCATATACTGTAGGTCAGAAATTGAACAAGTTAATAACACATGCGGTAGAGAGTGTCAACAGATGCAATATGATTGGCCATGATGTCCTTTCCATAGCTTTTATTTACCAAAATAAATATATATAAAGAAGCAGAAAAGGACAAAAGTGTCCAGGAAATGGGTTTTGAAAGAGATTGGAAAATAGGGCACAATGTACCCATGCAAAACGTTCGTCCTTTGTGTTGAAATACTCAGCAGGTTAAAATCACTGCTCCCTGGTGTATCACCTCACATGTCTTGGCCGCATCGTGCAGACAGTCATTGAGTTTGGTACACTGAAGGAAAAACACAAGAGTGAATTTACAGCATTGCTGAAAAGGTTCAACAGGCAACAGGTGTGTCTTTAAACACGATGCCAACGATATTCCATGTCCCTATTCTTGCTGCTTTATTTTATAGGCATGTGGAAGGTAAATAGCCCAGACTGAAGCTGACAGGAGGGTGGAGGTCTCTTCTCACATTAAATCAGTAGGGTTATTTTGGAATATAGTGTATTGCAATGACGCTATGGTAAATTAATAATAATTACAAAAACTGAAATGTGTTCCTTCCTGAAAAATGACCATCCTGTAACATTTTACATACATGTCCCATAAGCCCCCCAGTACAGATTTGTCAAAATGAAAGCTTTCACATTAAAGTGATGTTATACAGCAACCTGTTGAATTTCAAGGATATGATTCACAAAAGCCAAGACCCCATTAGGATTTGAATGTGCAGATGAAGAGTTGTGTTTCAAGCTTTGTGTCAATGAAACATAATCTAGATGGTTTATTAAGCCTGAATGTTTTCACCATGACGCTGAATCCCATACAGAGTAGGGGACAGATATTTTCACACGTCTGCAGCTGTGTGTTCAAATGTGCTTGTACTGTATGTGTGTGCGTGTGTCTGTCCCACTGAGTGGCCAGACATTAAATCTAGTTTGTCTGGGATATAAGTGCTCTTAAATCCTGAGGTCTAAAGGGGATCGCACACCGGCCGCGCCGCTCAGCGCCGCGCAGCGCCGCGCCGTTCTAAATCAACTGAACACATTGTTTTCTATGAGTATACGCACACCGGCGCCGCCAGGTGGCGCCTGTCCGCGCCGCCCAGCTGTGACTCAGGAAGTTGTTCAAATCCCTGTCGCGCCACACAGCGCCACTCACATAGTTTAACATTAAATAACATCATATTTGTCCCAAATCATTAAGGATTAACATTGGCTGCTAACGTATATTTTGCATTTTGAAGTAGACGCTATCTGACGAAGCTCGCGCTATTTAATGTGCACTTCCGGTTTACAATACCTCCGAGTTCTGCTAGGCGCGACGCGTCTGCTAGGCGCTGAGCTGCGCAGCCGGTGTGCGATCCCCTTAACTGGGAACATGATACAAAAAGCAGTAAAGTCTCAGCACTGACATACTCCCATCACTGTTTTTAACACAACTTGTCTTGTCCCTTTCATTAATTTTAACATGAAATAACACGTTAAATGGCATGACACACACAATGTGTAAAAAATTAACACATCATTTTTTACAGTGTAAACTCAATTTAGAAACGAAATAAGAAGCTACGGTAGCTGCCACAGGAAAAACGTTGTCGCCCGAGGCCGTTTCTCAATCATAAGGCTGCAGCCTCTGGAGGTCGCATTTGTTGGCTGATAAGCCTGTAAAGGTCATAAAGGTTGTCTTATTTCAGAATATAAACAATTATAAAGCTGACTATTATTCTTAGTTAATCGTAAATTGTTGCAATTTGTTTATAACTTGCAGATGTAATGCTCAGTTAACTTTAATAAACCAGGCTTGATGACGTATGCAACCTGCATATTCGACCTCCGCAGGCTGCAAACTTACACTTACAGTATGCTTGAGAAGCGGCCTGAGACCACTCAGGTCTGTAGCTAGAAGGGATACAGCTATGGTGAAAATCTCATGAAATCTCATCGGATTAGCGTTGTTTTCCTTCAAATCCTAATCCTAAACCCAACATTTCACAGGATTTATGCAGTAGCTGTATCATTTCTAGCCAGAACCACTGTTTTTCAATCTAATCCTACCCCTAAACCTAACCCTTACTCAACATCTCGCAAGATTTGACCGTAGCTGTATGCCCTTTTACCAGAACCACAATGTAGGGACGAAATGCACTCTGTAGACGAGTTTGTTCATTCACGGCTACTGTAAAAACATGACGGCGACTTCCATGTAAGGAGACTCATACTTTATGTAGATAAAAAGCTCATTCTAATGTAAAAAAAAAAACACCAATACCATTCATTATTTAAGGTCTTTACACAAAAAAAAATCTTTCTAAAAGTTATACATTGCATCTTTAAATGTTTTTTTTTCTGTAATGTCACAGAATCTGTTTTCACAGTGTATTTCCACTGGTGGTATAAAAAAAAAACTTTTTTACTTTGTATATATTTAATAATATTTTGTACATCATTGATTTCTTTCCAGAATGCTCAATTTAACCACATTGTCTTCAAAATGAATCCGAATTAGGCTTTCAAAATAAAAGTCAAAAATGTTGCCTTATTAGACTTAAGTGACAAAATTTGTTGAATTTCTATGAATTGAGTAAATCCCTCTTTACTTTAAAATGTATGGCTACTGTAATTCAACTCAAATTCATACTTAAGTATAAACGGTGTTCCGATTCTTAATGCTCTAGTAAAGGAAAAATCTCAATTGGCATGAGCAAAAACATCGACATCTTCATTCATCATGCCTTTTGCGTGCACTGACACGTGTTGTTTCTTCTGGCACTGACGCAACTGTAGCATGACTGTCTGATTTCTCCAAGTGCTAAACTATAAATATCTCCTCAGCTGTGACATCATTAGCTATGACAGAGCAAAACCAAGCACAGACATCATGGAAAACAGCCTTAAAGCTTTGGTCTGTTTTTGGTAAATCTGTACCCATGGTGCACAGTAAGGACCCCTGTCGTGCAGAAAAATGGCTTTCTGCTAGATTATGACTCCCCTCATTCCCCAGTATAGTTAGGTTTAGGATTAGGTAATAAGAGAAGTCATAATCTGAAATGGAGTCAAAATTCGGCACAGCACTTGAACACTTGAAACACACGGGTCTGGTGCTAGCAGTGGCCTGTGTGCTCCCAGCACCAGAAGCCTGTGAGATTACACACGAAGTGTCGGAGCGACAGCCCGGACCCTCCACACAAATGAATGTGTTTCACAGCATTTAATTGGGGGGAATTCTTACAGGCTTATCTCTCTCTAACAGAGAGCTCATTACCACCACATCACAGTTACCGCCACTCACGTCAGTCCTGTGACAGGCACAGTGCCACCTCCACCCACCAGACCGCCCCTTATGTAAATTAATTAACTCCTAAAGCAATTAATAATGCTTTTGATGGCTCTGCGCGGGTCCGCAGCTCTTCATTGTGTTTTGTGAGGCCTGCTTTCGGCTGACAGAGAATAGTTCATGTCTCTGCTTAAAAGAGCTTTAACTTACGCCCATCATTCAGATCAGGGGCTCTAATGAGCTTGTTAAAGACGTGTCACCTCTGTTATGAGGACAGATCTGTATGAAGTTTCTCAGCCATGCATGATTCATGCCTTCATGTCATTTTTAATACATTTAATCTGTGACCCAAAAATGTCTTTTAAAATATATGTTTTTTTCTGCTACTGGGTGTTTTTCAACTATTGGCACTTTTATATCCCAATGGTTGATTTTTATCAAAACTATTAGACTGTAACTTTTTTCTGGTTTTATTAAGGTGATATCTAATCCTGGAAAAACCGGCTTTAGCATTTTGCTACTTACTAAATGCCTTTAATGAATACATTGCATTGTTTTAACCTTTTTGCAATACATATTAATTATTATATATCATCTTGATTTAATGAGAATACATGTGTATTTTTACGTAAAGTGTGGTACATTTATTTACGCTTTAATACACACTGAAACGTATAATATTGACTTGTTGACAGGACTGATACATTAATTATTTACATATTAACAGCTTTACAGACGTACAAATTTATCATTTAACCAGAATGCACTGCGCGAAACTAAGTCATTAGCTCCATCCACTGCTGATCGATGCAGCACAGGGCTCAAAATTAACTTTTTTATTTGGTAGTACTGGTGCTCCCAACTTTAAAGAGTTAGGAGCACCAGCAAAAATTTAGGCGCACTCATCCAAAAATTATGAAGCACCACAACTACAATGTATAAGTTAATAGATTTATTTTATAAAAAAATAAACACCACAACTGGGCTTTACACATCCTATGGCTAGGATTTGAAATGTGGTCTTTTTTGCTGCATAGATTCCTAAAATAATACCCAAATGCTGTTTAAATAATATAGCAGCAATAATAATTTAACAATCACAGGTAACATAATTATGATTACAATAGAAAATCTAGCAAACACGTAAAACACTGATTAATTGTGACATTACAAAAGTGACCTTAACTCTTTCACCGCCAGCGTTTAAAAAAAAGTTGCCAGCCAGCGCCAGCGTTTTTCAAGATTTTCACCAAAGTTTAATGCCTTCCAGAAAATGTTCTTCTTTAAATATATAAACATACAATATACCAAATGAAAGAACAGACCCTCTGCTTTCAAACAAAAAAAAAACGTTTCATCCTACCTTTAGTGGTTCTTTTACAATCAGCTTTTGAATATGGGTAGTTTTTTGCAAAAACACCATATTTTGAGCAAAAAGCAGAGATAATTCAATTTTTGTGACGAACTTTTCATAGAGATCCGATTCAGAGCGATCTTTAAAACAGACACGGACATGCAGCAGCTTGCCATAGGGCAATACTTCCGGTTTTAAAAAGTTGCGGAAGGTGGTGGATAATACCTGTTGGATAATAGCGGTATTGCGGAAAGACGGAAAATCTCGTCATTGGCGGGGAAGCGTTTTCTCTTAATTGACGAGATATCTCGTCAATGGCGGGGAAAGAGTTAATATAGGCTAGTATATATTGGTATTGATAACTGCATTACCAGGATGCTATTACTACTAAATAGGCAATGTTTTTAAAAACATACCATCAGCATTGTCGTGTTTCACCTCAACATGGATGTTTGTCGGATGTCCCTCAAGCAGGATGCGCACATACATCATCAAACACTATTTGATAGACAGGTCGGTGTCTCCATCAATAATGAACACATTTGTCACGACAATTCTTGTGTTTTTGGCACTTTCGCCATGTTTAAGCAAGGTCTCGCGCTTAAAATGTGTGGATTCCTCCAACAACCTCTGTTTCACAGGATTTACAGTAAACACAGTAACATCGAGTCATTTTCATAGCGGAGCCACTCGTAATCTTTAAGCCTCTCTCCAAAAGGTTTAACTTTAAGCCTTATTTTCCGGTGGTGAAGTTGCATTTAAATCAGGACCGTCGTTATGAATTAATACAGTAGTAACATTGGCTGTAGTCGCCTCGTTCTCTTCATGCTCGTGGTTCGTTTTTTCACATTTGCGCGCTTTGCGTACCAACGTAGCACGGCAACAAGGAATGATTGACATTCATATTAGCCAATCTGCGCTCTTCATTAAACGCATGAACTTGATGGTGAAATTTGATTGGTTATGTAATGTTGGGAGACCACTGTACCTGGAAAAGCACACAGCATACACAATCTAAATCAAGTCACACCACAGCATAATAGGCAGTCGCAAAAATGCTCCCAAATATATTTTAAGGTCGCACAAATTTAATTTCAGTCGCATACTGTATGCGACCAAAACAGTCGCAATTTCGAGCCCTGCAGCCTTCAGGCTTGTTCGACTTCATGCGGCGCCGCAAGAACCGACAGCTGGATGACGTCAAAGTTCTGCAAGAGTGATTTAAAAGCAAACTCCTCCGTATGATTTCCCGAATCGCTCTTGCGGTACTTTGACGTCATCCTGCTGTTACAGAGAAGAAAAACATTACATAATGTACCATTTATTTACAAATAAGATAAAAAGTGAAAAGTACGTTTTTTTTCCTAAATGTTGACTAGGCCAAGAATGGTTATTACGTAAAATGAATTAATTGCATTAAATAGCATGAATAAACTATTAGGTTTGGATTTACCACTGATATTGCAGTAAGAGATAAACATAGATCCTTTTGCACAACACCATTACCATTCAATTCATGTCACTCACTGTGACTTTGTTACTCTGTCCTTTACCCCCATGTGTCATTTAAAAACCCTCTGTCTGTCAGCGCTCCTGAGTTGAAAGTTTAGATTCTTCTTGTGCAATTTTGTGATCTAGAATTACAATTTCCGTCCCTATTCATATCCTGCTAGCGGAGCGGAATGCTGAGAATCTGTCCTCCAAACCTGCCGCAGGTTTACTGGCGCGTCCCTGTCAGCAGCAGGTGCAGCATCCTGAGCAATCACTAGAAGCACCTGTCTCAGCTGATCTACACAAGCGTCTGTGATCTACAGACCACCATGTGCTTGGAAACCTTGCTGATCAGTGGGAGATTTCACTGATTCAGTGTCATCCCCTAACGCCAAAGCCAGTCCATCCAATCTGATCTTCAGAGAAGAGAATGATTGCTTTAGCTTCATCTTACTTAGGCAGTTCTTACTGACATGGGTGATAAAGCTTTAAAAATCGTCCACTCAGCTCTTCTGTCTGTGGTGCGCTAACCCCCCCACCCCGGTTCTTCGGGTCTGTGTTGGAGTGTATATTAAACTCTATCCATGTTAAAGCACACTTCATCAATCACTCGCTTCCTGAACTCGGTTTCCGCATCACCGCAGAACCTCTTGAGGTTTCCGTCATGATACTCGTGATTGCAGGAAGGCACATTAACTTCACTCAGCACGTACAGATGAAATGTGATGATGTTCATATTGTGTCAGATGACACAGTCATGTGACCTGCGGGTCATTATGATGCTTATAGGATTAAAAGGTTATCAAGTTCTCCCTGCATGGACTGGAAGGAGACACACAGATATACAACGTACACACTTACATTGATTCACCTGTCAACTTAAATTAAGGTGCAAAGATTTTCCGCTTGGTAATGAATGAGAAACTCGCAGCGGTCACACAACCCTGAGGGAGACCATAAAGCTGAGGACACGGCTTAAATGTACATCAGTTACAGACACCCTATCATGTGTCTCACCATATGTGGTGTTACAATTTTGTGCTTGAAGTTGGAGGTCCATACAGCGGGGCATGTTGTTACACTATGCAGAATACAAAATAGTTTAATTTGATATGATAGTCTTTTGGCTACATTCTGCTTGCCAACCAGTCATCGATTGCTATCTTTAACTCATTCCCCATCAGCCATTTTGTTTTTAAAAAGTTGCCCTTTTAGAAAATTTTCTTCTAAAACTGTACAAACATACAAATATATCAAATGAAAGAACCGACCCTCTGCAGGGTTCCCACAGGTGCTTGAAATCCTTGAAAGTTTGTGAATCTGGAGGAAATAATTCAAGGAAGAATTTATTTCATTCACATGCTCAAACAACAATAACTAAATCAGCCACCAAACTGGTTATGTTGTCCCTGTATTTCTGGAACAGTTGGGGCCTGGAAACATTGGGTGGTTTATGTAGTAGTCCAGCACCCTGAGACTCTTAAGCAGAAAGAGGGGTTCAGTTTGACCCCTTTGTGCGAGCAGACTATGTGCACTTGCCAGAGCTGCTGGCACGTATCTGCTGAATCCGAGATGAATGTAATGGCCAGACTGAATTTTGGCAGCAAGTAGCGCCTTCTTGAACACGTACCTAATGCTCCTCCAAATGCTCTTGAGGCAGACAACCCAGAGTCAACCAACAGTACAACCTGCTCCACAGATCATCAACAAACAAAACATGTGTGCCACAAACACATAATAACGATGGGCAAAGAGGTTTGAAATGCCACTTGGGCATGTTTTGGGGTATACGATTACTTACATACAATATTTACTAAAGTTAACAAATACAAACTCACTCAAAAAAAATATTTTTGCACCTTGTTTAATTAACTTAAATGAAACAAGTTAATACAACACAATTTTAAAATTTTTTGTCTCAACCTATTTTTATAATGTTCAATCTGCTTAAATTTAAAAAAATTACATGAACTAAATAATTTTATATTGGGACCACATTAATGATTTTTGTTGCTATTACTTACTGGGCCATGAATCTGTATTTCCCAGCATGCTTTGCATGCAACTGCCTTTGGAGAGTAATTTTTTAAATTAAGTGTTATTTTATGCATTTTTAAGTAAAGAGAAATACTTTATAGTGTTTAATGTTGGTTTATCTTATTGATTTAGAAGATTTTGTGTTATATTTTTACGAATTGTTTGGTTACCATCGTGCAGAAGAGTGGCGCTTGTGGTTAAGTTGTGGATGTGCCATACATACTTATTTTAAAAAGCACTAACTGTGTTAATGACTGTTTGAAGATCAGTCTCTTTTCACATGTTCATCCAATGTGTCATTAGCATGCTAACGTGTGCTTATGCTAATTAGTATTATATAGAAACTAACAATTGGTTTAACTAGACTTTTTTGCTTGAATTAACTTGTTTTGTTTTTGTTGAACAGACCAGAAATAATTGCGTGGAAAAGTTTTCCTTAACTGAATTTAGTTTATTGAACAAGATATTTTTATGACCAATATAAATATATTTATTAAGTTGGTGCAACAAAAGATTATTTGTTTAAATTAACTTATTGTATTCTTGTTGTACAAGCCTAATCTAATTTCGTGGAAAAGTTTTCCTTAATTCAATTATGTTGATTGAACAAACAATTTTTTTGAGTGCTTATTGTAAAGTGTTACTAATTTTATACAGTTTTCAAGTGAAACATAATGCATTTACAAAGTTTCACAAAATTGGGTCACAGAGTGGACATTTTATGGTTATCAAATGTTAGTGGTATGTCAATATTTAATGTGATGGACTACATGTGTGGTGTCTCTGCTGGGACACCTGTGTAAACTTGAGGAAAACTTACTTCATAAATCCTCTTTTTTTGTTCACCTTGACACCAGATGGTTAAAATTCATTACAAAATAGTACTAAAAACAGTCTCTGTGATCATTTATTTGCAGTTACCACTTGCTTTTATATTTTGTATTTGTAATGCAATGATAATTGCATTGTCCAAAGCCTTTCGGGCCACTGTAAGCAGTACGCAGTATGTACTAATTTTATCCACTGCGTAGGATACTGTTGATCCTTAATACCATGCGCTTAAATGCACCTTTCATTTGCAAGTGTGACTAATGATCCAGAGACTTCTTTTCACGACTCATTCTGGATGTTGCTTACAGAATCAAACATGCAATTTGATGAGGTCATTGCAACAACAGTGTAGCATACTGTACCATGTCTGTCATTGCATAATGTGTTTTGTTTCACCAAGAATTTTATTGTGCTGGCAATGTATATGTGACAAAAAAATTCCACTCTAGGTTGTATTATCTTTCAATTCAACCCCATCCTCCCACCCAGACTCTCTTACTGCACAAATTCATCAAAATTGTCTCTGGAGCGCAGCCAAGTCTTACACGCAATGCATTGCAAGCTCCGCTACACATCATTTTTTATCTGCATTTTAGTCTTTCTGAAGGAAAAGATGGAAAGAAAAATAATGTGTGGATATGGGAGGATGGGCTTTAGTGTTGAGATTGCAGTTGTTGTGTTTTCAGTAGGCTTTGGGATGTATGGCCGTTATTATTATATATTATTATAGGTTATAAATGATCTAGTTTTGGTGCATTTCTGCTTTATTTAGCAGAAACTGGCCTGAAGCTTAAAACACAACTGCCAAGAACTGAGTGTTTTGGATAATGAAGTGAATGCTTTTGGGAATTCAGTGTTGCTGTAGTTTATTTATGAAGAGGCGTATTGAGAAACAGTTCAAAGCAAAACATTCATCATACTGTATCTCCTACAATTCTCAATTATGGTAATGATATCATTGATTGATTATCGGCACAGTATATTAGATATGTAATGTGTCCGAAAAAAAAAATCTTTCCATTCTTGGTAAATCTTTCCATTTGTGCTTGTGTATACATAATTAATTAAGCACTATTACAGTATATCTTTACATTTATGTATTAAGCAGAGCTAGGGCTGCACGATTTTGACACATGACACTGATTCTTTAAACTTTGGGAAAAACATGTCCCACTAAGAAAAGTGCTATTTCTGTTGGAAATTAAAAACATTTTCATGAAGAAAAGGAATCAATGTTATAATCAGGGGGTCCTTTGCACATATGTAAGGTTCTTTTATAGGTTTATTTTTATTTTTTATTAATTTAATGATTATATGCTGGCCCATTGCCTACAAAATCAGCTGTCCTCGGTTAAGAGATAATCATTTCAACTTGATTAAAGCAACACTATGTAGTTTTTCAACCTTTAAATAATGTCTCTAAAATTATTTCAGTGATAGAACAACTCTTTACTGGACAAATTCTACTGCTGCTGCAACCTGAGCAGCCTCCTAGCTGCTACAAGCACACTCTGAAAGTGGCGGTGGAGGGTAGAGCACACAGCCCCGCCCCTCCCCCTGCCTGCAAAAGAGTGTCTGATACCACGCACTGTTGCGCTTTTCAACCATATGGGGGAGCCGTAAGTCAATTTTACATGGAAACTACATAGTGTTGCTTTAAAAAAGCCAAAAGTAATAATTGAATTGAATAATATATTTACCACATGAAAGAGTACATTGTAATATGTATTAAAAACTACAAACAGTGAGTTTTGAACAATATTTACTAATATTTTGTGATTGCTCAAAATGTGTCCCACATATTCGTCACCACCGTCAGATATTTATAAAAAGCAATAAAGCAGACAACTACAGGGTCAACTGCATTTTCAAACCTTCAGCTCTACTGCATGCTTCAAGATCACTCAAGCTCCTGTATGTTTGCTATTTTCTCTTAAACTTGTTCATATATTTGGACACTGCTACTGTGACAACCATAACATGTCAACACCGTCATATTTGTAAAATAAATATTAGATTAGATTATGAAATAAATGTTTCATTTTTAAGAAGAGGTCTGAAGTAGCTAGCAACAGAGGGGAAACAAGATGGCTAATGTGAACAACTCACCTATTTTTTTTTTTATCTATATTAGGTTTTTGTCACCACCGTCAGATGTCACCACCGTCAGGTTTTCTGTCTTTTCTGTCAGGTTTTATGTATTTTAGGAAGTTATGATTTGATATTTGTTCATCACAGTGCTCAGGATTGTTATTTTTTGGACCAAATATTTACATAAAGTTTAAGCAAGAAGTTATTGACTTGAGTGGTATAATGAGGCCAATGTCACCACCGTCAGACAGAGTTTTATTTGTTTTAAATGAATATGCTTACAATATGTTTCTTCAGTACTGTTAAGTTATTAAATTAATAGTCTAATATATTAATACAAAAATATGTTTATTAAATTAAAAAATCATTACTTTTTCTATTTAGGCTTAAAGTAAATGTTGTATGAGTAATAACTGGAAAAAACGTCTATTTTATGAAAAAAATACGAACAGGGGAGGATGCACCGGTAAATTGCTGAACAGCCAAGACCTTGGTCTATAATGATATACCTTCAGATTTTGTAATTTAACTAACTTTTTTTTCCAAAATTTAAAGCTGTTTTATCCAAATTCCCAAGAATCAGTGGTGAATGCAAATACAAAAAAGTTTATTTTATGCGATTAATCGTTTGACAGCCCTAATTTGAATGTGTGTTTCTGCAGAACTTTGACTTAATGTGTTTATATCAAATTCAGTGTAGCTTTAACTTTGTTTTTTTTTTACACAGTTACAGTTCACACATATTTTCCTAAATATAAAACATAATGTGTGCTACTGCTATCTATTAGCATATTATAAAAACACACACGTACCTGATGACAACTCCAAAATTGTATTTTATAGTTTCATGACCTTTTAAGCAAATGTATCATTTAAAGAAAGCATGCTGAGTTTTAGGAAATTAAGCTGTGATTTGTTGCTGACAGAGCGACACCCCATGACTATGCTAATGAGTTCATGTGTGTGTTCCTCCACAACATTAGACAGCATTTAAGGCTGCTGAGGCCGGGGACGTGCTCCCCCGGGAAAAGTGTCCTTGCTGGGGTTAGGGGTCAGCGGCTGCCAGCTGGACGAAAGGCTTTTCATCGATGAAGCACTTTGTCCATCTGCAGGCTGAAATCAATCTGCCTGCATGCTGTTGACTAGCAGATCAGGTTACCTCACAACCTCCTGCCCCGTGGATCTCCACACCTTCTGCCTATTGTGTAAGCTCGGTGGGTGGTGAGAACTACTGGGACTTGCTTGAATCTGTAATTTTTTGTTTATTTAGACAAACTTTATAGTACTGGTGGAGCAGCACACTTCAGTAGAGGCATTATCCTAAAGGCCTACTGTATATGTAGGAAGGGCCGTGTTTATGTGATAAATTGATAATATGGTCTGAGATCGTTTGCTGGGGTGTGTGTGAATGCAACCACAGATTTCGGATAAATCACTGGCAGTGTGAATGAACCGAAATCAAATGATCCCCAGACTCATTTCCCGTAATCTGTGTGTGAAAAGGGCTTATGTGTGTTGCCTGTGAATGATCTTTGCACTGCTAATCCAATGCCCTATGCATTTACTGTATTGATTTTGCACCAGACTCTTTATAAAAAAAAAAGGATTTTACACTAAATTGTTTTTATACGTTAAGGTACCTAAACTTTTAACCGGTTAACTGGGTTATACTGTAGCATTTTACAGTTTTCACAGACTCTCTTTACCCAAGTGCCAACTCGCTTTAACCAGGCTGAAATTTACACCCACTCAGGGCCATTATAGTCTTATAGGGCGATTTTTCACCGGTCCTTGACATATCACTTATTGAATGCATCAAGTATTTCAGGGATAGGATCAGCTGACATAGATCTCGTAAGCAAAGATGCTGTGCACACTGAACGACAATCAGGCACATTTCTTTTGTTTTGCTTTTTGGTGCATTGAAATCTAATATCAAAAGCATAATTTGTTTAGCTCAGCCATGCTGTGCTGGAATGACATATAAGATTTACTTGTTTTGCTAATGCTTTAGAGGATGCTGGTAACAAAACAATCAGCATTTACTGCAAGTGCTTTTTACTTTCATCACATCCATATCCAATTTGTGTCATTCAATACCAGACTCATTACGGCTATTTTATCTTGATGTTGTTTGTATAACAATGTATTTTATATTGGGTCGAACGTTTTAAAATGTCTCTATTTATTGGATCTGTTAATTTACCCTAATCTAGAAAATGCTTACGGTTAACAAGATCAAGTGCTTGTGTTCATTTATGTTTAAAATATTTATTGAAGCATCATTCTGGTACATCATCCTCCATTAATTTCAATAGCTTTTTATTTCCCAAGTACAAATGCAGTATGCTTTATAGCTCATTTGATGGGTGTTGAGGTCTTTCAATGTATTGCTGCATCCCAAATCACCTTAAGCTATTCACTAAAAGTAAGTACTACTTTTGTTATGGAAAAGTATTTAAATAGTATATAGTTTAAAGAGTATGTTAGTACTGATACATACTAACCCTTTAACAGAAGTAAGTGTGGTCGAAGTATAGTCCATTTTTAACGCGGGGGTCCGCGCACAGTGCGTGTGACAATTTTTATCATCAGAATATTGCGCGTGTACTGTCTGCGCACAGCTGGATTTTTAAAAAAATTCATACATTGTACAGGTAGGATGCTCATGCGCCTACAGGGTACGTAGTATGTAG